>NW_028262313.1:22532936-22835966 GCF_047370975.1 Nipponia nippon
CACTCAATTATGCACCTAATACTTGTATCTTTTACAGCTGATATGTCATAGGTTTATATAAAGCTGCAATTATACATTTGGTGCTAGGACAATTTCGGTTCTAACGGATCGACTCGAAGGATCGTCTGTTCTCTGCTTCACAAATTGTTAGCGAGAAAATCTTTTCTTTTTTAGCATTTGGAAAAAAGGTGGTCTCCAAACCCGCAGTCTCTGGTCAGAGGGGGTGAAACTCCTCTCCTCTCGCAGAGACGCGGCGGAGGCAGCAACGCAGCAAACGCCTGCCGGTCCCTTGCCCCATGTCCTCTCCCCTCCCCGGCCTCGCTGGCACCAGCCACCCCTGCCCTCACATCTGCCCTTTTCAAAACCTTTCTTCTCCTGTAAAAATGTACTTTTAGGATTGATTTAACCATGTTTGCTCATGCTATTAATTTTTTATTCCAGGACGCACAGTCCAGTTTGCATTTTTTCAGTTTTCCAACCTTACTGTTACTAGTAAATAAATAACCTTTTTTTTTCAGGTCCCAGCCTATTTGTTTGTCATGTTGTAAATATAAATGTACGTGCCGCCTCAAATCTGATGGGGATAAACCTGACACTGAAGAAATACAATATTTAACATTCCAATGTGCAAATCATATTGTTTTCTTGGAAGAAAAAAAATAAACTTACGGATGATACAGCGTGCCACAAACAGCTGCCACTACCGATGCAGGAACGGGTGGAAGGTTTGTTACGGCAGCACGTTAAAGCTATAATAAAGCAGTTTCTAAGCGCTCTGGCTAATGCATAGGCTGCAACCGGAGTGGACGCGACCGTCAGCTGAATAACCCTTCTGTGGGCTGAAATAACGCCCGTTTGGGCTCTGCGGGAACTGGAACTTGCAATATTCAACTTTAATTTTTATAAATGTAACTACCACTTCATATGAGTTATTAACTAATTACTTATTAAGGGATTAACAAATGTTTCTTTTTCTAAAATACAAGCTTTTAAACAGAAACTCCTGAAGGGTAAGTAAATCTTGGCAGAAAACACCCATAGTAGCTTATAACAGCGCTTAGGAGATTGTTTTCCCTTACATTCTCAAATGTCCGGTCCCACAGCAAAGCTTTAATTTCATTCTCCATCTTACTTTGCCCATAATGAACTTTGAAAACCCTCTGCTCTTATACCCAGGCACAGGGCGACAGCGAGCCCTCTCCGTCCCGCGTCGGGCTGCGGCGCCTGTGGGCTGGCCCTGCGATGTCCGAAGCAGGGGGTGACGGCACGGTGCAGCCCCTCCTCGCTCTCAGGAACACCCCGAATTAATTTCATGGCAAAACCGGCAGGTCTGGGGAAGAAACAGCCAGCCTACGGCGGTGGACAGCCGGTGTTGAAGTCTCTCGGTTGGTTGACCTCCTAAGGAGGTTCTTCACTGCCACGCGCACTGCGTTAGTTAAAGATATATCAAAATAAATCTCTGCTATGTTGTTTTATACATAAGCCCCCAAAAAGGCTGCACAGGGAATAGGATTAAACTTTAAGGACATTATTCAGTGAAGTAAAAACAATATATACAGCATTTGGGGAGAGTTAAATCAAGCAAGGGGACTCGGCTCACTTTGTGACGAGGGAAGGGTTGGTGGTGTTCCCACCACAGGCAGGGAAGCTGAGGAAGGGTCAGTAATGTCCACGTGCCACTGGGGTAAGGATGAGAGCCCCGTGTGCATTTCTGGTACCGAGACATGACATGCCACCAGAAGAACTTCTATCCAGCATCTCTGGCTGCTGGATCCAGCATCATCTGCATGCCCTGTTGAGAGCTTTCCCGGGACCGCCAATGTGGCTGGGGCTGCGTAACGGGGGCTTCTGTCAGATAACTGACTGCGACCTCAAAATATTGTCTGGAAAAGCAAGATCTCTTGGCTCTGTCCCGTGAAAAACATTTTTAGGGTCGCCGTTCCTAGCCCGGCTCCTGGCTTTTGGCTGGTGGTTGTGTGAGAGCGAGGAGAAGCTGCTCCATCACTTCTCCAGGCACCTCCACCTGAGAAGTCCCTGCCAGCCTGGCCATCCCACTGAGCACCTTCCCACCACCTTCCCATCACCATGACTTCTCCAGAGCTGAGAAATAAGACCAAGACCCGGTCCCTTCCCCCTCTAAGTAAAGGGAAAAATTCCTGCCGTGTTGAACTTTTCTCATAATACTTAAAGAAAATACTTAAAGAATGTGTAATAATAGGGGATTTAGAGAGAGCAAAATTAACCACATGGACGAAGCAGAAAACCTTTAGAATGGCACTAAAATGTATCCGCCCGGCTTTACCATGGGGCAGAGCTCCAGGGGGAGAGAGGGTGACCCCACGTGAGCCCCGCCAGCTGCAGGTCCCCTGTCCCCAGGGCCACCCCTGCTCTTCCTACCGGGGGAGCACAGGGAGGGAAAAGCCAGAGCTCTCGGTTTAGCTGCCAGGGAAACCACACAGGAGAAGTGAAATTAAAATAGTTATGGGGAAGCCGATACTGAGTTATTCTATATTCCCGGGCAGGAGTGAAGCCAGGCCGACCTGGGGCCACCTTTCCTGCGCTCCCTGCTCGGCACCGGGGCCAGGCAGGGTCCGGCCATGGAGCATCCCAGGGTCTTGAGAACCCCAACTGGGGCCTTACCAACAGCGAGCCCTTTCACAGGCAGCAATCTGAGGGCAAAAAGCCTTTTTAAGGGGGAAGGTGATGCTATTTTTACAAAATACAGCCTATGTTCTGGTTTGCTTCACTTTCAATAGTAACTGGATGCCTTGAGACATCCCCTTGGTGCTGGTGCATAGGGGCAAGGTCCTTTGATGGCCTTGATCCCATCGTCTGCTCTGAAAGCAAAAATGGGACAAAGTATCCTGTGATGGCCAAGATTTGGGGCCGGGGAGGACAAGGGTTCACAGTACCAACACGTGTCCCAAACAGGGTTGGGCTTGCAAAGCCCACCTGAATGAACGGTCATCGCTACCAGGGTCAATACTGCGCCACCTTGAAGAGGCTGCGAGAGCTGCCTCTCCCGTACCATCGCTGCCCCAGCGGCGTCCCAGACCCACCTGCCCCTGTGCCGGCTGCCAAAGTCCCCGTGGAGGCTGTGTCTGCGCAGCCTCGGGGTGCACTCCGTGAGGAAGCAACGCCCCGTGGCCAGTGATGCCGGCGGCGCTGGGCCAGGACAGGGATGCTGGGGAGTCCCCAGGGCTCAGGTGATGCCTTTCACGTGCAGCCAAGAGCCTGCTCTGGAGGACGGCTTAGAAAATCAGTCCTGTTGGGGACATTCAGGTTTATTTATTGTTCATGCAGAAATTGCAGGTTATTGGGGCTTACTCTTCTATCTCACCAAATCCTGACATCTGCAATAAGCTTTGCTCCCTCCTTCACTGGGCTTAGAGAAGGTGGGTCCAAACAAGATGTGATGATTTATTCCCGGTCCCACTAGTTCTGGTACAGAGCGCTTTTCCAACTGTTTGGTTTCGACTGATTTCTTTCCACCGCCGCCGTCTCTGCACCACCAGCACTTTGCTGGAGGAGCCGGCCCCAAGACAGGTTTGAGACTTTTCCATCCCTGTCTGGAAAGATAAATGCAAACTCTGGCCTTAAACCAAGCCCACACCTGGGAGAGATCGACAGGCTGCGGAGAAACTCAGCTTTGTTTTGCTATTCTATCCTCGGTTATTGCAGCTAATTATTGCTGTAAATGCACATATAGAGGGACGAGAATAAAAGCTTGGAAGGGGTGATGCACTGGGGAGAAGGACAATAAATCAAAAAGTTGCAAGGAAGCTTTCACTCATCTTCGAAACACCGATTTTCTTGAGTTGTTAGCTTGCACTTTGGTTAAGGAAGCGACTTTTGAAATTAAACAGAAAAGATACAATCTTAATATTTCATAAGATCTGCCAATACAAATATCTGTTGGCAGATATGTAAAATAATAGCTTTTAAAACAAGAAAAAGAATCACATGAGATTTTCTAAGGAGGGTGATGTCACCCCCCAACCAGGCTATCTATTCTTTGTATTTGAAATTAAAACCGCATGAACTCTCCATGCAAAGCTGGGTGAAACTGCTTTTCCAAGTATCCCCTTAGGGATGATGGATATTATTTTCTGGTTTTAATTTTAAAGTAATAAATAAATGTGATTGACTTGCCACCCAACAGCACTGAGTTGTGCAAAATAAGTAAATGCAGTCCGCGCACGTTGATGTACAGGTAGTTGCTATATAAAGTCTGTCAAAGAAGTCCATCTGTAGCTGGTGTTGCTGGAGCAGAAGAAAATCAGCGTTAGCTGAACTGGTCAACAACCTTCAGCTTCACGAGGAATTTCAGCTCAGAGAAGAGGAAAATCTGTCTCCAGGGTATTATCTCCCTTTCCAAAGTTTCCTTCTGGCTGCACTGGGTCACAGGCTGCGGGCTGTAAATTATACGGCCAAAAATCAAACGATCTTTTTCAATAGGGGAAGAAGAAAACCATGCAATGATTGTATATATGAAACAGTTCGGCCTATGGCTTTCTCTTGTTTGCAAATGCGGACAGTCCTGTTGAGATCCAAAAACCACTCCAAACCATCAAAATTAGCAAATAACCATCTGGCCTGGTGGCTCAACACCTCCCGTGGCCATAAATTCAAATCCCAGCAACGTTAGCAGGGGATTTGCTCTGAAAAACAAGCTCTGTCCTCAAGTAATGTAAAAACAAGGTGAGATGGGGAAGGCTCGCGGGAGAGCCGCGGCTCGGGGTGGAGCTGGCTCTGGCCGAGCATCCGCTGCCTTCCAGTGGGGACCGGGGCTCTTGGCTTGCAAGGAGCATCTCCTCCTCGGCTCTCAGTGCCCCATCCCATGGCTGGGCTCCCCGAGCCCTTCCCCGGGGTCTGCCACCCCCACCCAGCAATGTCCCCGTGGTGTTTCGCCATCAGCCTGCTCCATCCCAGCTCCAAGACTCCGTGCACGCTCTTGGGGTTCACCAGAGCCATCATGGCCATGGACCGGTGCTTATCAGCTGTAATTTTCTTTCTAAGGTCTCCAGGACCAAAGCAAGTCAAGCGTGTAGGTGCTAGAGAAAAGATCTTCCTATCTGAAATGTAAAATCCTCTGCTCTGGCCGGGGTTGCTATGATCTGCAAAGACTTTCTCCATCCTTGGTTGGAGCCCACGCTGCAGAACAGGAAGATTTGGAGGGAACAAAATAGCTTTCCTTGTTATGTGCAATCCATTGATCTCAGCTCCTTTCCTTGCGTATTTTTTTTAGATAAGCTGCAATTTAAAACTGGGACGATGGAGATAATATCCCTGAGAAGCCTTGGCAGCAGGCAGAAGGGATGAGACTGGTAGAGCCCTGAAATCCTCATAACCACTGTGCCTGTGGGCACCACAGCCCTGGGAACTCGAGTCAGGCCCTGCATCTGGAGGATCTGCCTTCATTAATATTCTGCCCTGCCAGTCTTGGCCAAAAGGCTGAGTTAGGATTATAGCTCACACACAAAAAATTTGCCTCTTCCTAACCCTCAAGACCTGGAACTAGCAGCTGAGTCTGATTTTGCCTCTGCAGCAAGTTTTATCCATCGAAAAGTTGTGTATTTTTTGCACATCTGGTTGTATTTGGGGGTGATATTACCTTTCAGTGCTGCTCAAGTCTGTCTATGCCCATTAGTTACCGGAGTAAATAGCCCCTCCATCTGCAGAAGTGCGCTGTGGGGAACCTGGTGGACATTTTACATTGAAATATAATTGGTAATTCGTTCGCAATCCCATGTTTGAATCCCGCTTAGGACTGAGCACGGCACTAAACCAAGTGACAGGGAAAGTTTCGCTTCTCCCACGACAGTGCCACCAAAGGCAGAAGGTCAGGCGGCTCCTATGCTGCCAGGAAAAGTACTTTGGGTTGAAAAAAAAACCTTTTAAAAATGCATCTCATTCCAGAACATCGACATGCCCTGTGCCACTGAAGACGAGCGGCCTTGAAACCTCTCCTGT
This sequence comes from Nipponia nippon, assembly GCF_047370975.1. Taxonomy (NCBI): domain Eukaryota; kingdom Metazoa; phylum Chordata; class Aves; order Pelecaniformes; family Threskiornithidae; genus Nipponia; species Nipponia nippon. Next base: position 22,538,910 of record NW_028262313.1, read on the forward strand.
TTTTCTCGGAGCACCGAAGCCCGCCAGAGGTTCCCCAGGAGAAGATCCAGCGCCCGGTGCAGCGTGGCAGGAGCCACGCCGGCCCCGGCCCAAAGCCGCAGCCCTGCAGGGGTCACCCCCTGGGCTCCCACGCACTTCGATTTCGCTCGCCACTCCGCTTTCCCTTCCTCCCGGGCCCGCCGGGGCCAGGGCCGACAGCACGGGTAGGGGCAGGGGAGTTGCTTTAAGCTGTAGGGAGATGAACCATACTTTTTTTTTTTTTTCTGGATTTCTGCCTGCGTTCTTGCATCTGCTCGCTTTTATTGTCCCACATTCCACAAACTTAAAGCACTTCCATATATGACAGAATTAATCCTGTTCATTGAAAGTCATGATGAAGCTGATGATACCAAACGCTTCCGCTCTGCACATCCTCCAATTCCCGATCCTCAGAAATGGCAAATTCAGTGACCCTCTGCGGAGCCAGGGAAGCTTCAGTTACAGCACTGCTTTGCTGTTGGAGGGCAGGGAAGGACTCAAAAGTCTTTTATTTCATGTACTTTCAGGCCAGGTTTTGTTAGCATCGCTCCCCTGGCACTGCCCAGCCCCTGGGCAGAGCGGAGCCGCGGGTGGGGACCGGCCGGCAGCTCCGTGAGCCCCTGCCGTCCTCCGAGCAGCGCCGGGGCGAGCGATGCTCAGAGCAGGAGCATCCCATCCGCAGATGGGATCAGGAGATGCTGCCAGCGCTCTCCGGCTGACGAAGAAAGCCGGCAGACGGGAAGCCTCCTGCTCACCAGGGCTCAATTAGCTGTGGGTGATGAATCCCAGTTGCCTCGGAGAGATCGTTTCCCCATCTGAAAGACCAGCCATGGCTTTGAGGCCACTCGCAGACGCGCAGCCACCCCTACCGTGGCACTGCCTGGCCCAGCTCAATGTGGTTTGTATTACCCTGTCCGGGCAGCTGGAGATTGGAGGTAAGAGGACTGAAAAATATGTTATCCTCTAATTGCTGTAATGCAGGATATAGCCATGAAATAAGGAGTGAATCTGTGCTCCACCGAATCGTAGGGAATAAATACTCAAAGGGCAGCACTGGGATTTCCTCCCCCCTGTAATTTATATCAACAATAAAATGCAAGCAAGAAGATTAGTAGAAAATCAATACAAAAAAAATCTTGTCTCCCTGGCTGGCAAATATAGCTGAGGGATAGAAAAGGGGGAGTGCGATGTGTGACTCGGTCACCGGGCTCAGCTGTGGGACCACGGGGTTTCTGCCCGGGCTGGGGAAGGCGGCTGCTCACCCAAACCAGCCTGCAAACTTCTGGCGGCTATTGCATGTGCAAACAAGCCCTAGTTTGAAAACTATCTCAGTTTGTTTACTTACAGAAAAATCAGGAACACATTGGGAATTATTTGCAAGAAAAAAAAAAAAAACAAAAGCCTTAATTTACCAGGGACTCAATTCAACAAATAACATTAAATATCTTCTACTCCCGGGAAGCCGGCAAACCTCACGCTGGGATGTCGCATGTGCCGGAGCCGACGCTGCTGCAGGGAGCTCTCGGACGGTTTCTCAGCCATAAAGTTATGTAAAATTTTAAGTTCAAAGGAAGAAAGTTAAGTTAAAAGCCTGTAACGCTTTCTGGCTTGGCCTCTGTGCCTACAATTGCATCTCAGATCACTGCAATCGAGTGTGGTTGAAGGAAAATTATACTTTTACTTTCAGCATACTTTTTACTTTTGTTTCCCCTCTCTTACATCTCGGCTTTTCCTCTGCCTCTGTCGGCCAGGTCCTCCTGCTGGAGGCTGAAAAGCAAGGAGGGGAAAATACTATTGCTATTTATCCTTAAAGGCAAAAGAAACTGGCCAAAAAATCAAGGGGAAAGTATAACGATTGCAATCTTTTCAATTCAGATATTTATATGTGTTAATTTTTCAAGTTAAAATAAGTGGAATTGAATTCAGCAGCCTGTGAGTTTACTGCCGCATGTCATCAGAACAGTTACATCCACAGCTTATAAAAACCAGCAACAAAACAGACTTAGTCCCACTATTTATCATTTGTTCAGTTGTTCGCCTTCGGTTGGTTCTGGTCCGGTTGCAGTTTGTGCAAAAGTTGCACTGGTGCAACCCTTGCAGCCGTAGATTTGTCCGGCTCCGGAAGGATGCGGATGGCAAGGCCAATAACCAGTTCCAGTGATTATGTATCATTAAGGGAGGGGGTTTCCATTAGCTCTGCAAGGTAAAGTCGTGGTGCCCATCATCCAGCCACCTCCTCTCCCGTCTTGAATGTTTCTGCAAATAATTCAGAGAAAAGGTTAAAACCAGCAACTCGTACAAAATAACCTCACTGCCGGGAAAAAAGCCTTTTTGCCTTCATATTGAATTAGCAGATCGTTTTGCAAGCGACTGAGAGGTGGGTAGGAAAGTCGGTGTCGTTCAGCGTCAGCCCTTACCCCCGGCTCCATCCTTCGGCGGAGGTTTAGAGGCAGCGAAGGGAAGCGGTGCCCGCCCCCGGCACTGCGCGCGTGGCTCTGGGGACAGTTTCCAGACTTCCTAAGCCCTTTTTCTCTCCTAGAGTGTGAATCCCTGGCCGCTGCATGGCCCGGGCCCAGCAGGGAGATTTAGGGAGGATTTGGTGGGGCCATAGAGGATATCCGGAGTTCAGGGTGCGGGATACACAAACCGACTCAAGCACCCACCGAATCCAGATCTGCTTCTGAGGGCCGCTGGATGCGAGGAGATGGACTTGGTTAGATTTAAGGAGCAACAAGCAGCAGAAAAAGATGTGAATCCAAGGTTCATCACGCAATACTACGTGCTATATCATATTGCATGACATGTAATACGTTTATAATAGCGTTCTAAACAGGTTCTGCCGACAGCTTCCACCTCTGACTCGTGCCGGGTGGAAGCTTTCCTCTGAAATCCAGGAGATTACTCCAGAAAAAAAAATCTAAATTATCCCTGATGTCCCGGTACCTTTGAAATCAATGGGATCTCTGGCACTGATTTCTGGGCAGTGAGGATTTTGCATTACATGAACAAAGGTATCGAAACCTGGCTCATGTGCAGAACACAAAGCACGACCGATCCGGCAGTAATTTGTTTGAGGATGAAATATTTCTTATCCCACTTGAAAAAAGCCCTACAGCAACAGAACGGGAGGAAGAAAGCCTTCGCAATTAACCCCAGCTCAAAAAACCCGCTGCAAACGAAGAAGTGTTTTAAATTCCATTTAGATCTTTTTTTTTTAAAAAAAAAAGGCGTATTGGTTTACATTTATAATGTTGGTATCATCCAGTACTTTAAATCAAATTATAGCTGTATCAGGCTGCTTAACAATGTTTCTTTTTAATTAAGTTTACTCGTCCCACATGCATTTTTTTAAAAAACAAATTAAACAAACTTAATTAAATTACATGACAGGGGTTAGGTAAGACAGCAAAAAGCCTAGCAAGAATAGAAGGACTGATAAATCCTTGTGGCTGTACTCCCATTTTGCACTTTTCCTAAACCCTGTAGCCTTCCAGACAGCCCGATGAAGGTGCCATCCCCTGCCCGCGCCCCGCAGCACCGTACGCGCACGGCCCAGAGCATCTCACTTATATTTACCCTTATATAGGTTTTGATATCCTGCTTTCACGGACAGTTTAAACAGCTCAGGGAGCTCCTCAGAATGCTGAGCATCAATGAATTTCCATTCATTTCCCTGTGCTGTAGAGGCACGAGCAGGTGAAGACCTGCCTGACTTGGGGACCCTCTTGCCGGAGAAGCCCCGGCGGCGGGAGGTCCTGGGGGTCCCTGGGGTATCACCCCCACCCCGGCCGCTGGCAGCAGCCACGGCGCACGGGAGAGTGCGGGGATTTCAACCGCCTTCCCCGGGAGTCAGAATCCATCCCCGTGGGGTTTCGGTTTTATTTGATTGAAAAAACCCCACCAAAGTCAGGGGGTTCGTGGTAGTGCTCGCTTTGCAGAAGCTCCTTCTTTTCACGGAAAGCAAAGGCACTTGTGCCCTGTCGCAACTACCAAGAAAAAGGCAATTGCATTTTTACTGAGAAAATGTTAATAAAAAAGTAGGGGACGAGGGAAAAGGAAGTGGAACGGAGTGGGCAGCGGATTGCATGTGCAGACCTGGAGGGATTTCTGCTTTTCTCAGCTTCTCCAAGCGCACACCCCGGAGACGTGCTCCGTGAGCTGGGATGAGCTCCTGGGAGGGCACTCGCAGCCAGGGCATCCCATTGCGTGCATTTTTCTGGTGGAAATAGCACAAAAATAACCAGAGTGTCTACCTTTAAAAGATAAAAAGATTGCTGCGATGACGGCAGCTGGGACTTATTGCAGCGGGGAAAGCCCCTGTGCTTGCACAGCACCTTTCCAAGGAAGCACGAGATACGGTTGATAGCATCGGCCTGAATTTGCACCCTGAATAACCCGCGGTCACGGTAAGATTACCGGGGATTTTTATGGGGGTTAAAATTGAATAATCTCATAGACGGAGAGCAAAACAGCAAATCCCTCTGTCTCCAGCCCTGCGGGAAGCACAGCGATGGGAGCAGATGAGCGTAACACCCTGCATGGCCACCTAAAAGCTTCACGGAGCTGTGGGGTCCCAAATGTCCCTAAGACGAATTTGCCGTCCCCCCCATGAAGACAGACAGCCGTCACCGTGCGCGGAGAACAGCCTTGCGATCGTCTCCGTAATTCCCCCGACTCCGAGGGCTCTGCATCTGGGTCTGCAAGGATGAAGTCAGCCCCGGAGCTGCTACGGGCTGGAAATGATTTCACCGAGCTGCAATGCAGATGGATTAATTCCAGTACTGTAAAGTCAACATGGTTGAACACTGGCTACATCAGAGTCTTCATTACTGTGGTCTGGATCGGGTTTTGATGAAGTAATTTCCCTTGGGTTTAGCACTTAGAAAACATATAGGGCGTCCTTCTTGGATTTGCCTGGAGAGCGGCGGCGCCCCCTCCCATTCACCCCAAATTGGCCTTTATCAGTTGCACATGGACCCCTGCGAGTTGGAGGGGTTTCAAACGAGGCCCATATGGTCCGTGGCACACCATGCCCAAACAGTCGGCCGCATGAAATGAGACGCAGTTTGGGTGCGTACGATGGATGTCATTAATAACAAATGATATAACACTCCAAGGCTGTATCTTCAAATGCAAGGAGACGTGGGGTGAGTGCGGATTAGCAATTCCTCCATCCTCCATCACCAAATCGACTCTCGAAGAGCTCAACGTTAGGTTTTGGTGTGCCCGACACCAGGAAGCCAACACTCATCATCCTGCTCAATTTACATTTTCCGAGACTTGAAGAGAGCCCTTCATGCAGCGTAGATGTTTATTTTGTCATTTTTTTCCTTAGCTATAGTCTGTAATTGAATACTTGTCATGTGCAATTTGCTTCCTTGGGAAGTATTTCCGCAAACGTGACCGAGTTTTGCCTGGACACCAGGCTCCGCTCGCAGCGGTGGCATCTCCGAGATACCCTTCTGCAGGCGCTGCCCCACGAAAAGCAGCTCTGCCTACTTCATTTGATAGCAGGGCCTGAGTGAAAAATGTTTTTAAGGGATAATAATGGGGTCCCCCCGATCTAAGATTAATTCATTCACTTCCAAAGACCTCTTCCTATCACAGCTTGATGTTGAATGCCAGCACCCAGGTCCCGGTTTCCTGGAAGAGGGCAGAAAACGCTCGTGGGCAGGTGAAATTAAGCTGCACTCCGGCATTTTAAACCGTAAAAGAGAGCTTCAGGTGCAAATAGGAAGCAATACGCCAGTGAGTTTACCTTTGCATCTCGCAATGTCACCTCTTTTTAACCGGCAGGCAGGGAAGGATGAGGTGTGCGACACGTCAGCACGGTCCGGGCGAGGGGATAAGCTGCATCTGGTCAGCAAACACCTTTCCTCTCTTTCGACTTGCATTTAGAGGTTGAATTTAACCTGTCCCTCCAACACGCTCACCCTGCAGCTTTAGCGTTCGGCCCATAAGGCTTTCTGAATACACTTTATAGCGTGATAAATATCTATAATGAGCTGGCAACAAGAAACAAAACTATGGAAACACAAAAAAATGCTGAAATGCTGATGTAAAACGCCGTGCACACACCCACCCGCAGTCACCTTTCCGTGGGCAGCGTTGCAGGGGCAGAAACTCGGGGGGAAGCTGTGCTGGAGCCGTGCAATGCACCAGGGGTCCCCCGAGCCGGTGGCTCTTGGCCAGGCAAGCTGGGGTGGAAACTTGCTTTTTTTGATAATAAAAATATAAGGTATATATGGATACACTGAAGGAAAAGCAGGCAATTTGTGCACGGTCAAAACGAAGCCGTTTGAATGACTCAACGTCATTCTTCTTGCTTGGGTGTTTTCCTGCACAAACAACATTTTGGGGAGGGGAGGGTGAGTGGCAGGCAGCTAAGTGGGAAAAGATGAGATCTGCTCTCATTTGGGCTGAATCAGCGTATTTTCATTCTCGATATTCTGTCGAACCAGGAATTCAACGCTGCATACTGCTCCACTAAATAAGCTCGTTGCTCATCGAGATAATATTTATCTTTGATATAAAGCGTATCGCCGGCCAGTCTCAGGGCTCTCCACTCGTCGGTGTTGCTCTCTGCCATAACAGAGGACATGGCACGGCTGGTGCCACCTCCCTGCGCCCAGGGCGGGTGCGGGATGGAGCCGGCCTCTTGCCCACGGCCACGGTGCCGCTGTGGGGGCAGAGGCTGTTTCACCCACGCCGGGCCCTTGCGTGCCGTGTCTGCACCGTGGTCGATACCAGTTTTGCTGTGGGGCTGAATTAAAACCCCTGGCCTGTGAACAAAAAGCAGTGCCGCAGCGCAGCCGCCGCAATGCCCGACGGCTCCAGCCGCCTACAAGCTGTCCCCGGGAAATGCATCCTTGCTGCAGTGATCGCGTCTTTCATCTCTAACGAGAAGCAGCGGCAGAAGCTGTTCCGTGTGTCCATACAGCCACGGGTCAGGGAGCGGGATGTGGCCGAGACCCCCTTGACAGTCCTGCTTCCAGCAGGTCTTTGCGGTGAGCTCGGTCCTTCCAGCTCACCCCTCGTCCTCACGTTCATCAGCGCTGCCAGGGGTGGCAATGGGTACCAGGACCCCCCACTGCTGGGTGGGACCGGTGACAGCCACGGTGCCAGGAACACCAGCTCTGGGGTGGTGGGATGCTAGCATGGGCATGGGGGTGCTGACCCTGGGGTTTGGGGTGCTAACGCTGGGGTTTGAGGTGCTGACACCGGGGTTTGGGGTGCTAACACCAAGGTTTGGGGGTGCTGACATAGGGGTTTGGGGGATGCCAGCTCAGGGGCTTGGGGATGCTAACACTGGGGTTTTGGGGTGCTGACACCAGGCCTTTGGGATGCTGACAGCAGGGTTTGGGGATGCCAACGCAGGGGTTTGGGGGTGCTGACACAAGGCTGTGGGGTGGTGCCAGCACCACGCACATTTCGGGACAGCCGAGGTTTATCACACACCTTGTAAAGCATCGCAGCTGAGATGCAAGTCTCCTGCCTGCCATCTTGAGGCAAGACTGCGCTTTTCTTTAGCCTCCAAATCCTGCAAGAAGACAATTTTTCTGCGGCACCACATACGTTTTGCTGGATCTGAAACTTGGTCTGTGGCCCTGTTTTCCTGTGATGCTCATTGCTTGTGAAGTTTAACATGAGTGCTCGGGCAGGGGATTGGAGAGACAGCGCAGTGGACGGAAATATAAAATGCGCTGTTTTACTGTTTTCTAGTGAATCCTCTTTTCTAGTGAATCCCAAAGACAGCATGTGCAGTCCGTCCTGCTCAGCCGAGAGGAAGCAATGCTGCAGTTGGGTTATTTTTATGATCAGAAAAAAAGATTTCTTTCTCCCTGTTCTTTTTTGCAGGTGCTCTCTAGAGTGATAACGTGGAATTTCCTCTGAAACTCGAGCAGGGTGAAGGAAATTAATTTCCTCTCTTTTTTTTTTTCTATATATAAATTATTTCATATGCCTGAAACAAAGTGCCTTAACAAGCAGACTGACAAGTTTTAAATTTGAGCAAAACGATCCTCAGCAGTGCCATTGCCGTTGCTGGCACAGGGTTAGGACGTGGATGCTGCCGTCGGTTCAGTTCTGCAGAGGATGAGGAGCTCTCGCGGTGACGGGCGGCAGGGACGGAGCTGGGGCTGGCCTTGCTTCTTTGCAGGTTCTGCGCTGAAAAGTTTTACTGGGAAATATAGAAAATTAATTAATGTTCCTGAAGTATGAAGGTGAAGCATTTACCTCTAAGAGCTGGTGACTATCTAGGCTTATTTAACTCCAGTTATTATTTAATTCACATTTTATAAAACAATCAATAATACGATACCTCTCTTAAATCCTGTATTTTAAGCCATGTAATAGCAAACCACAGGGAGAAGAAAATATTCCCGATTTAATTTCCAAAGCGAGTGATTCAGTACTTTTACAAGCAAAGGGAGGTGGGTGCCTCAAGAGAACGACGATACCGGGAGAGCGAGTTAAACCACAGCGACGGCGAGCGATGCTCGCTGGAGTGCCGCTGCTCCCAGCTCTTAGGGCCGGGCTTACAGCACGGCTTCTGCTGTACATTAAAAGACTCCCGCACCTTATTTCCCACACGGTACTATTTCCACTTTTCGGTGTCATATAAGACAAAGGGAGGGACTGAGGGGACAGCGATCGAGGGCCTGATCCGGAACCGGCCGAGGGAGCTTGGAGGAGGCTGGGAGAGGGGGCGGCTCATTCTCCCCCTCCTCCTCCCTCATTCCCTCCATCAAAATTTAGTGAAATATTTGGTTTTTAATTGCCTGTTCTTTTTTTTAAACATCAGCAGCTTTTATTGTTTTTTACGTTGAACTGCAATATTCGGCTAAAATGACTTGTTCATCAAATTATACTAACTGTAAGTGCTTGGAGCATCAAGTGATAAAAATGGTTATCATTATTTCCCAGATTTTTCCTAAAAATACATTCACGTTGTAGGAGCTTTTGGGCCAATTCTTCTCTTTTTAATTAAAATTATTCCTCTCTTCTCCCTCCCCCCATCCTTATTTTATGTCTTTTTCTTCCCAGTTTTGGGTTTGCCATTGTAAATTAGAATGAACTCCATTAAATTTAATCACTCAAACAAAAATTACCATGAAAGCACCATAGGAGCAGCCTGGACTTCCTCTGCCTTTGCTTTTAAAGCTGTACTGATTATTGCAATAGGCTGGAGGAGGTGAAGCCGCATCAGTTTTGGGTTATATTTGTCCCAAATCAGTCACTTATCCTAATATTACATTTTGAGGCTCTTTCGGAGGTGGCCACTGACCGGCAAACCCCATCACTTGCTCCTTGATTTTTTAATTTAATGCATTTCTTTCATTTTATTTTCCTTACGCTGCAGCCGGTTCTCCTCCTGCCCTGGGAGGGCTTGCTTCACCCACTGCAAAAACACTTCAAAACCGCTCGGAGCTGCGCCGAGAAAGGCGCTGGGAGGAACGCAGGTTTGTAAACCTGGAGTTTCCTCTTCTTTGTTTTCTTTGTCGATCCAACTCCCCGCACGGAGGGCTGCGGGCAAGGGCAGGAGGTGGGAATCCACCTCTGCCCGCCCCGAAGCACTCAACTGACAGAATACAGTACTTCCATGTACCGTCAAAATTTGCCATCTCCCTTTTTTTGTGTTTTCCTTCAAAAGCTGGTTCTTTTTTCATAAAATGGCCACTCCCGAAGAAATGTAAATAATTTACCTTTTCTCTTATATATAAAAAAAATTACAGTAATAGAAAATGTTGTAATTTATCAGATTCCTGAAATGAATCAGCCTGACTTGGAGGAATTTTTTCTATTATTTATTTACTCGGTACTCAATGCTTGTAAGCCGCTCATCCCGGCGGCCCGCACCGGCCGGGGATGCTCTGCCAGGATCTCCCCGGGGTTCCTGCTGCAGGAAAAAATCCCAGCAGGACTACTGCAAGATTTCCTCTAGGTTTTAATCATCAGCTCGTCAAAACTTCAAGCTCTAAACTCCCACGTTTGCATCTCTGGGGCTGCAGAGCAGAAACGGTCGGGGCATGGGCAGCTTAATAGCTTAAGTACATAGAAAATTGTCAGGATGTGCAAGATATGGAGCCTACTAAGTTGCCTTGGCTTTGTGCCCTGGTAAAAAGGTTTTTCCTTTCACGGCCTTTCACAATACTACAGATTTTTTTCTACTGAATTGAGCCCTGAAAGGAGTAACTCTAGACAGAGCGAAATTTTCCAATCCCGGAGCCCTTTGCTTGCCCTTTAACAGCTTCCCTGTTATTTTTGCCCTACGACGAAATATTTCTGAACTGATGAGAACAGAACACCCACTTCTGCCGGGATCTGAAAAATATTGTTTCTCAAAGTGAGGCAGACCCTGGTATTCGAGTTATGGACCCAAAACCCAGGGAGGCACACGAGCCTCAGGCTTCCTCCCCGCGCCAATAAATGGTGATAAAAATCCATCTGCTAGGAGAGCAAGGATCACAGCGGGGTCTGCTGATAAAAAAAGTATCAGGTTTTCACTAATTTCTGGGCAGAAACAATTGTTTCAAACACTTGGTATGTGAATTATTTTAGTCTTTGCCAACGTGTGTTTTTGGCAACAGGAAAACAGGAAACCAGCTTGGAAAATATTAACGAAATGGAAACCGAGATCGTAAAGTATTTCGGTCTGGAGAGCTTTCGATTTTCCAATATGCGAAGGCAGCAGAAGCAGAACTGTAAACCAATTAAAGGCAATTTAATTTAAGAGACTTCTCACGGAGGGAAGAGATCTGGCGTGTATATGGTGATGCAGTAAGCGGCGAAGACAACACAACCCCCAGCACCTGCGGAGGTTATTGCTAACAGAGCCGGAGCGGGGATTCGATGCAGATGTGTCCCGGCATCCGCCTCCCTCCCTTCAGCTGCAGATACCAAAGATGGGCCGGTCGTGTCATGTTCTTCCTTAATTATTAGGGAATTTGAGGCAGGTTTTTAATGGCCCTGGTGGATATTTTGGAAAGGTTTGGGTTTAGGGTTGAGTCCTGCTTGGCTGAGCCAGGAATTTATGCCACACGCGGTCCCTGCACCAGCCCGCGGCAGCATCCAGCCCAGCACGGGGTAATACACCTCCATGGCAAACGGGGAGAGAATATAAAAAAACAAGTAAAAAGGACAGAACAGAGAAATAAAGTGAGTTTGTGGGTTTGCTCCATTCACATGCACTGGTGTGTCTTCACGGCACAAACCACGGGGGCTGGACTCGTGCTCCCCAGCAAGCAAGCAAGCAAGCAGCCCTGGAAGTTATTCCTCTTGTGCCTCTTCTCCTCCTCGTTTCTCTGATGATCAAAACATAGTTAAAGCAAAATAAACTCCTGCACCACCTCTGCTCTTCATTTGCATGGAGAGGGACGCAGACAGGCTGACTTCGTTCCTGTTTCTGGTCGGCTTCTTGGTAATTTCATTTCCACGCCGCCTCCTGGATGTCTGTGAGGCAGGAGGGAGCTGCAGCAGAGCCGGGAGGGTCAGGGTGGGCTCTGCAGTCCCCACGTCCCCACGCAAGCCCCGGCCGGGGCTGCCCAGGTGAATTACTGCTCGTCCTGCCCCCTTGGGACCCTTCCCGGGACCCTAACCCCCTTCAGTCGGGATTTTGCCCATTCTCTTAGAAACTCTTCTGGCTGTAACAACTCCCAAGATGAAACATCTCTCTCCTAAGTGCTTTTTCCTCCTAAGAGTCCTTGCAGAGACTCGTTTTCCCCCCTCGGCGCACAACCCGGCGAGCACTTACAGCCCACTTTGCATCCTGAGAACTCACCAACAAATTGCTTCCACACTACACCCCGACTTCAAAAATGGTGCAGTACAAGGGTTAACCAACTTAAACGTTTAAAGAGTCATGAAATGGACTGTTTCCGCTTTCCATCTGGCTTTTATCAATTTTAAGTCGGTTTCAGAAGTATTGCTACACAATCAAAACACACAATCTCCCTAGTCAGATAATTCAATTTTATAAATGAATTACTTATGTGCCTATAAGTAAATACATTCCTAGGAAGGGAGATATTGACTGCTGTCAATGAAATAATGAAGTCCAGGGGAAGCGGCCACGGCTGGAGCAGCGGCCCCTCGGAGACGTCCTTCTGGGGTGCAGTGGGACCGGTTGAGTCCCCGGCACAGTGGGGGACGTGGTGGAAAGGAGGGGCTGCCCAGCGGGATGGGACATCTTGAGCCACCACTGAGGACCATAGCGTGGACCATGACCAATGTCATGGACACGAAGGGGTGATGGACTTGGCTACGTTTGTGATTTGTTGTATCTGGGGGGAAATATGTTGACAGGGACACACAGAGCTCCTGCAGAGGGGGTGTAGAAGGTCCCAGTCTTCTCATGCAGACATGTCCCCTTCACCCATGCTGTTTCAGCCCCACCTTGTTCACCAGCATGCTAAAGGAGGGTGAAAATCTGCACTTAGATGTATCAAACCTCATGCAAGAAGACCTGATGCTGCAGGAAATTACTTTCAGCTATTGCATGTTGGTGCATGGGGTCTTTATTTAACGTGGACCTTGTCCAAGTGCAGACATGGGCACAAACACGCATCTACACACACCAGTTTGGTGGAGATCCAGCCTGCTGGCACCTGCTTTGGGTATCACTCAGCAAAATGTTACACAAAGGAATATACAGACTCTTGGCATCAAGTTTACCCTGGGGCAAGGAAATCTGTGAGGATCCTCTGATGGCTGTGCATCTCGGGTATGGATCTTGGCCAGGTGGCCCGTGGATTTCTGCTTTCCTTCTATTTTCATTGCTTCGTTTAATGATGAGCTAAAGGTGCCACAAAGCCTCCACTGGGCTGGGACCAAGCAAGGGTTTCAGACTGGGGGCTGGACCTGCCCCAACAGCCAGGGCAGACGATGGATCCCAGCGGAATCAGGGCAGAACTTTTAAAGTGCAAATATTTTGTGATTCACAGAAAATGGCAACTCTTTGGGGGTAATGTAACTGTTGAAGCATGGTTTTGTTTCCCCTCACTCTCCAACAGCTTCAGACCGAAGTCTGACAGGGCAGAAAAGGCCAGCATTTCTAGCTTTTCATGGTTTATGATCAGTTTTGATGAGTACGAGCACCATATTTAAACTAAAGCTGCTCCCAGTTCCCGGCGAGCCTCAGTTCCCCATCATCTCGGGGTCCATGTTTGCCTTCTTGTGGCACAATTGGAAAATGGTCCCATGGGAAACCAGCCCAACCCAGAGGGATGCAAGCTGCAGAGGTGGAGGATGAGTTGGATAGTGGGAACCGCCTGGAGTAGGCAGCAGTTGGGATTTATCTTGTCTTTTAAACATCTGTTTAATAGGAATCAGGTCATTGCGTTGAGTCACTGGAGGAAGGGCTGCTGTGAGCGCGAGCTGGTGCTGCCAAGACCTCGTATAGTGTTTCCCACTCTGGACGTGCGCCTCCTTGAACTAATCCTTCCCTTCTTCAGTTATTTCCTTTTTCTGCAGCAGTGATTTGACACCATCGGAGCAGCCCTGGCTGGCGGGGTCGTTTCATTGGGAGCTTTGCGTGGGTTTCTGCTGGTGCTTCGTCCACATCGGAGGCAGCGCACGGGCTTTTTCAAACTCTTCTCAAGCCCCTGCAGCTAAAAGCAGGGTTGTGCTGTAAGATCCATACCATAAGCTGTAACACATTCTTGAGAAACGTGGGGCTCTGCTGAGCAGCAGGATGCAAGCACATCTCCTGTGAAGCGATGGCAGACAAGGACCTGGCAGCAAAATTCGCATCCCACCCACAACAGACCGAAACGAACCCCATCACCGGTCCAGCCAGTGTCTGGAGCATGTGGGGTGCTGGGTTTTACATCGATGCTCACTTCCAGTAGCAATTTCAGCTATGGAAGTGGCTCCTGTTGCTTTGTACACACTTTTCTCCATCGTTTTCTTCTGGTCTCCAAAGCTGCTGGAAGGAGGAGAAGCAACGGGGTCTTGCAGCAAAATCCCTACGGAGAGACCCCGCAGCAGTGTGGAGCTCTCTGCAGAAACAGCTCCCCAAAAGGTGGAATAATTTGCTGGTTTGACTACCCTGGCTTGGCAGAGATCCCTAGGCTAGCCGAGAAAAGCAGCTCTGCTGTGTCCTCGGGTCCTCTCCGTGGGTTGGGAGGACCAGGGCAGGTCCGGCCCTAATCCGATGGCAAACTGACCTCGGGGTTGCTCCAGCCAGGGCCGTCCTCTCCCTCCCAGCAAATCCGGCACATTTCTGCATAATAATGCAATAAATCTTCTTTGCTGAGGGGGATTGGGAGCAAGGGTGATGTTTGCTCTCTAACGCTGCGAGTCAATTGCTAAACAAATAGAGTGTTGAAAGCCTGGAGAAATTTGGAGACAAGCCTTCAAACGGACAATTTTAGGGGGTACAAATTGTAACCACAAAATCTGCATTCACATTCTGCATCTGCAGATAATTGTAAGCATCTGTAGTGCCAAGTATGAGAGTGGGTGGGGACGAGGTAGGCAAGGGTAAAAATACAGGGGCATGCTCCTCCAGATCCTTGTCCAAGGTGTAAAAGTTTGGACACCGCAGGGACGCTGCACGCACCAGGGAAGAGCTACTATCATGCGTACTCTGTAACGTGCTAGGCAAATGTGTGGCTCAAAGGAAATAAGAAAAATACTTAATTAAAGAAAGTAATGAAGTGAAACAAAATAAAATAAAATATAATAAACTAAAATAAAATAAACAGATTGGTTTTAAATGCAAAATCCAGGTGTGCATAAATGCCATGAAGCAGACCTGTAGCACTTCCCATCCCAATCCTCTCTCACCGTACAGGGAATCGACCTGCCAGAAAACACAGAAATCCATACTAGGCTGATCTTTTGAAAAGGACTTCTGCCTCCTCATCTTAAAAATGCCAAATAAACAGGCTCCATTTTCTCTTTTGCTCCTTCTGTTGGTGCTGGCAAAAAATCTTTGATGCTCAAGTCCTATTTTTTCACCTGAGAAACTCTACGGGCGCTGACAGCTGGCTGGCATTTTTACAGCCATTATGTATTTGGAGGGTAATGCGCATATTTTGGCACTTTCCCTTAGAAGGGAACTGAAGCAAGATCTTGCCAATAGCCCACTAAATTACACCTCTACAGATATTTTTTTTCTGTCTTGTGATGGCTAGATTCTTTTATTATAATGTTGCAGGACAAACTGGCAGAAGTAGAGTTTGACGTTGCCCAAAGAACAGCTTCTGAGCAATCAGCTCTCTGCAAAGTTCAGGAGGTCCTTATTTTCGTGGGGGAAGTGCTTTAATCAAGATTAATTTTTTCCAGTTTTCAGTAATCGGAGCTCTTCCTGAGTTTTCCTCAACTCTCCTTTAGGATGAAATTATCAAATTTCCATGGCAATTAACGAAGAAAGTTTGAGCATAAGGATCGTTCTGTACAATTGATGGCAGGGAACAAGTGACATTAGGTCGGACGCTCTGTATGAAGGATCTCTACGTGACGTTGTCCCATAAAATGTGTCACTCTGCAATGCGCAATTTGTATCCGAGGCGTTGCTGACCTCCTGATGCTCACGAAAATCTGAGTCCTGCTCTCAGACTCTGCGGTCCACCAGTAAGACTGAGAAGGATTAGCAGAAGAAAGCAACTTTGACCTGGATTTAGGCTTTAGCTGAATATCCACCAAATCTCCTTTACCTTAAACCCACCTCGTGGCAAAGCCCTGGTGCGAGCCACCAGCGCGGGCTGAGCTTCGCAGGCGATGGGGGAGCAGCCAGGGCGCGCACCCTGACCTCAGCCGCAGCCACCCGGGTCTCCTCGAGGTGGGAGCGGGTGCTCGCAGATGTGGGGCTGCAGCCCACCGCTGCAGGGCTACTGGGTGCTGAGCCCAGAAGTACCTTTCTGCTGACTCAGCGGCTGAATGTCCCTTCTGGGAGGACCCGAAAAGGTGGATCATCTGCCATGTACCCCCAGAGGGAGAGCACGCCGAGCTCTGCCGCAGCGGGGAGAGGGAACGGGGGGCTGAGGGAAGAGGAGAAAGGAGTAAAGGAAAGAAAAGCTCTTTAGGAAATGTAGAGATTTGCAGAGGCTTGCACCGAAGCAAAAGGGACTTTTCAGTTCTGCGCTCTGCAGTTGCTGGGTGTAATTATTATCTGTGAGAACATGGAGAGTCCCGGGGGTTGTGAAACAGCTCAGGAGTCCCGGGAAGCTCATGAGTCACCTGGAAATGTGACCCCAAACTGCTCTTGATTATCCACTCCATTTTTAAAAGTTTTGGTCAGGCTGAGGCGGCAGAAGCAAGGGCACGGTGCAGCTGACAGCAACAACACAGACTAATCTAGCTGAGCGATAAAACCGCCATCGGGTCTGGTTGGCTCGTGCTTGGAAATAACAGATGCATTTAGGATCCTGGTGTCAGGTCGCATCTCAGTGGCCGTTTTCATAAAATGTGGGAGAAAAGAGAAGAGTCACCACTCCGTAGTTACATGTCAGAGCCCCATGTGGGAGAAGATGAGGTCGGGCTTCTCCGGGCTTTGCTTTGCCTGGAGGGGAGACAAAGCCAAAGCAGCGCAGGAGAAGGGCAGCTCCGAGGCGCTGGCCTGAAACCAGAGACCATTTGCAGGGGCCAGGCGCAGGAAGGCAGAGCAGCTTTTGTCAGCTCTGTTCCCACTGCGGTCCCCGCGACGTATTTCAAAATATAGCTAATGGATAGCGGGGTGGCTTCCTCTCCCTGCTGGGCTCTGTCCCTGCCGAGCCTGAGAACCCCCCAGTTACCTTCTCTGCTTCTCTGCCTGCTGTAAAACAGCACTTAAGCCATCCCTATTTCAGCAAGTCCTGGTGAACGGCAGAGGCGTCCGCGGGACGGCGGGGAGGGGAGAGAAGGGAAGGGGAGGCTTCGCTGGGGCTGCAGCTGCCGCAGCGGTGCAGCTGATGAAGTGACAGCAGGGAGGCCGTTGCCCATAAGTAACACACGTGTCGGTTTAGGAGGGAGGACAGGGCAGCCTGAAGAGGTACCTACCAATAACTCAAAGATGACAGCCCTTCCCACTCCACCTTGGGGAGCAGGTGGGGATGCTGAGTGCTTAAAATGGCCAGTGATGGCCCAGGAAAGCAACACCACCGCACCGGCCCGTGCCCAAATGCCGTCCCCCCAAACCAAATCCCCCTCCGACACCGGCAGGGACTGACCCCTGCCCCGAGCAGCCCTGTCCTCTGTGGCAGATGGGGATGGGATTTAAAACACAGGCGTGCATCCAAAGCTTGGGGAAACACCCTCTAATTCTGTTATATGGCTCAGCTACTCATTTCTGAAGCTGATGAATAAACATGACCAAAATATTTAGCAGAGGAATCTATAGGAGCTTGGGTTCGCAAATCATATGCTGCTTCGGTGGGGCTTGGGTCCTGCTGGCATCCCCCTGCGGTCCACAGCCACAGCAGAGCTGCCCCATCTTTGCAGCCGCTTACGCAAGAAGCAGGAGCAGACGGCGTGATCCTCCTGCTCCGTTACGTGATGCAGCCTCTGGAAAGGAGGAGAATTGCTATTACGTGACGAGCGAGCCATGGAGAGCAGCTCAGGAGCCAACAGGGAGGGTAAACAGCAGAATAACTCAGCATTGACCATGCTATTAGAAAATATATTCAAGAAAAAAGCTCCGTAGCCACCCGTCTTAGACATCAGGCGTTTCCTTTCTGAGAGACATTTCAAAATAATCACTTTCCTCTTTTAATGCAAGTTACAGTTGCATTTTGCATCACGGTGTTTGCCTTTGCAGAGATCTTTGGCGATGCGGGAAGCTGCTCAGGCTGATCGTAGCCTCTGATCCCTGGGCGAAGCCGTCTGCCCCATTTATGGCCCCAAATGGGGCTCGGGGAGCGGGCAGGGATTGCTGCGGGCAGCGAGCAGGCAGGCAGGGCCAGCACGCCCAACGCCACGCAGCCCCAGCTCTCCCGCAACGTGACTGGCAGCGCTGGGCTCTGGCACATCTCCTTTAAGTAAAATATGAATTAAACACCCAGAAAAGGCTTCTCATGTCTTTTTTTTCTTCCCTTGAAGGAAATGGTGTCCCCTGCAGCAGGAGCCACCTGTGATGCAGCCCCGGCCCCAGCTCGTCGTGGGCTCTCCCCGGCCATATGAAAGACATCACCCCTCCTCTGCATTCAACCCGGGATTGTGTTACCCTGTAGTAATTCACTTACAGTTAGCAAACGATAAATCCTTGCACAGTTGGTTGAGAAATCTGGGCTAAGAAGGTATGGAAGTGTATTATTAAATCCAAATGGCTCTGCAGCCCAAGGCTGCCTTACTCACTTCTTAGCAAAATTAACAGTATCATGGGGCACGATAAAGTGCAGCACTGTAATAGCTGTTCCCCAAGTACACCTTAAATAAAGCGATAGCTTTTTCAGTGAGGTTTTCAGCCTGATGCTAACTGAATGTTCGAAGAAAAGAAATCTTCAGTATTTTTCTTCCATTTCAGTGCAGTTCCTTTAAGTCCTGTCCTTTTCGATTGAGGGTGGCTGGTGGCAGGACAGTGGCTTCAGAGCGAGCCTGGGGCTGCCCCTGACACCGCTACAAATCGGAGCTTTGCAGAGCAATTCGGAGTAGGGGGCTGCAACGTCTGTTGCAAAAGAAATCCTTTAAAAGGTGAATTTCAGACAACAGCACTAGCTTTAAGGTACGCTCAACCGGCATCGCGCAGGCGGGACTGCGGGTCCCTGAGCGTCCAAGTGCGGGATGCTCAGAGGTGTCACTGTGACTTCTCCTGGCCAGGAAGAAAGGTGCGAGCCGTCCCTTGGCGGCTGGGTTCCTCTAAGCCAGCGTCAGGCTCAAGTGAGCTGCTGCCATCGGTGACTTATAATACAGAGCGAAAAAGAGCAGAAAGCCACTAAATCCTGACATTTGCCCCTTATCATCAGACGTTTGCGCTGGCTTATGACTTTCTGTTCATCTCCCAGCTGAGCTGCTGGCTGTATCACTAAACAGTAACATTATCTGTTCAGCCTTTCCAAAAATAGTCTGGGTTCAGGTCAGCACGAAGACAAGAATATTTTAGCCTTTGCTTCAGGGGGAGATGAAGACTCAAGGATGAAAACTCGGTGACTATGTTGGCTCTGACTTGCAGTGAAAATGCAAATTTGTCTGACCTGTTCATCCTTATCCATGGCCACATCTTAGTCATATAGATATAATCTGTTCCCTCAACTTGGATGGCTTCTTTAGAGGCTGAGGGTCTGCCAGGAGCCCAGCGCAGCCCCCAAAAAGCATCAGAGCTCCTGACGGGGTACCACCAACTCAGACCTGGAGCTTTGCATCCCCAGGGAGGCTTTAAATGATGCCCAGTGCGTGAAGTTGCCAACTTGCCATTCGCTTCTCCCTCCTCAGGCTCCCTGTTCCCCACTTGTCTCCTTACCGCCATACCAGCTACTTGCTTCTGAGCAGGTTTGTCTTAGCAAGAGGTGATGCTATGTGGTCACTGGCCTCCACGTGCTGTAGCTTCAGGAGAAGCATCCTAAAACTTGCTTCATAGAAACTTGGGTTGAATAGTGGAAAATCTGGCAGTGCTACTTTATAGAAAACCCCAGATTTAATTTTTTTTCATTTGCACTTTGGGTGTGAGCTGTTGTGTCGTTTTGGTGAATGCAAGATTCCCTCAGCAGGACAGCACGGCTTTGGGCAAAAAAAAAAAGTGAGAAAACACCAGTTGGAGTTTCTCAAAGGTGCAAAGACAAAGCAAGGAGGATGGAGGCGACGCCGGGGAGCTGCTGTACAACGGGTGAAGCCTGCACAGGGAAAACTGGATTCCTTTATCCACTTGCTTGGAGTTTCTTTTGTCAACGTGAATAGAAAATCAGGGTTCAACTGGACTGTTTTGGGTGAGGGAAGCCACAGGGTTTGTGACCGGTGTCGTACAGCGCTGGCCTCACACGAGGCAAAGCCTGAGCATTTCCACCCTCCCGGTCCCAGGCCAACGCTCATGCTGAGAACGGATTTGGTGAGGACAGGGGACACCGGCACTGTGTTTCTCCATCAGCACGGAGGGGATGGAGACAACTCCTCGAGCCAGCTCAGGTAACACCACATGTTAAGGAACTTAATAAAATGCGTTCAGCAGGATACAGAGCTCAGATTCGTTATATACCAAACTACTGGAGAAACAGGGCACATCCCAGACATGGATGCGACTGCCGCACACCACCTCTCTGACACAGAAAGATTATCCACATTTTTTTAATGAAGAAGTGGGGCATGGAGAGGTGGAGTGACTTACCCAAGGTGGCAGGGGTGTGAACCCCAGGCCTGAGCACCAGGGCTTCGGTAACAGCTTTCCTCCACATCGGAGAGAGGAAGGAAAGAAAAAGTATGAACAGGCTCTTTACTTCTATATTTTTGTGAAATAATCTGGTTCTGCTGATGTGTAATGAATGAAAAATATGAATCAAGGAGGTCAGCCCTGTAAAACACCAACTTTCTGCCCAGATCGTGATCTATGCCTGAGCCAGACTTGCTACGAGGTTTGCAAGGATTCAGGTAACTTTTTATGGGCTGTTTTTGCCAGCCTCTGTGTCTTTTGGCTTGGCTCAAGTCCAGAAGGAGCCACAACGAAGCCATTGGATGGAGTACGCGTTTCCAAGGACGATCGCAAAAGGATGTGGCTGAAAGTTTGTTTGCCAGCCTTTGGCATAAATAGCCCGTATCTGCAGGCCGAGGAGCTGCACCCTCGGCTCTCACGGGGCAAGGTGTCCTTCTGCACACATTTGCCATGCAAGGAGTTTGTTCATGCGTCAGAAATCGCAGTGACTTCAGCGGGTCATCCTGCACGAGCCAAGCTGCTTGCATAACTAAATGATGGCAGATTTGGGATTTCACCTAGGTGGTAGCTGGTGTTCTGGGATTTCTGGGAATCAGGCTCAGTCCTGATGTTGTGACATTCGTATCAACAGAGTCATACAATGGCTGATGCCACTCCGGTATGTTTTTCATAGAAAATGTCCATACTCGGGGCTGACGCAGACGGCGCTGGATTTTCTATCCGTAAGTCATCGCTTTGCGCAGCTCCGTTCTGCAGAGCCGCTGGCCCACACCTGGCCAAGCCCCTGAGCACAGGGGTTGTTTTAAACATATGGCACAGGCCATCTCTGTTCAGCAAAGAGCTTAAGCACATGCTTAATTTTTAGCTTAAATTCACAGGGCTGTATCTTAAATCAATGAGACATTCAATCAATGGGATTTTTTCCTTCGTAAGGACTGTAGGGCCAAAATTTAATATGGAAAGTCATGGGAGTTTCTCCTAAAGACTTAGTTTATAAAAATGAATATTACGGCATTGTTTTCAAGCTTATTAACTGTGTCATACTGTTATTGCCTCCAGTCATTTTTTCAGAAAACAAATAAACAGCAAGTATTTGTCAATCTCAGCAATAAACTATAGTGGCAGCGAACTTAATCTGGTGTTAATTAGGCTTGTGGAAAACTAAATCAAGCATCAGAAACCACAGATTATTTTAGGCTTCCTCTAGCATAAACACAAAGGCTTGAGGATCCCTAACATATTATTTTTGTTGACAGTTTTCCACTTTCCCCCCAATTTATTTCATGTATCCGATAGGCTGCTCCTTGATTGCTTTTAGCTCTGTCTTCTTTTGGCCTCAGCGTGGCAGTTTGTTAATCCTTCCTATTTTTGTGTATTTAAGCAGGATTACAAACTTCAAATACATTGTAAAAGGAACCTGTATACAATCTTTCAAAATCACTTAAGTGGGCCAATGACAGAAGTACCAGCCTTGCAAGTAAATACAGAACATTTCGGAAATCATCCCCAGTGTTTATTTATAAGCCATTTTTAATTACTCAGCAGGAATGAATGAAAGAACTAGAAAATGGAAAACGACAGAGGGTTTTGCATTAAGTTACAGCTCACGGAGAACAAGGGAGTGATCGCCATGCTTTCAAGTCCAGATAATTTTGGTGCGTAATTATGTCCTGCTGGTTTATTGACAATCTAATAAAACGAAACTGCAAACTATTTTGCAAATAGCATGGAGATCTCTTGAAAGGCTCCACACAGCACAGAAGAATAGCAGATGGCTCCACCCGGGGAGCAGCGGGTAAAGAAGACGGGTAAGTCGCAGGGCAGAAAACGCACTGGAAGACGAATTTAGGGCCGTAAAGGTTGAGAGAGGCAGGCAGAGCTTGGAAGCTCGCTCAGGCGCAGACTCAAGAGGAGGGTGCTCACATTGCCCCTCGGCAGCCACCTGAGGATGCTGCAGCGTGGGCCAGCACCGCTGCACCCACAGGCCCGGCTCCCTGCTACAGCTGCCCATGGTGCGACCAGAAAATGATGGTATGCCAACACTTTGCCAACTCATTTGAGATTGCAAAGAGTGAGGATTTAAGATGTGAAGGCAGCTGGTGTCATGGCAGCCCCGAGGGGAGGCAGGACGGTGGGGACAAGGCAGCCTGGGGACAAGCAAGTTCCTCGGGGCGCTCAAACTCTGGCAAGGTGCAGCTGAGCAAGGCAATTGCAGGAGGTGAAAACAGCATTCAGAGCGCTCCCTAACCCGTATGAAACAGGAACCATGAAGCTTCGGAGTGGGACTGCAAATAAAACGGAGCTGTCAGTGTCTTGATCAGCAACCGTCGGGCTGCTGAGCTGTAAGGTGGCGGGGATTTCTTCAGACTGCTCCCCAAGCTTCAACCTCCAAAGCGATCCTGGCACCCATGGCTGGTATTTGTTGCAGGTGCCACTCGCCGAAGGGCTATCCTGCCAGCAAGTTTTTGTCTGGAAAGGGTCATTAGTGTGGTGCTTCAAAATAAATGCGGGCATGGCAGTTAGTCAGGGATTTCAGCAGCTCCCGGGCACGGGCTGGAGGCTCACCAGCAATTTGGGGATGCTGCGACACCAAGATGGGGACAGTGACAGCTGCAGAAGACAGCTTGAGCAAGGTCGGGGTGGTGGGTTTCCTCCAGATACGGGACCCCCTGCCCTAACAGGAAAGACATCCCTGTGGAAAAACTCTGCCCATTCCCAGCATCAAACCAGAGCGTTTGGTGAGTTGATCCCGGGGACAAAGTGACGGAGTAGGCACATAAAGTGTTGGTGTATGTCAAAGAGTCCCTGGAGCTGCGTCCCTGGAGCCTCCATCGCTGCAGCATGGCCCAGAGACAAACAAAACATGGCACGGGCGTCACAGGAATTCAAGGATCAATAAACGGGCAAAACGCATGTAAAATTCCTGTTTACACGAGACTGATGAACAATTAATCAGTAACAAATAAAGGAAAATCTAACAGGTGAAAGAAATTCAACCTTGTTTCTAAAAAGCCCATCCCAGCAGACAAAGATGAAGAACAGCACGTTCCCATCAAGCATGAGATGAGCCTGCAAAGACTTGTCCTGACCATTAAGGCACAAGGATAGGAAATCTCTTACAGATGACGGTGGTTTACTCAAGAGCTTGAACACGTTCCTTGTCTCGTTATTCAGCAGCGAAGCTGGAGGCCAGCCTATCTCAGGTGAGCTGACGTGTTGCGGAGACAGCAGGAGCAAAGTCCTCTGCAAGCTGCTGCGACTCGCTGGGAGAGCACGCTCCAGTACGCTGGTGGAAACCAAAATTCAATGCTTGCTGTCCTTCCGCAATTCCTGTTATCATGTTTAACTGCATGGTTTTATTGATCATTTATAAATAAGTGCATGGTTGTAACTGAGAAGTGCCATTTGAAGCTTGCTCATACCCCAAAGTAGAGAGTCAATACTGTGACTCCTTGTTCAATGAGTTTTCCTACCAGGCTGGAGGGCGAACGAGACTCATGCCAATGAATCCAAGAGGAATCCCAAGTTATCACCTCCCAGGACAGGCAATGGCCACCCTCACACTGTGAGGGCATCGCAGCTGCTCCTCCAGCTTCCTCCAAGCCCTCTCCTCTCCTGCCCAGCATCACCTAAACGAACTCCAGATGGGATTCATCCATGTCTCATCTGTTACCAGACATCGTGACAGCAAAGAAACATCAGCATCTGAATTAGATGTTGGGAGTTCAAAAGGTAATTAAGCAACTTCAAAGGTTTTTAAGCAATAGGCCATATATTTTATGGTCTGGGAAAGGCTGGAGGTACCCACACTTCCTTGGCACATGCACGCCATGTTGAGTTCATCCCTCTGAGCAGCCGCCCCAGAGAGCTGAGCCACTGCCACGACTGCCTAAAAAGCTGCAAAAAGCGATGCAAACAATAATTTTGGAAGTGTGTATGCACGTCCATGGTACGCTCGCCTGTCTTAGGGCAGTTGTCGGGACAAGACCATGAGTTCTTGTGGTGACCCTGAAGATGCACAAGCTGGTGTCCCTGCTCATGACAGTATCACCAAGCACGCGAGGGATTTCCCGGCAGCACAGCTTTGTCGTGTCTAACCTTAACTCTGCAGTTTCAAATTCCTAGCTCTTAGGCTGGAATAATTAAAATATCCCTGCTTTATAGTTTACTTTTCTTTACTAATACATTCCCTCAAACATAAGTCCACACTAAAGCAGGCTTTTTTGCATAACGATTTCCTTTGTTTTTTAAAAAAGGCCATTAAACATCTATGCACAAATGCTGAGCAATGACCCAAACAGGGTTTTTCCTCACATTGCCCAAACTGTTTCTCGTTGACGGCAGCTGAGCCAGGAGAGGTGCCGCGCTCCGCCTGGCTGTGTAAATGTGCATACGTGGCGTGTGACGGCGGGATGGGCTCCAAAGGAAAGACCCGGGATCTGGGGCAAAGGGGACTGCAAAGAAGTGAGAAAAAAACGCCAACCCACAGTGTTTTTAGATGCGCAGCCCTGTGCCACCCCTTCCCTGCCCACGCCAGGACACTTGGCAAGGCCAGTGGATCTGGAGAGCGCTGCCAGCTGAGCTGTGTCGGTAATGTGAGCTGTGCATCTCCCTCCCTCCTCGTTCCTGTTATTAGACCTTTACGTGTGACATTTTTTAACGTTAAAAAGTCATTGCAGGTCATTGCTAAGAGATTTCTTATGGCAACCCCTGCTCCTGCACGTTTGATTTAGGGTTACCAAAGTGTTTGGCCTAATAGACCAAGACTCGCAAAGAGAAACATCCAAATAAAGTAACAAAAAAATTGTCCAAGCATTTCTAACATTGTTTAGCCCCAGGCTGATGACAGGGTGATGAAGGAGCCATCCCCGCTTCCCAGGCCACTCTGCACTGAGGGCTTGCAATGGGTAGAAATTCCTGGCCTGACAAAATCATATTCCTTCGGCCTCTACGGCACACGAAGAGGCTACATCACGCAGTGACAGAAATATGTATTACACATACAGCTTCACGTGGGCATGCTTTTCTTTGCAATTCCGCCTGTAAGAAATTTGGGTGAAGGAGCAGAAGTAATAACAAGCGGTGGGGCAATTTTTCCCCTTAAGCAATACCCAATTTACGAGGCTGCTGCTTCCTTGCGTACTTAAAAAGACTCGAGGATATTAAACCTGGAGACGGCACTGAGGAGAAAGCTTTGCACAGATAGCTGTTTCCCTTTTCTCAGTGCCAAGACCCCAGTTTCAGAGAGCCCAAAGGGGGCAGCTGCAAGGACGTATCTACAACACCCGTATGTACGCTATGCATTAACACTTGCATTCAGACGCTACCAGCACCACCATTACAGACCTCGCTTTTCCCCTTCCTTGAGTTTCTATTCCCATAAAAGTTAATATTAAATTGCCTGAGAAAGAACGGAGTGTTCATTTATTGGGACAAGAGGATTTTCAAGCTGATTTGCATTAATTTTGAAAGTAGGATTTTTTTTGTGTTCCTGTTTCTTTCCAGGAAAAACTGAAGTCATACAAGAGCAAACCCTGCCTTGCCTGGTTTTGATCACTTGGCATACTTAGAAACAAACTCCTCAAAGTAAATATTTCCTACGAAGATCATTAAGGGTGCGACCAACATGTAAGGAACAGCAACAGGAAAATACTGCTTTAAACCTAATACCACATCATGTTGCATTCATTAGTTACTTGACATTGTAGCTCGAACAGGAAAAAATAAAAAGGCATGGAGCAGAATGATATTTCAGTTTGTTAAACGCTTCCGAATCAGTACAGTTACCCCCTCGAAATTGCAGTAGTTCTCCACGTGTTCAGCAAAGGCAGCAGCTGCCGCTGCCTGTGCCCCCACCGATGCCCTTTTAGGTGGGCACAGGAGGGTCTGGGAGCTTGGGCTCAGCTCACAACCACGCCAGAGCTGGTACTAGAGAGAGATCCAACATGGGTCCCCAGGATACGATTTGGGAGATGATGCCTGGCTCCCTACATCACGAAAGAGAAATATTAATTCTACCAGGGTAAAACTAGCAGCCAGGACAGCCCAGTCCAGGAGCTGCACCTTCACCTCCCACGCGGCCCAGCCAGGAGGTCCCAGGGCGAGCAGGCGGGGAGCACCGGTGGCTGCCTGCCGCTCCTGCCCGGGACGTGCTCCGGGAAGCTCGCCAGCTCCTGCATGCTGAAAACCAGCCTCAATTTATATTTAGCAAAAATAAAAAGATGATGCAGTCCCGCACGGTGCTGGAGGAAGCAAGATAAGGCAGCGGTCCTCCCTCCCCGTCCGCCCAATGCAAGTCCAGGTTTTATCTGGTGAAGGCAGGGCTGCCCAGCTCCTGCTCCTCAGTGAGGAGGCACGGCACCAGGGACGGGGTTTTTAAGAAATAAAGCAGCAGTTTAACAGCAGAAAGGGTGGCCAAATGGCCCTGGGTGTGAGCAAGGCGATGCTCGCCCCGGATGGGCTGCAGTGCTTCGCTGGCTGGTTGTACCTTCCCACTTGTAAACCAGCTTTTTAATCGGAATTTCTGTTAATCGGTCAAAAATCATTCGCAGTAATAATAATAACAATCAGAATTTCTGCTAACTGATCAAAAATCATTCATAGTAATAACAATAATAACAATTTTGCTTTGCACCATTGATGCAATTCTAAATGAAGGGCTTAACGAGGCTAGACGAGATATGCCAGCTAAAACTGAATGCCAAATCCTACATTTTTGCAAGAGATTTTTCACACGGGTGCACTCAAGCACTATCGTATTAGACGCAAATATTCCGGAGGTCAGGCTCCTGGGGCTATGTCACAGCTAGCACAGCTCTGCCTACTGCTCTAGGCGGGCACGGGTGCGACATCGAAGTGATGCTGTCCATGAGCGAGCTGAGCCCTCGGCCGTCACCGGTGGCGGGAGCGGGGTAGGAAACGCGCGTGTCCCCGGTGGTAACGCAGGCGGCTTTAATAGCACTGGACCAGCAAGAAGCGCATTGCCTCTGCCCAGCACCGCCTGCCCTTCTGCTCCCAGGCGGGCGAAGCTCCAGCCCGTCCGCAGCGGTACAGCATCCTGAGGTTTGTTTTCTGTTATTACAGAAGAACCGGTGGAAATTAAGGAAGGGCAAATATTAATTTCACAGTAAGTGAATTTGCTTTACTTTGCCACAAGATGGAGCCTTGCGATTAAACCTTTTGTTTGAGGTTTGATTGTTATTTAAGAAAACTAAGCCACATTTAAAGATGCCTGTTTAACTTTCTCAGATGATTATCTGTGTTTTTTTTAATGAATCACATTTTTCATCATCTCTTATTAGTCAGATATGAGGAAACTCTGAAGACTCTGCCAAAATAGGTGCCACTGGCATAATTCAGCAGAGGAAGATGTGGAACAATGCAGCTTTTCTTCTTCAGTAAGAAATCATACTCCAATACCCTGCGATTGGTATGCCCTCCCCACGGGAGGGGACGAGACGGCAGGAGAAAGAGCACTTTGTGGAAAAGCTGAGGCATGGATGAGGGATAAAAGGAAGATATTTGCGAGGCAGAAGGCTGTTTTTCCCCCTTTATTTACCTTGTAGTTCAATTTTACTTCTGCAAAGTTCCCTAGTTATATATCCCACAGGTATTTCTGAAGAATGATAGAAAATTATCCATGCAAATCTTTTACTGAGTTTCAGCATTTGATATCAGCAGCAAAATTTAAGAGAGCCATCCCAGCAGCGTGTTCCTCCCTGACCTTTGCCAACAGGCACTTCCCCAAAATATAAAGCTTACGTGCATAAATTTCATTTCTCTTTTAATTTCACTTCCCTTCAGCCTTTGGGGATTGAAGGTTTTGTTTTGTAAGCGCCTTTCTGGTGGGTTGTTTTCTTTTTTCTAGTTGAAGCTCTTGCGAAAAAACTGGGAAAAGAAGTGGGGTTCGGATTTTTCTCTGAGGGCATTTGAGCTCTAGAAAAGTCTCCGAAAGTGGGCTTTACAGGGGAAAAAAAAAATCTTCTGCATTTAGGCATCACTCCTGAGAGCGATAGTTGCATGGCTCCAGTGGTCCCCACCCCAGCGGGGGCTTGGGCGAGCAAGGAGAAGAGCTGGAGGAGAAAGAGCCAAATTTTGAATCCAACTCGGAGCTCAGCAGAAGGCAGGGGGCAATAAGGCTCGCTGGGCTCTCGGTGTGCTTTTTCGTGTTCGGGACTGGCAAGGAAACGCCTGCGCTCAGTGAGGGGAAGGCAGAGGTGCAAATGTCGTTGAGTAGATAAGGATGAATAACCCCCCCTCTCTGGTCTTCGCTGGGAGCCAGGGCTTGCCGGGCTCGCTGTCAGGGAGCGGTGCCGCCTGCTTTGTGGGAACGGTCCTCCTCGGTAAGGCGAGCAGAATCAGGGCATGGCTGCCCGCAGCCTCCAAGAGCCTAGCCACCAGACCCCAGGCAACAGCAGACAACGTTGAAGTGTCTGCAGACCTCTTGTCACCCTCACACCTCTCTCTGACCTCCTGTCTCCTCCTGTGCACGGATCCCAAAGGAATGGGATGGATCAACGGTCTCCCTCTCGAATTCCATCCTTAGCATCACTTTATGTCTAGATCAGAGCAGAGCAGCAAAGGCCCGAACCCCAGCCGCTTGCCACGGTCCGAGTGGAGAGAATGAGGTGCTGGATCAGCACATCCATTGCCATCGTCAGCCCGGTACTGGGTTTCACTACTCCAAACTTCCCAGTACTCTGCAACTCGGTCTGCTGACTTCCTTTCAGCAGAACTGTTGCCTGTCAGCCTGTCGGGGAGCGGGCAAATTCACCTGGCCCGTCTTTCAGATGGAATATGCCACGGCCCCCTGCCCGTCGCAAGCCAACAGCACAAGCTCCGGAGAGCGGTTATGCTGCGAGAGGCTGGGAAGCGAATGGGCACCCAGCTGCAGTGCAGGCAGCATCAGGCAGGGTTCCCGCAGGCAGCTGCCTCCCCTGCCTGCGCCAGGTCCAGGCGTTGGGCAATCCGTCTCCCGGGAGCTCCACCCTCAGAGAGGTCTTTGTCTTTTCTTAAATAAAAAGCCAACACCCTTTCATGTGGTTTCTTGTACCAGCTCCTTTTTACAAAAAAAAAAAACAACTGTAAATAATGACACAGTTGTACCTGTACCCAAACCGTCATTATCAGGTGTTGTAAATAATTTCTTTCCCTTCACCTGTTTTCTAATTGCGAACGTCGGTGCTTCCCCAGTAAGACAGGGACTCCAGGAGACAGTGCTGTGCTTGGGTACACTGAGGATACTTCCCTAGCATCAACAGGGCTCCGAAACTGCCCGCAGCCCAATGCTGCTGGTGGCCGCAATGGCTGGCACAAAGGATCATCGGAACGGACATCTGAAGGGCAGAATATTTTTAAAGAGCACTGGATTTTACATTGCAGCAATGCTTCCTTCCCCCTCCCCTAGCGCTGCCCTGCACCGCTTCCCCTCTCGTGCCCCTTGTCCTCCTTGCCCCCCCAGCCCTTTCCCATGCCCCGCGCTCTCCAGATGTGCAGATGGATTAAAACACGGGGAGCAGCTTCGCGATGAGAACAATCATCTGCGCGATATCTTTAGCGGAATGACCATTTCCAGTGTCTGCGTGATGGAAACCAGGACTGAGGCTGCACCTCATCCTCTTAGCACAGTAACTAAACAGAAACTGGCCTCAGTTAATATTAATTTTCAATAAGTCTTGAAATGAACCAGACACAGTTCTGCTAATTAAGGGGAAAAAGCAGCTCATCCAAGAAACTGAAGCAATGCTCTCAGCAAGCAATTCCAAAGACGTATCTATTTGTTATATTCTGCGGATTTATTATTGCCAGGAGGTCATACAGGATATCAGTGGAAGAATTTCTAATGCTGTCATTAATTTCAGTGGCATCTTTTCACATCAGCAAACACCATCCAACTCTGCCAAATGAAAGTAGCTAAATTTCAGGAGAGCGGTGGTGATGCGCACTCGTCACAGGGGGAAATTTGGATTCAGGATGCTATCATCTCCAGGTCTCCAGCAGACGGCTCAGAGTAAGGGGGACACAGCAGCGGGGATCATGTCCTTCGCTAATGGGAATAGTCACTCGGGAAGAAGTAGAAGCAAATAAGCTAGAAATAAGGTCATCGTTCTCCTGACAGCCCCATGGGAAACTCTAGTAGTGCTGAGACTGAACCAATTTTCCTGCTGAGCATGACAGGCATGTGGATGCCACTTCGCATGGCAGCAAGAGCAGCCGGCTGCCAACAGTGGAAGCAGCTCTAATTTCTTTGGAAAATATTAGAAATCCCAAGGGAAGAGTCTGGGAAGAGTCTTTAGCCCTTTGGGCAAACGGTCCCGTGTGAATTCAACAACGCGTGCATTTCAAGATTATTGTTGCATGAAGCTGGGGCAAAATTTGGTTCCTAGTTTATCCAAGCATTACCAAACCACGAAACGTTGCACCATAACTGTCAAGAACTGTATTTCTCTGTGATGCAATCCTTAGAGAAGTGGAAGTAAACACACTGCTACCTCTGCGTGATTCTTCCTTTAGGGTGACTGCATTGCCACCTCCAAGAAATGGGTCCAAGCACTGAAACGACTGACACTTAGAAAGAGCTACTAAAATTTTAAGAGATTTCTAAATTGCAGAACAGAGATCTGTTTACTTGGACAAAGGGGTCCCATTCCTGGAAACCTTCATCCTATACACTCGGTTGCATAGCAGAGGAACAGCCGAGAATTAGAACTACGGCAGTGGGAACACAACCTCCTCCACGTCGTCAGAGTTAAGAGACCTGGAGGTACGAAAGGAATGGAAATGGTGCCCACACAGCCCAGCACAGGACTTTGGGTGTAAATATTCCAATCCATCCATAATGCGGTTGATTTTTTTTTAAAGACTAGTTATATGAACCAGAAACTCAGAACATTTTACTTAACCACTGTGTCCACTGTTAAGTGATAAGGTAGTATTGCTGTGAGTTGGATATTCCTGCCTGTTCACCTCATTAGTGAGTGACTGGTCTGACTAAAGCACACGATGCTTTACTATATAACACCTGAATAGCCTTGAGAAAGGGTCAGAAATGGCCCTGGGGAGGACTGCTGCCTCCGAGCAGAATAAGAGTTGTGTTTGAGAATGGACATGATCCAGTGAGAGGGCGCAGACGATGAGACGTGTTTAGTGGTGGCCTGGCAGAGCCTCAGCCCAGAGGGACGTGAGGAACCTTTGGGCCAGCAGAAACCCCTGAGGTACGGCAGGGTAAATGCCAGGTCCTGCACGTGGGCCAGGAAAAACCCCTGCCCTGGTAAAGGCTGGGAAGCTGCTGGGTGAGGAGCAGCCCTGCTGGAAAGGACCTGAGGACTGCAGCAGATGCCAGGCTGAACATGAGCCAACAGCGTGCGCTCATCTTGAGTAAGGCAACTGGATCCTGGGCTGTATTAGGATGAGGGAAACTATTATCCCCTTCTACTCAGTGAGACCTGGAGGCTGCATGCAGCTTTACTGCAAGAGGTGCAGGGCTCTCCTCCAGCTCAAGAAGGATGCGGAGACACCAGGGAGGACCCAGTGAAGAGATACCAAACTGCCCAGGGGCCCAGAGGACCCGACTGACAGCGAGAGGCTGGTGGAGCTGGGCTTGTTAGCCTGAGGAAGAGGAGGCCAAGGCTGACCTAAGAGCTGCTCACAACTGTCTGAAGGGCAGTTACAGAAATGCCAGAACCAAACTCCTATCAGAAGATAGAAACAAGGTTTAACGGCCACAAACTGTGGCTTAGGAGGCACAGGTTGGACATTAGGGGGAAAAAGTCCGTAGGAAGGTAGTGTAGTACTGGAGTAGGTTACCCAGGCAGGTTGAGGAGTCTCCAGCCTTGGTGCTTTTCCAACATTCATCTACACAAAACCCGATCTAATGTTGGTGATAGTCCTACTTTGAGTGGGAGGTTGGAGTGAAAAACAACAGAATTCTCTTCCAACAAACACTCCCAGGTTTCTGTGATCTTAAATTCAGGCCAATACACGTCTTTAACATTAACTTGGTGAGATTTCAATATATCCTGAATTGCTTTCCTTAACAAGACTTTCTGAACTGGGGGGCTTTTTTAGGGATTTCTTAATTCCACTCCTTCAAAACGCAAATGCTATTCACTCTGCTGTCTGCTGGAGAGCCAAAACATTCAAAAATAGCTTCGCATGGGGTCCCATCAAAGACTTCTAACATCACCAGGTGTCTCCTCAGTATGAAGAGATTTCTTAGAACAGGAAAATAAAGTACTGCAAGTTATTTCCCGTATCTTGATGTGGTATCTATCATATGAACAGAAAACACCTTCTGCAGTAAAACCTGTAGTCTAAAAATGCTGTAGACGGTAGATTTCCTTTCCCTTAAAATCAAAAGCCATCTTCTCAAAACAAATACATAAAAAAAAAAAAAATTAACAATTTTGTTAGGGTCTGTTCTGACAACGTAGTATTTCACATATGCGTTGAACAGTTGGTGTACGTACGTGCTTGTGTCTGTAGGAGTGGGGTGTGCGAGCATGTTTCTTCCTCTCTGCACTGTAAGGAGGAAACTCGTGCGTGTGTGTGTGTGTGTGTGTGTGCGCGTGTGTGTGTACGTACAATCGCAGGCGTCTTCCTCGCTGCACTGCGCAGAGGAAACGCAAGCTGGGCTTGTCAGCCTGCCTCTTACAGACCCAGCTTTCATCTGCACCCAGGAGCAGACACCGCAACTTCGTCGAGGCTTTGCCTCGGAGCTGCCGGTCCCTTTGCTCGCAGCTAAATGCCGTACCAGCATACCGCAATCACCTGTTCTGCCCCTTAACAGAAAATCTGCACCCCGTTGCACAAATTCTCTGGCAATCTGCAGAAAAAAAAGGCAACAAATCTCTCTAACTGACAATATTTGCACTCCAAGCTGCTGTTAGGGCAGGTGTTCTGCGGTATTTCTATTTTTGACTGTATAGGCTTCACACAGATGAAAAGGGACACCTGTATTCTAAAAACATACCCATAGATGAGGGTGAAGGCAGGTTCATTTTCCAGAAGTGCTTCTTTTTCAAAAGTTCATATTATTTCATTAGGTAAAAGAAGGCAAGAGAGCAGTGCAACTGGCTGCAAAAATCGGTAACGTATTCTTTCTCAGAGGCAAGTAGAGGGGTGATTTTTGTTAGCATTAATGGACTGAAGCTCAGTAGGTAAGGTGATACAATAAAATATTTTGTTTTTTAAAGTTCCTATAAATTAGTTATATTGTTATGATATCTAAAATATATATACTTAGTCTTCTTTAGATAGAAAAGTGACAGAAAGTAGGGTGTTATTTGCAGGCAAGGTGTCTCTACAATTGCACTACAGCTTTTTACCGACTGTGTACCACCAGTTCCAGCTGTGATATACCTCTGCATGACTGACAACACTCTGCTGAAGCCCTTGAAAGATTCACCCCAGGTCCAAAACCTTTTGTAGCCTCTTAGTGCAGTGCTCAGACTGGGTGCCTAAGGACATCACCCTGTGAATGAGCTAACTCTCCAGCTGGAATGTTGTCTAGCTATAAATCCTTTATTAATGTCATATTAATAGATACAGCTGCTCTGTAGGCAAGTGGCATGCATGCAACACACGCGGATGTAAACAATCAGACCAAACCAGAGCTCTCGTTTCCTCGGCTTTTTTCAGAACTGCGTCTTCGCTGGAAGACTGAATCGATGTTAAACCGGTGATGTGCCTACACAGCAATCATCTACGCAGTTCAGGAGTACCGTCTCTATAGGTACTATTTTCTTTATGCCAGAAAAGAGCCGCCCCTGTGTGCCCAGCCACATCGACACGTTGCAAAGTAAACCCCCACATAACAAGTCGAACAAGCTACACCAGTCAATGCAGGGTTTTGACAGCACATTAGGGATCTCTGCCAACACAGCTCTGTTGATCTGGGAACATCTTCACAGCCGCAGCGTACAGCTCTGGCTTAACTGTAGGCAAGCACATGCCGAGTTCAGCACAGTTTGGGACAGCACAGCCAAACAAGATGTAACCGTGTCCGTGCTCGTCATTGAACGAAGTTCAAACTACGACTGTGGTCACAAGCATGGTCAATACGGGGTTGTTTTGCTGCCGTTGATAAGAGGCTGGCCAACGCAGCGACGTCTGCTGAGCCTCGGGCGGCGGGGCGTAGGTGTGGGCTCCGCCGCGCTGCATTCCAGCAGGCTGGCTGAGACACCACCCCGCGCCTCCTGCTAGCAAGCAGAGATTAGGACACAGAGAAAATGCCAAGGACGGAGGGGTGGGGTTAACCCCAGCACTTTCCCATTTAGGGTGTCTAACAAGTAACAGCCCCTGACCTGCCCATGGTTCTTGCTCAGTCCGGGGGTCCTCGCCTACAGCAGCCCCAGGCAGGTGAACTGGCAGCATGGTGCTGCCGAGCCGCGGAGCGAACTGAGCCCCCGCCAGCCCCCCTTGCCGGAGGGAGCACTGCTGGGGCATGCCATCCATCAGGGTGGGTTTGGGGGAAAGCGTGCCTGAACGGAAAAAGGGGGAACCCGAGATGACACCCCTCAATGCCAAGGTAAACACTCATCTGTGTCCAAAAATGCGCATTCGGTCAGTTCAGTAGGAAATAGCTTGAGCTCTGAGTGTTTATTGTTCTTCCTCTAACCGCAGTGTTTAGCAATGCTGGTTTTAGACCTGCCAAGGCTCTGGGTTCCTAATGTATCTCTGGTGTAATTCTGCTTGCCTCACTGCAGTGACAGCAGAGGCGAATTTGGCCCTTTAATCGTTTGGGGTTGCTGATCACTCTGGGCGTGCTGCTTGCTCGGCACATTTTCTGGAGGACTGGAATTTCTTGTGGAATTCTGTTCCGTGAGGCAGCGGCTGTGTGGGCAGCGAGTCCTCTTCGCTGTCGGTCTGAGCACAGTCATTAGAGGATGTGCTCTTGACGTCGTTGCTTAATCGGTGATCACCTCTTCACCTCTCCTTCAGGCTCGCTTTTCTGCTCTTCGCTTCCAGTCTGTCACTACGGAGAAAATGGACTCATGACTTTCCCCTGAATGTAAACAGGCTACTTTCCATTTAACTAATATTCCTGTTGTAGTATTTTGTAACAAGGCAATCAGTAGAAGTGAGTAATGTATGCTTTCTTTGCCACAGATATTAACTTCATACTGCCGCAGCAAAGAAAAGCATGCCAGGCAGTGAGGGAAGCCAGTGGAGCAGGCACAGTAATTGCTGTCCAGAAACAGATCCTCAGTCAAGGGCCCAAACTCATCTCAACCCAGCAGGAAAAACTTCCCTCCACAAACATTTGTATTGGCAGCTCTCAGCGTTTTGGTTTCGTAGTCTGAAATACCGATGGGTTCCTGATCAACAGCCTGTAAACAAGAGTGAGGTAGAAAGGAGGTCCGAGGGTCACCGATTAGAGACGGAACGAAGGCAGCGAATGTCGGAGGTAGAGAGCGAGGGGCAAGAGGCTGGGGAGGTGCAGGAGGAGATCTCAGCAAGAGGGATGGAAAAGGACTGGAGGCAAAAAGGAGAACTTCAGGCGTCTGGGTAAACATAAAACGTCAAACTTGGAGAAGGTCTCCTTTCGGAAAGGAGAAAGTTTGTAGTTTCTCTTTCATTTTTAACAGTACTCCATGACGTACTTATTGTTTACCTTTTGTTGTCCCTCCTTCAGTAATCATGCTACTCATAAAAAAATTCCATTGATAGATAGATTTAAAACTACTTTTAATTACACGTATTATTTACTGTTTCTTTACGTGTGCTATCTTGAGCCTGGGCTGGGGCTCAGTTGCGCAATGCTCTGTGCGTGTATAATGCTCAGCGCAGGGGACAGCCCTCGGTACCCGTGCGCTTGTGCAACGTGCAGCGCGATCAAGCTCCTGCTAAGCGCACGTGCACCTCGGTACTTAGCGACGCAGGGGGACTCAGGTCTAACAAAAGACTTAAACACACGCTTAGCATTAAGCTGCGAGTGCCCGCTGAAATGCAAAGCGTGTGCTTACACGTCTTGCCAGGCCGTAGCCCTCCTGATCACAGCTTTGGCTGGGCGAGAACAGTAGACGCGACGGAAGATTATGCGCATCCCTAGGATCTTCTGCTTCGAAGTCTGAGAATACTGTACAAACTAGAACAACTATAATATCCTATTGTTCCCAAAAGGTAAGGAAGTGTTCTCCTGGCGTACATGAGAAGGAGAGAGAATAAACGTGAATGTATTTGAAAGTTTGTGGTTTTTAAAAAGTACTTTAGAGTGCTTAAAAAATTCCTACACAGTAAAAGTGAGTTTTAGTGCTACGCAGGATTGCTCAAAAAGGTGCTTCAGGTGGCGTTATCTGCTGAACCAATGATTCGTCCAGTAAAAGGTGCTACCTCACCTTACAAACCTTCTTCTTTAATATTCCTAGGCTGTCTGAGCTACTTACTACCACTAAAAAGGGAGGTGTCCCTGTTTAATGTCTCTTTTCAGAAGTACAGTTCACCGCTTTTTGTGAGTAAGCTTAAAGGTAACAGGACCATAGCCGCTACGGCACACCAGTTCACCCGCCTTCTTGGCCAAATTCCTCCGGTCTCTAAGACAATCTAGTCCGTATATTTGTTAAATTTTTAAGCAGTGTTGCTTTAACATTGCAAACACCAGAAGGATTAAAAGGATAATTAAGGGGATAATCCCTTGCCTTTCAAGGTGATAAAGACGATCTCAGAATAAACACCAGTAAACTAAACCCAGGGTATTTTAGTAGAAGGAAAATCAGAAATATTATGGAATTCAAAAGAATAAGTGGCATTATTTGTTCAGATGTCTTGGGATTTCCAGGCCTAAACTGCAGCCGACATGCGGCAAGTCTGAAAGAAAACTGGGCTGGTGCTAAGAGGCAAAAAAAGCAAAATGCAAAAGCATTTTAGAGGTGAAGTGGTGGAGTCACCCATGGAGATCTCTAAGATTTATTCAGTCAAACAGCCTGATCATTTCAGGATGGTAAAAAAATCTGAATTTTCTTATCTCTATGCATCTCAGGATGGAATTTGTCTTCCAGACCCGGTGCTTCAGATTGCAACTGCTCCACAAAACGCAGTCAGACTGCTGGAGCAGGAGCTTTGTTTGAAGGCGTAGTTACTGACCGAATTGGCAGCTATTATCAGCTGTGCAAGGACAGGGGACATGGTTTGATGATACTGGCGTTACTTTCTCCCGGACGCTGCACGTTTTAAATAAGCTTTGAACACCTTAAGATAAATGATTGTCACAGATGCTACAAATAGGAAAGCACAAAAAAACCCCACGACAGATCTTATGAGAGTTCCAGTTCTGCAAATTCAGCGAGTGCAGACAAAAGTAAAAAAAAAAAACCTTATATTTTTCTCATTTTTATCTGAGCACAATATTTCAAGGTGTGTCCATCCCTTCCAACAGATCACAGAACACAGACACTGAGCAAGCCGGGATGTACAGATGCCGATCTTGATAAACAGATAAATAGATAAATAGATAAATCTATTTCAGTTTTATTTCTGTGTTCTTTTTCAAGTAAAGGGGTTGGGTAATTGGAAGATAAAGTCAATTTGTTTAAGCATGAAGTAATTATACTAGATTAAGATATTGAAAAGTATTCATATAATTTATAAAGTGACAGGTTGTAGAGTACAGATATTGCATCGGCCACACAGGAAACTTACTTAATCTGTTTTAAAATCTGTGTTTCAGGGACTTTGATGAGAGTATGGCTTAACTTCTTCCTAATATGCTAAAGCTAAGAAATATGAAAATTAATTTTTCGATGGTTTCTTGGTAAAATGAGGCAAAAGTGTTTTCTGTTACTAGACAAAGTCAGGTTAAATAAACATAAAAGACTCTGTTCTTCTCTGACTGACGTCAAAGTCAAAATTCTTATTAACATGAAAGGGAGCACTATCAAACCTATGATCTTGAAAGGAAATAACAGTGGTAATGCATCTGTAGAATAACAGGAACATGCTTTGAATGCTGGAATACACGCTGCATTTTGTTTACACTTAGAAGAACTACTTATTGCAATATTTGCATAGTGTTCAGTTCTGTTTAATTACGGCTGTCTGCGAGGAAGGGTTCGATGGTGTAGGCACCAGACTCAAACCAGGTTTCTTTCTAGGGCCATAAAGTCTAATTCCAGTGAGACGGACGCAGAGTTTCATCCGTATGAAGGTGAAGATTGTGTCAGACAGTCTAATATATGAGGCGTTTTCTTCTTCTCCCCCTTTGGAGACATTAAATGAGTGGTGATGCCTTGTCTGTCATCTTGGCTGTTAAAGATCCCTTAGGCCCTATTTCAGAAGAGAAGGGAGGTGGCTTGGCTAAAGATGTCCCCATCGCTGAATGTGGCCCAGAGATGCCTCCTTCTCAGCAGTGATGTGCTCCTGGTGCCAATACAAAGCATGAGAGGTATGTACGATTGTCTGCATGAGCAGTGCACAAAGGTGGAAGGAAAGAAAACGCCTGGTGTGGAGGCAGGCTGGAGAAACGGGCAACGGCCGCCTCCTCGCCGCTGTCGCCTCACCGCCTCGCCCTCCCCGCACCACAGGCCGCCGCTCCCACATCTCAGGCTGGTTTTAGGACGCAGGCCCTTTATGTTCAATATGTTCAATGTCTTTATCGATGATCTTGATGAGGGGATCGAGCGCACCCTCAGTCAGTTTGCAGATGACACCAACTTGGGCAGGAGTGTTGATCTGCTGGAGGGCAGGGAGGCTCTGCAGAGGGCCCTGGCCAGGCTGGGTCGATGGGCCCAGGCACTGGGTGAGGGTCAGCAAGGCTCAGGGCCGGGTCCTGCACTTGGGGCACAACAACCCCAGGCACCGCTGCAGGCGTGGGGAGGAGCGGCTGGGAGCTGCCCGGCGGGAAAGGGCCTGGGGGCTGAACACGAGCCAGCAGTGTGCCCAGGTGGCCAAGAGGGCCAACGTCATCCTGGCTTGTATCAGGAATGGTATGGCCAGCAGGAGCAGGGCAGGGATCATCCCCCTGTGCTGGGCACTGGTGAGGCCGCCCCTCAAATGCTGTGCTCAGCGCTGGGCCCCTCACCCCAAGGCGGCCATGGAGGGGCTGGAGCGTGGCCAGAGCAGGGCAGCGAGGCTGGGGCAGGGGCTGGAGCCCAAGGCTGGGGAGGAGCGGCTGGGGGAGCTGGGGGGGCTCAGCCTGGAGAAGAGGAGGCTGAGGGGAGCCCTCATCGCTCTCTGCAACTGCCTGAAAGGAGGCTGGAGCCGGGGGGGTCGGTCTCTTCTCCCCAGTAACAGGCGATAGGATGAGAGGGAACGGCCTCAAGCTGCGCCAGGGGAATTTACATCAGATATGAGGAAAAATTTCTTCAGGGAGAGAGTGGTTAGGCATTGAACAGGCTGCCCAGGGAAGCGGTGCAATCACAGTCCCTGGAAGTGTTCAAAAAACCGTGTGGATGTGGTGCCTCGGGAGCCGGCAGTTCGGTTAACGGTTGGACTCGATAATCTCATAGGCCTTTTCCAACCCTAACGACTCCGCTGGCACGATGGCCTCACAGGGGCCGCCATCGTCTTTCCAGAAAGCTCCATGAGGAGACGGGGGCCGCGCCGCCGTGAGCCGCCCGGCCTGCAGGGGGCGCGCTGCCCCCGCCCGGGAGGCGGTGCTCGGCGGCGGCCCGCCCCGCGCGGGGCGTGGCGGGGGCGTGGCCATGCCGGGTCGCCCCGCCCCGCCGCCCGGAGGCTC
Organism: Nipponia nippon; assembly: GCF_047370975.1. Taxonomy (NCBI): domain Eukaryota; kingdom Metazoa; phylum Chordata; class Aves; order Pelecaniformes; family Threskiornithidae; genus Nipponia; species Nipponia nippon. The sequence continues at coordinate 22,578,875 of NW_028262313.1, forward strand.
TGCAGCGGGGAGGCGGCGGCGCGCAGGAGCGGCAAGATGGTGAAGATCGCCTTTAACTCCCCCTTCGCCCAGAAGGACGAGCCGAAGAAGGAGGCGGCCGCGGCGCTGGTGGCCGATAAGGTGCGGGGAGCGGGGTCTCTCCGCTTGCCGGGCCGCGGCGGGAGGAGCGGGGCCGAGGGGCGGTGAGGGCGGGGGGGCAGGAGGAGGTGGAAGCCGCCGCCATCTTCTCGCGGAGGCCGCGGGCCGGGGGCCGGCAGGCGCGGCCCGGGGAGCCCCCGCCTCGCCCGGCGGCCGCCCCACCGCTCCCTTGGGCGCTCCCCGGCGCTGGGGCAGTCTCTCAGCGTGGGCCGCTCTGCGGTCAGCCCCGGGGCGGGGGTGTGGGGGGGGTCGCTCCCCTCCGGGCCGCCGCCGTGAGGGGCCGCCGGGCGCTGCGGGTCTGAGAGGGCCCGAGCGCGTCGCGCCGCTGCAGCGGTTTGCGGTTCCCTCCCCGCAGCCGCTTTCCCAGCCCGGCTGCCGCTCGGCAGGCCCCGGGCGGTGGCGAGCAGCGGGCTGGTGTGGTGTGGCCGGGCCGGCTTCGGGGCGGCAGGCAGCGGGCAGGCCCGGCTGTTTATCTCGCAGCTGGGCCCGTGCCAGGGCCCTGTTTCCTGACGGGGCTTTAAACCTTCGCAGCTCGCAGGCGGGGTGAGCCCTGCGCCCTGCCGAGCTCCGGGGCTCGGCTCCGTCCCGGCGCCGCTGCCAGCCCGGGAAAAGGCGGAGGGAAAGCGCCGTGCCCTCGGCGGCAGCCGGGTCCCCCCGGGAAAAGAGCAGGTTTGCAGCAGCGTTTTCCAGGCAAACAAAGTGGGTGAGGGCTCGGCCTCCGCTCGCTGCTGCTCCGAAACCCTCGTAGGCAGCGAGTTGGAGAGCGGCGCTGCGGTGAGGTGTCTGGGCTCCTGGTATGTCTAGCTTAAATTAAGAAACCTGCCATAAAGGGTTTTAAATAGAAACCCAGGCAAGTACTCTGTGGTTGGCTTTTCCTTCCTAACGAGTTGCCGTTTTGCTGACTCGAATTGAACTTTCCAAATCTGTGGGAGACTTTATTTTGAAGATGTCTTGCTTAGCTGCTGACGTTTTTAAGGCAGATGAAGAAGATCAGTGTCTAGGTAAATAAATCAGTAGCCCTAGAGGAGGAATAGGGGATGGACCAAGTTATTTGTAATCAGCGAGTGGGACTATAAAAAAAAAAACCAACCAAACAAAACACAAACACCTGCGAGCTTGGATTCTGGTGTCTTTATTTATTCCCCCCCCTCCCCGTTCTAAGCTGTAATCAGGAAAGCAGCTTGACTTCTAGCCTGCAGAGCCTCTGCCTTTCCTGAAATAGCCTCCCTTCAAAAGGGGAAGTGCTGCAGAGTGGGGTTATTGCTCAGTGGACGCTTCCGAGCTGTAGGAGTTGTGTGTGTGCACAGTTAATACAGTAGCTCTGAGTTACTGGATCAAGAGGAGGGGGAGAAAGTAGTGAAACAGTGTAGATAAAGATAAAGGGCTAATTTTGATTTTGAATATGTCATTGGTCTGGGCACTTTCTTGTAGGACAAACTCGTCAGCTACTCCTGAGGCAACTCGTTACACATACTTTTACTGGCCCTGTACCATGCAAGTTCCGAGCATAGTAGTTCTAATGTACACTTAGACCCTTTCTTCTCTTCTCACGACAGCTGCTCTTCTCAATTTAGAAGCTACGCGTGCTGTTTTGTTATACCTGTCACAGTATTCTCTGTGTGTGCGCCTGTGTACATGCGTTTTTAACAACAATTCTCTCTAACTTCAGGGCTTAGAGTTGCATGTAAACATCAAGTTCATGATTTTACTCCAAGACAAACTTGTTCTAGTGCTTGTTAACATCTCCTTTTGCTGGAATATTTGTGCAGAGCAAACAAGCTTAATGGCTAATGTTGGCTGGGACAGCGCAATAAGAGTCCCCTAGAATATCTGCACGAAACACTTGAGCTCGCAGAATACTCTCCCTGCAGATTCTTTGGAGCTGACTGTGTCAACATGGTCTCTCGAGCTAGCTGCAGATGTTAACGCAAGTGATTTTTTTTCTTCTTCTTCTTTCTTAGTCCTAGCTCGCTTTGCTTGTTACTGCACAGCTTAGAACTGCATTTTCTTTGCATTTTTTTTTTTTATGACTCTTGTTATTTTTGAGCAGAGGCTTTTGTAACCTACTGGAGCGAAGTCTTGGTATTGTGTTCTCTTATCAACTCTTTCTTCTCAGATTCAGGCTGCCTACATTGCTTCTTGAATGATAAATACCTTTGCTTTGTTTGAAATAGGTGTAGCGCAGGTGTAGCTAATTACATGTCGACACCATCCAAGCACCAGGATGTCTGCGGTGCCAAAACCTGCTGCAGACTGTTGTGTTCAAGTAATGATAGGCTAGATGAGTAAGTTACTGAAAGGTGGAGGTGAAGGTGGCAGAATATGAAGAGAACAGAATTAGTCTTGATCTTAAAAGCCAGTTATCTCTGCAAGATCGTTTTCGCATAATGGTGTATAAATGTGGCATAATTCTTGAAACTAGTTTTTTTTTTTTTTTTGACAAATGCTTAACTAGCCAATTGTGGCAGCTTATGGCTTGCTGAACCAACATTTTTCTGTTTGGAGGATGCAAGAGTGGAATGTAGGAGTACTGACTTTCACAAAACAGCTTGTTTTTTGTTTCAGTCCTTGCATAGCTGATGTGTTTGACTTTTACACTGCTATATCTTGCTGAGCATGGAAATATGTGCAGCCTTTGTAATAATATTGTGGCTTGCCGTGATCACGGGTCATTTAAATATATTGTGCTTTCCAGGAGTGCGAATAGTGGGACCCAAATAAGGGCAGGCCATGGAAGCTGCTGTGCTCAATCTAGCTACTGACTCTAGGAACAACATGAAGGCAAAGATCTTTTGCTGTGAAATCCGATTTTTCTTCCTGACCAGTACAAAGAACAGGTCTTGAAAGTGAGCTGCTAAATACCGGAGTCATGAATCATTAAAGGGACATACTTGACCAAATATATAGATTATGTAAACATTTGGGGTTTGTTTTTTTTCTTCTGAAAGACCCAAACCCAATGTGTGTTTGCCCAAAGGGAATGTCTCTTCTGATTGTTTACTATTTGATAGTGCTGTTCTCTCAAATTGGCTTGTGGGAGCCTTTCACCTGGAAGTCCAGAAAGGCACTGAAAGAACTCTTGAGTGTTAAACTTGCCATTCAGACGCCACCGCTAACTTTGCAGTCGGTATTAAACAAGGCATCACCGCGTTACGGGATGATGATGGTAGTTTCCTTTGGATGCAGTCATCTTCTGTTTGAGAGAATGCTGTGGGGGGGGCAGGTGGAACAAGTCACTGAACTAAAGAGATAAGTTTCAGGTTGCTAGAAGCAAACCTTCCCTGGGACGTGGGTGGAAGAAAGAAGCTGCAAGGTAGGATGTGCCACAGGGACTTGTTTTTATTTGGCGTAATTTGAAGCTGCCTTTAAGCTGACGAGTGGTTCTCTTTCGTAGTGGACTTCACTTGTGCATATTACAAGTTCTAAAACTTGAATATTTGACTCGTGTCAGATGTCTGTTCCCCAGCTAATAGACAAAGTTGCATCTTAGCTGTTTCTGTTAGTCCAGCTTTGTAAGGAAAAGTAATGTTACTTTAATCCATCTGACAGCAAGAGGAGGATAGGAAATAGGCTTTTGGGAAGAGGCCTGAAAACACCGTGTACCTTAAAATGATCTGGCTCTACAAATCTTGCTTTTCTTGTACTATATTACGGCTGCAGCATTGTATCTTCTGTTACAGTTATTTAAATTTCTTACACCTCAAATAGTTCCTGGATAAAGGTTTGTCTAGAAAGTGTCCTCTAAGAAAATATCCTCTTCCAGTGCTGTTTGAAAACTGATCTTAATATGATACAGTAGTATTTCATATGAGGGTTTTCTTATTAATATGATGCTTGACTTACAATTCTGGCTGCATACGTAGAAGAAACAGAAGATGGTAGCTCAAAGTGAAGCAGCAGATAACAGCTTGCTTTAAATTCAGAGCAGCTACACTTTCTAAGTTCTCATCCGTCTTTCTTTAAAGGATCCTGAAGTTGCCACACATGGAGGTGAAAACTCATCTGGAAGATGTCTGTTGACTCTGCTGGGTCTAGCCTTCATCTTGGCAGGAGTTGTTGTCGGTGGAGCCTGCATCTACAAGTACTTCATGCCCAAGGTAACGTGAAAGTTCTTTACACTTGTTTTATTCCGCAGTGCTTAATCTTAAATGAGTTACCACTATGATGGTAACGGGGACATGAAGACTGCTCTGTCCTTTATAAAAGCTCCAGGTGTGACAGACCTGTGCTTCGTCATAGGACAAGCGTTAGAAATATGTTTTTAAAGCAACATTCGCTGTAAAAATAACTAGCCTTGCTCTTACTTTCAGCATAAGGTGTACCGTGGTGAAATGTGTTACTTTGAAAATGAAAATCGTGATCGTGCGGTAGAACCTTATTTCCTTCCTATTGCTGAAGAAGCTGACATTCGAGAAGATGATAACATAGCCATCATTGATGTGCCCGTTCCAAAGTTCTCGGACAGTGATCCAGCAGCAATCGTTCATGACTTTGATAGGGTGAGTATATGTGAAGCAATAAGAAATAACTAGTCTTGTTGCTCACTGGGAAACTGTGGAGTGGGTGGTAATCATAACAGCTCCAGGGTTTTCATTCTTGAGACCTTTAAAGCTTACTGTCAATGCAAGCTTCTCTTTGGGGATGGGTTTAAGTGCGGGAAATCTGATCCTTTTAACTCTATAATAATAGACTTAACTTCTGCACGGGAGGAGCGTTACAAGAATGTTAGAGGAGTTCACACCCGCAGTGGCTCTGACTGGATCGTTTCTTAGAACAATGCATCTCGGTGCTATGCAACTTTAAATATTGTTGCCCATAGGATGTCTGGAAGTGACACTTGCTGTTTGGTCAAGAGTCCTATGTACATGAAAGTGAGGGCAGGAGAACACTGTAAATGTGAGTGAAGAAATAGGGAAACTGAGAATTCGGTCTAAGATTCTGCCAGACTGTAACAGCAAAATGTAGAGTTCCAAACAAGTGTGGGCTCCTTCTCCTTGGATAAGTGAATTGAAAAAATCACTTCAAGTGGCTGAAACCTAGAAGTTGGAAGTGCTGTGTCAGTTGCATGTGGTTTCTCTAAAGCAAAGATGAGAGAATGGTTTTAATTTGACATTTTTATTAAAGTTGCACTGATAGTATTAACAGTTACCCTTAGTCAGCTGTAAAAGCTCTCGTAGGTTGTTAGTAAATCAAACCTTGGCAATGCAGATATGATCACGGTAAAGATGCTAGAGCTGACCTCTGTACATGCTGCCTTTAACAGTTGCCTGGAATGCCACGCAGCCAAGCTGCGCTACCTGCGTTCGCAGTATTTGCAGCTTTTATCTGTGTTGTCTTGACAGAACCTTGGCTATAACTTAAAGGATTCGGGCAGTGTAAGACCTTCAGTTGATTCTGGCGAAGTGCTATGCGAAGTCGTAATAAAACATGCAGATATGTTGATAATTTTAGTCTCTGCAGTTCTTGCAGTCAGAGGTAATGCTGATGTGACTTCCTAGAGACTAGTACTTTTTCTGAAGTATTTACAGTGAGTGATTACTTATCAGCAGTTGGATACCTTTTCTTTGCACTGTGCTTAGTTGGACTTCTCCAGTTACGAGAACATACTCCCAAATACTTTCTCTGTATTCACGCAAACTGTAGTCACTTCGAATTATGATAGGAACAGCTTTTATAGTCAGCTCCCACTTCTGTACAAAAGTCTGGTTGTAAACCACAGCTGTAGCCACTTTGTTTGCAAAAGTGGTAAGAGCTAAATTCTTACACTAGACGGGTCCTGAATTCATCACTTTGATACTAGCTGTGCGTGAGCTCCAGCTTTTTGAGCTTCCTTCTTAGTCCTTGTAGAACTGTGTTCTGATAATCAAAGGCCACACTTGATTAATCGAAACCTTGTTTTCAAAATAGCTTTTGACGGCCTATCTTGACTTGCAACTGGGTAACTGCTACGTGATTCCACTGAACACATCCATAGTTATGCCGCCAAGAAATCTGATGGATCTCTTCGCAAAACTGGCGGTACGTGGAAACTTTACTGTTTAGTTGTGCTGACAGGATCCCTTTTGTTAAGGATGCTGGGTGTTGCTCCTGAACTACAGTCCCTTGCTAGAACAGTCCTCTTGCCATCAAAGTACATAATCCCCCTGGCTCAGTCACCGTACTGAAGTCAGGGCCAGCTGTCAGTGTACATTATGTTGAGCAGATTCATGCTTAATGCTCTTATTAATACCTAGCTTTATGAAAGCTGCAAGCAACTAGCAAATAAGGTTAAATTTAGCTATTATAAAGGAATTTGATAATGCTCCAAATATCATTGAAAGCCTAAACCTGAAAGTTACGACTGGAAAGCTCTCTTGCCCCATGAGAGTTTTAATGAAAAGAACAATGCTAACTTGTTCTTCTGTTTTATTGGCACTGAAGTTAGGAGCTCCCCGCAAGCACGTTGACTCTTCAGTGACTAAAACTGGAATTTTTCCAAGAAGACTTACCTTATGGGTCAAGTTGATAGAGCTTGCTGCTGATGTCAAACTAAACGCAGTATCGAGCTATCGTGCGTCAAATGTACTTTTCAAAAAAGTGATTGATTCCCCTACACCTAGTGCTAGAGGCCACCTGATCTAGCTTAGCTTCTTTCATTTTCTTTGGCTTTGTGAAGACAAGCTTTAACATGTCTCCATGCCCCTGTTTTTAGGAGTTGGTCATGATGAGTGGGAAGTCGTTTCAGTAGTGCTTTGATCTTATGGTGAAGACTGAACTTTTGTAGGTTGCACTGCTTTTTTTGTATTGGAAATATATTGCCTCAAACATGGAAACTCTTGTGATGCTTTTTCTCCTCTTTTAACTGCAAACTTTCTGTTGTGTACAAATAAACTTGAACAGGTTCTGTTTATGTTTGCACCATGTGAGGTGAGCAATGTTAAGGTTAACTGTGCTTTGTTCGGATGTAACTGCAACTGTTTGAAATAGCCTATGTCTGTTTTTAACTTACCTGGTATGCAGCTGTTCAAGACCAGTGTATTTTAGTATTAAAAAGAAGGAAAGCTGAAATCTAGTGCTTGAAGCCCTTCCAAAGCAGAGAGTAAAATGTCGTGATGTTTGTCCGTTGTCAGCAGAATAGTGTATCTCAAGGTTTTTCTCTCTTTTAGACTGGCTCTTACTTGCCTCAGACCTACCTAGTCCGTGAAGAAATGGTGGTTACAGAGGAGATAGATAATGTGTCTGACTTGGGTATCTTCATCTACCAGCTCTGTGTTGGAAAAGAGACGTTCAGACTTCAGCGCAGAGACCAGATAACGGGTAAGTTCCCTTCGGTAAAAAAACCAAAAGTATTGTTCGAGTAGGGAAAGGGTAAATACTTTTGGAGTTTTTAGACTTGGAAATCTGCGAGTGTTCAACATGAGCTGAGACTGCTCGTAGAACTGATGGGTATTTTCCCCTACTTTCAGGTACGTATCTGAAGTTTCATACAAACATGGTGAGACAGGGTTTCAGTTATGGAATTAGAGGTTACATGCTCAAACCAAATTTGAGCTTAAGCCTATTTCTGTTCTGTCTTTTGGTTGAAGCTGTAAGTTAGTTTGGCCCCAAAATTCATATAATCCATCTGATAATGTGAGTCTCTGTAGGTGCAGCTTAGTCTGTCACTGTCCTGTCTAAAACTGGGTTAGAGGAGCACCAAGTAAAAGCATTATCTTCTGGTTCGGTTGCTCTGGGAAAACAACAACAACAACAAAATTGAACAGCTAGCTCCGGACATCCCAGACTTCCTCTCTAAAAGAGGAAGAACACTTCACAGGAACTTCTGAGCTCAGTTTCTGTATTGCCTGTCTCCTCACGCCACCCCACTGCCATTCTGTGAAAAGGATTGAATTTGAGGTGTCGGTGGTGTGACGTACTGGAAGGAGGCCTGGAGTACAGAAATCTGATGCTATGAATTTTAGTTCGCTGTAGTTCTCAAAGCATTTCATAGTTTGCTGCTCTCACCAAACACATAGTGAACGAATCCTTTGTCAGTTACAGCCTTTCAGAATGCAAATGTTTGGTTTGTCAGAACTCTCTGCTCTGGTTTTCCTGCCAAGCTCTTAGGCAAGAGTTTCCTCAGCCCAGTTATAGCTTGCAGCATCAGGAGCCACATCTGCTGTTTGCTACAGACTACATCCTGTTACTAGACGAAGGCTCTGAATGTGGGAGCATAAAACTGGTCCTGTGTAGCTAACAGGGCCCATGAAGAACCAGTAAACGCTGCCTTTATGGGAGGGAGAGGCATGTGTCTCCTACTGTCGCGAAGACGCTTTTCTGAACAAGTCTAAATTGTTGCTGTGACTGAAGGACTGTAGTTTACAGACAATACTGCAAAGAGTGTTTATGTTTACTTAAATCATCTTGCTATAGCATGTTGTTGACGTCTTCGCTGCATAGTAAAAGACTTCTACGGAATACTTGCACAAAAAGATAGTGGTAAATGAATACTGCTTCTTGGTACAGTTTCTGTTCTGTGACTGACCTTGTTTGCCCTTGGGGAGGGGGGCGGGAAACGTAGTCAAATGGAAGACTGCTGCTGAGGAGAAAATTGTTCAGGGACAAGGCTTGTCTTGCCTTCCAGATCAAATTTCTAGCACATCTTCTAGTGTGTACGAGCCATGCACACCTAAATAATTAGACTAAACCGGATGAACTCCTGTAATTTCTGTGGAGAAGTCTTCACATTTAGCTGGTGTTGCACTGGCTCTCGGATTTTTGTAGAGTTCAGGGGTTCATCTGTTAGATCAAACTGACCTCGGGTTTTGCGGCAGTTCCCTGGAGTTGTAACTGACAGCGTGCGAGAAACAGGACAGGTTATCCTGACTGTTCCGTGATGTACCCAGTTAGATAGCCACTGGAAACTTCTTACTTGTACAGGCATTAAGATTGAGGCAAATTGAAGGACAGCCTATATTTTAAGTGTTCATAAACCAAAGCAGTGCCCTGCTGGGTTCGGTTTAAGAGCTAGTGCTTCTAGACTTCGATGGGTAGCTTCTCTTGCTTACTCTGGACAATTCTCTGCCTATTAAACAAGCTAGAAATCTTCCTCTAACTCTTGTATGTTGAAGTGCTTTAGTGGAGCAGCTTGTCCTGGATGGCAGGATGACGATGTTCTTGGCTCCTAGTAAAGATTCACAGCTGATACAGGTAAACAGCCTGTGTCAGATCCAACACTGGCATGTCCCAAAATAGAGAAAATCACTTTAATAGTGTTAGGAAAAACTTGAGTAAGATCATCAGCTGAGTGGCAAATCCTCACAGGGCTCTCATCAAAGCAAAGCCTGCTCTACAGAAGCACACTCTGTGTTAATACACGCTGGGTGGGGGGGAAGCGCTGATGAAGAACTAAGTTGTTGGGTTTTTTTCCCCTGCACCCTTTGAGTTTTTAAACTCTTTCCCTGTCATTTCAATCTGCTTTGCTTTTCCTTTTCTTTGTGGTTCGGAAGGGCTATGAGAAACTTTGCCATAAATGATCTATTTAGCGTTGGCTCTTCTGTCACTAAAATGGTGGCAGGATACTAGAAAAAAGTGCGCGCTTGCTTGCTTTGTCCTGTGTTGTACGTGAGCCCCTCTCGTTGTTACCAATTCTGAAAATGAGGGAGGCTTTCTGATAGATAACAAACTGATCTCAAGCTCTGGTGGCAACTCATGGCTGTAGAAACGCTGTGTGCTGAATGACTGTATCTTGCTGCTGTTTATAACGGTACAAAACTTGTAAATACTTGCTGCTGGGTTCTAGATCTCCTTTACCGAGGCTCTCATTTTCTCTCGTCCCCAGGTCTGCAGAAACGTTCAGTGGAGAACTGTCATTCAATCAGACACTTTGAAAACTCTTTCGTTGTTGAAACAAAGATCTGTCAACAGTGAAGGGTGTCGGATGGGAGGTGACTAGTTCACACCTTCATTGAGAAGTCTGAGCATTAGACGTCGACTTCTTAAGTTAAAATGTGCAGTGATAATCAAAAGCCTTATGCATTTTCTGTGTATTGCTTGTATTTCAGAAGACACAGTCACCATTTCAGCTTTCTTTGATCCTTGGTATAACTTTTTAGTTGTCTCATGTAAGACTTAAATTTAAGTAAGGTTTGTTGTTTTTTTAGAAGGTTAATATCAGTTTATCCGTTGAATGTGTTTGATTTAGTGTAATCTGGGAATGGCGGAAAAATATATATATATATATATATAAAAATGTTAACCAATTCCTTGGCTGGAACCAATTTTGCTCACCTTAACTTTCACAGACTGATTAATATTAATAATCTGTGGTTTGCACATTTTGTGTAGTTCTGTAGAATAGCTCTGCACTCCGTATCCTGGCTAAAAAAACCTTCTAATGCGTATCATTAAAGGTTTATTTTAACTACCATGTGTGAAGCATGTAAAATCCAACCTCAGTGATCATAAACCTCTAACACTACCCTCTTTCATTTTGTGCAATTACTGTATTGAATTCGTATGTATATTTGGAACCTTCCCCAAGCTTATGTTTAATTCTTCTACCTTTGTTTGGTTTTGTGGTATTTGGTTGTTAGATTCGGATAGAGTTGCTCTTAAAGCTTGTCAGTATTTTTGGTTATGAATTAGTTTATCCTGTAACTTCCTATTTCAAGAATCTATTCTGGTATAGCTCACTTGTGAATGTGACTGTAGCTGTAAACTTAAACTACTCTGGCTTATATAAACTTTTTAGATCAACTTTTTATGAGCAAGTAGCATTACTACTGCAGTCAGAGCATTGTTCCTTTTTTTGAAAGCTGCGGTATAAAGATAATGAAGAGTTAGTGTCCTGCAGTTGATGAACTTCAGAGTTTTATTAAGGGACTTTATATTGGCATAAATTCTGCAACCCTATAATAAATGTTTCTCTAAAACTTTGGCGTCTGTGTGACTTCATGGCGCTCCGAGGCAAGAGCGCCGCACGCTGGTGTGCGGCCCGCCTGGGGGCAGTGGTGGTTGTGGGCCTGGGGCAGCGTGCGGCGCTCTTCCCTCTTACCCCTCTTACCTTCCCCTCTCTTTCAGCTTGTGAAGCCGAATTTCTTCTTGCTGTTGCTGTGGAAATGCTTTGTGGTGCAAAAAGAACTTGGGGAACAGAGGGAAGAAAAGACACCTCGCTTCCGACTTGATCCCCCAGCAGGCACTTCCCAGCGATGCTCAGCGAACCCGCTGAGCGGAGCTCCTGGCACGCGGGCCCTGACTGGCAGCTGCGGGGTGGCAAAGGCAATTCATCCATTTCAATATTGGTGTTGATGAGGCTGGTGATTAAAGGTACGCTTGGCTTAGTGTGTTTATGGCAGCGTTGATGAGAAGTCTTTTTAGCGTATCATAATAGACGGAGACAGCGGAGGGTTAATCAGCAGCTTATTGTAACACCTCTCAGCGTTTACCTGTGAGCTTTGCTGGGCTTTAAGCTCCAAGCACGCTGCGGTGTAATTCCTGTGACTGGTTGCTCAGAGAGCTAACGTGTGTATTGAACCCTTCTGGCTTTCCTGGGAAGTGGCTTGGATTGTACAGCTGGAAGTAAAACAGTGAGCAGGCTTTCAGCACTAGGAGCTAGGGAATGAGAAGTGACTGTAGGAGTAGCTGATCTCGGTCGTTGTTTATGAAACTGTGCAGGGGAGAGGAGCAGAGCCCCTGGGCAGCAGGGAATTCGGCTGCCTTGGCTTGGAAACCCCCGCAGCTCTTCTCCCGAGGTGCGTGGCGATGCGATGCAGAGGACGTGCCCCAAAACTAGGTCTTTGGTCTGCTTGGCTCTAAAATAGTAAGCGTAGGAGAGTACGTCATGTCGTACTTAACTTTACTGAAATAGGATGCTGTGGAAAGCTGTAATTACTGTCACCGGGAGCCAGGTATGCTTTACTGAAGCAGGTGTGTGTTACTGGGGGAAGCAGCTGCGCTGACAAGCGTCTGCTCCAGACTTGCTGTGTGCTGGGGCAAGTTACTGTCGTGGTGATCTCCTCCTCCTCCTCCGGATTGTCTGAGAGGGTATCGGGAGTGGGTTGGCTGGCTGGTTTGTTTTGGTAGCCTTGAGTGGAAGGGTTTGGAAATGTGTCAGTTGCGGGGAGCAAGAAGCATCTGCTTGGAGCGTTGAGGTTTGACTTTATTGAAATCAAAAAAAACTTCCTGCCAGCTTTGAGTGACTGTCTGGTGGGTGGCTCTCGCCGGACAAGCCTTTAACCTGCTGGCTACCTGGAGACATGCTTCCAGATGGGCTGCAACAGCTTGTCTTACCTTTGGTAAAGATTTTAAAAGAAATTAAGTCAGATCCTTAAGAGCTTATTAGATGTTCTAGGCAATAAGCCGGCGTGCTCAAAGGAACAGATTGTTCTTACCTGCTTGGCGCTCTTGCGCTGGGGAAGTAGGTGACGTTTCGGTCACGCGTGCGGCGTTCTCTGTCCCGGAGCGCTTTGTGCTGGGGGCAGGCATTCAGATCAAAGGGCTGCAGTTTTCAGGCTGCCCCTATGAAGACAGCCGGGATCGCCAGGGTCTTCTAACGCCGTCTCTGCTTGAGCAGCTCCTGTGTTCGGCTGGTCCGTAGGAGGCAGGGGAGAGGGTGCGAGTCAGAGGCGGCCTTCGCACCGGTAGATGGCACAGGCAGCAAGCGCTTGGGCGAAACGTGCGTGTAAATGATAAAAACCGGGTGTATTTATTGTAACGTACGGGTGTTCGGGTGTCTTGCCAAAACTAAACCTAAAAATGGTTTGATGAAAACTTCCTCTAGGTGGCGTTCGGTGTCTTTGCTTAGTTTTTATCTATAGTAATGAACACTTTTATAACACAACTGGAACCCGTGTAAAACCCTGTGAAGTAGTAAGTAAGACTGTGCTTCAGACATGGGTGTGGTAACTGAAGGGACAGCATTACCAAAATGCAAATGCAAGCTTGTTTACTGCAGTAGCTTCTGTTTACAGGTGTGTTTACTGAAGAAGCAACCAGTGTGCACAGGACAATCAGCAATACCTGTGCACTTGCTTATTGGCGAGTTATCTTTACGCTAGCTTGCGTGTTATTTTTCTGACATGGTGTATTTCGATGCGGGTTTTAAATACCTTTATGAATCTTAAGCTGACAGTCCGGTGCTTTGGATGATTCCTCTTCCAGCATTACGTGTGAGGTTTTTTTCAAGTTTAAGCACTCTAATCAAAGAGAAAACTCATAATGAAGAGCAAACTTGAATTCATTACTCGGAGGAGTTGCTGTTGAGCTTTGCAGAAGCCTGATAGCTTTCTGTCTGAGTGTGAGTGGGTAAGATAGCGGTGGGTGTCGGGGGGGGTGGGGTGGGTGACAGGCACTTCCATTAGAGTAGCTGCTATCTGTACTAGAACTGTAGAGTTTCCTCCAGCCTGACTTAGCAAAAATTCATAGGAATTAACCAGTTATTTGCCTGTATAAATACCTTGAGACGAAGATCCAGAGAAGAAGAAAACGGTGACAGCGTGGACACCATTGAAAGACATAGCGAGGCCTCGGCCTGGTATGAAATAGAGCTTGAGCACCTCGGACTTGATAAACTGGTTGTCTAAAAGCGAGATCTTTTTCACAATAAGCTCGGCTCTACACTGTGGACGGTTGCAGCACAGCCGTGCTTGGTATGGTAGCGAAAAGCTCTCGCCTCGCACCCGCAGCAGAAGTTACGGTGCATGTGCAGGTGCCTGGAGGATGAAGAGGAAAGGATTAGGACTAGGACTAGTCCTAGGAAAGGACTAGGACCTAGGACTCCAGCAAGCCTGGGCTTACTTCTGTGGGCTTCGCTAGTTCTTGGCATCACAGGGAAAGCTACCAAAAATTCAGGCGTGCTCGGCAGAGTTTGTGGTGAATGACGGCAGAAATATCAGAGTGCTGAAATCAGCTCTGAATTTCCCTGAGAAAAATTCTGGTTCGCTATTTTTAAATTGTCCTCCTGTGTCTGGGATTCATTCTTCCCCAGCTGCTGCAGCCCTGCTTGCAGCGGGGTGGGCTGCATGGGACAGTCCCCTGGTTAATGACGGAGCGGCTGCCAGCTTTAGATGTTGTAGGTTGATGCTGTTGTTTCTTGGTCTTTGAAGTATTCGGGAAGGCTAGAAAGAGGAAAAAAAACATGACATTTAACTAAAGACAGCCTCTTCCACCCTACCACTTCCCTGATCTGTTGCATTTCATCTCATGTTCTTCTAACGTGCCCGAAATAAATCCCAGAGCAGAAGAGAACATCTGCAGGGCCCGATAAATGCAGCGCAGTCCATGAGGCCCCCGCGGTGGCGCAGCAGCTAGCCGCGTGGCTGAATTACCGCCCTGGGAAGGCTGCGCTTGGGGTCAGGCTTGGAGGGATTAAAGCTGCTTTGACTGTCCTCGTTCTGAGCCGTGTGGGGGCTGGCTCGGCTGCCGGCTGTGGCACAGAGCCCGAATGCTAGCACCGATCGAAGCTTCGAGACTGCAAGCAAAATAATTATAATATGTGTAATTACAGCCACATGATTTCATTAAAATTATTTCATCATTATGCGTATATATTTGTGGTATTACCTAGGCAATATAAATGGGTGTATTTCCTGTCTTGAGAGTAATTAAAGACTCTCCACCTTGCACTCCACCTCCAAAGGAAATTATTTCTTATAGTTCAACTATTTTGTTTACTTCAGCGTATTTTTCTCTCTTTTTGTACCGTGACACCCCAGGGTCCCACATCAACGAAGGTAAAAGTGAATTTTCTGTCTTAAAAGTCGTCCTGACCGTGGACGTAGATGTTGTGTGTCTGTTACAGAAGCGTTCAGGCTCTCTAAGCTGTTCCCTTTTCGGCCTTGTTGACGTTTGAAGCTGTTCTGGGTTAAGCCCGTGTGCGGACACCTGATTCGGGACCAAGGAACCTCCTTCCTACAAACCCCGTCCCTTGTCCGAGTGGGACCAGGCGCTTTTATTCTGGAGCGAGAGCGCGTGCGTGTGGGATTCGTCAGGAACAGATCATGGATAGGTAAACCGACGGTTTCCGCTTGATGATCAAAAATCCCGTGGTGAGGATGGGGTCTGCAGGGGCTTTTGGTTCTGCGGGGCGCTGATATCAGCGGTGACACTCCACTCTCACCTGACAATAAGTGACTCGGTACTTTGGCTTCTCCGCACTTGGCAGTTGTAGCTTCTTTGTCATCTCCCGTTCTTCGCCTCTTTAGTTAATGCTTAGAAAAATAAGAGGGACGTAGAAGGCACCGTTCAGGCTACCCTACCCTTACCAGTGTGCCTTATCGCCCAGCGTGAGGCAGTTACGGCTTTGCCGCCTCAACTCATGTTTTTAAAAAAAACAAAACAAAAAAAAAAAACCAAAAACCAAAACAAAACAAGAGGGAGAGGGTGGGACCGGAGTTTCACCCAAATAAACCCTAGCACATCCCAGGCTGCGAGCTGAGCCGTAACTGCTGGCTTTCCACTGCAGGTTCTGCTCTGAAAAGAAATGAAAGCATTTCTGCTTATCTTGTACATCTGTGCTGCAGTGTTAGCTGCTTTCCTTGATGTCTGACTTCGTTCTGTTCTCGTCAAACCTCCGGTGTTAACTGCTCTTGACAATTTACAAACCACGGCTGAATCGGGGGCTGTCTGGGTGGCTGCGAGGCAGCAGTGACACCCCAAAGACACGGTCCCCTGCTACCGACTGCCTGGACGGGCTTTCTGTGGGCAAGGTGTGCGCGGGTGGAGGCGGCCGGCGAGTAGACGCGTACATGGCTTGGGGAGAGCTTGCACCTAGAGCTGCTGGCTGCTGGGGTGTTTCTGAGGGCCTGTTTTCACCGTAGATTAAGACCCTTGATTTTCAATAGGGAAATGACTCATACTAACTGGAGGGAAAACAAAGTTTCTGGCTAAGTGCCTTGAGCGTAAGAAAGAAGTGAGTTCCAGCTCTCAACAACTTCTGTATTTCTTCTATAAATATCCTGTTTGCAGAAATACTGGATACCTGCAGTATCTATTTGCAGACTCACAATATTTGTTGTTTTTCAATGAAGCTAATGGTTTTTCTCTACAAAACTTCTTTTTTGCTTTCTCAGCATCATTTGATTTTCTTCCTCTTCTGTGTTTTTGTCTACATTATTTTTAAAAAAAAAAAAAAAAAAAACCTAAACAAAAACCACTAGCCAAAAAACTCCAGTGCTACAAGGAAAAGATGGGTCCTTGCTGCAGAGCCGGGACCTACAACTGATGCTGATGTTCGGGTGAGCTGGGGCCCGTGCCGTGAGCCCGGGCCCCCGGCTCCTGCAGAAAAGCGTCGCCCCCTCGCAGGGGAGATGGGTGGAGGGGCCTGGTTTGCCCCGTTGCTCTCCCACGCTGTTCTGCATAGAAGAGGTCATGCTGGCTGTGGCTGTTGCACTGAGGAGCACGGAGGTGTTCTTCAAAGCCGTAAAATCTCAGCCTTGCTTCTGCATTCATCCTTTGGCCTTTGAACAGACAGTGCTGTGGTCCCCTACCTGGTATTTCTAGGAAGGGCTACTTGCTTTGATGCAAACGGAGGCGAACGCACCTTGATGAGGCCCGTGCAAATGCTAACGGCCACCTCCCGAGGGCTCAGCACCGAGCCCTGGAGAGCCTGCGCGTCTCTGGGCCCAGCGTTGGTCTTAGACCTGGCCTCGAGCCAGCGTGGGAACACCGTCCCGGTGCCAAACGCGATTCAGAGGAAGCTTCAGAAGCGCACGGATGGGCTTTAGTGCAACAGGCAGCGAGGGCAAAACCCACCGGTAACAAAATCAGCGGGGCTTGAATCTGGGATTTCTGCTGGGTTTAGTTCAGTGCTCGTGTGCCATATTCAGCCCGCTTATTTCTATAGTTCACAGTCAGGTTTTTTGTTTCTTTTCAACTCCTAAATATCCAACCAGTTTGGTGCCAAGTTGGCCTTACTGTCGTGCTGCCGTGGTGGGTGCTGGCAGTGCTGCCTGGGGGCAGGTGCATCTCCAAAGGGATTTCGATTTCCAGAAGCAATCTTCCCTTATGCTGAACTTGTGGATTTGACCGATCGCCAAACAAAGAGCTCTTGGGTAATGGGAGAAGACCTTAAAAATAAGTGCTCTGCAGCATTGCCCACGTTACGTGACTGCGAAGGGCTGTGCACCCCTGGGAAGCGAGGCAGTGGTTCGGGGCTGTCTTGTATCCCGGTGAGGAGCAGGATCGTTTGCCCTGCACCAAACCATCCTGCTTCCCATCCGTGGCAGCGCCGGTGGTTGCGTCCCTCCCGTGGGACGGCCAGAAGAACATGGCCCTGTCCCAAGCTGGTGGCTGCTGTAGAAGATCCCACTGAACCAGGCAGCAGCCA
The DNA here is from genome assembly GCF_047370975.1 of Nipponia nippon. Classification (NCBI taxonomy): domain Eukaryota; kingdom Metazoa; phylum Chordata; class Aves; order Pelecaniformes; family Threskiornithidae; genus Nipponia; species Nipponia nippon. The sequence continues at coordinate 22,596,297 of NW_028262313.1, forward strand.
AAGAGCTTCTGAGCTGGATGCCACCGGGGTTTGACGTCCCATGGGAGACACCTGGGCTGGGTCAGTCGGGCGCAAACAAACCCAGAGGGAGAAACTTTGGGTGAAGGAACTCGCAGGACCGGCACCACGCCGGCGTGGGCACGGTGCCGCTGTTGTCTTTGGGCTTGCGATGGTGCTGCTCTGGGTTTTATAGACTGTTAACCAACAGGAACAGGCTGGGCTGTGGGGCTTTGATGGTTAGTGTTAATTCACCTAAATGAGAAACCTCTCATTAAACTAGAAAGTCAAAGCCGTATGAGTTTTAGCTTCTGTTTTATGTCGGTCTCCTGGGAACTTTCTCTCTAACTGCACAGACCTCTGTCTGACCACAAGGAGTTACCATTTCTTTAAATATCGACTATGGCATGTCATAGCGGAGTTTGCGAAGATAATGGCACTGAATCACAGGGCCGATAAACAGGCTGACAGCAGATTAGAGAAGCTAGGCAGCCAAGACAAGAGTTTGGGTGGATTAAAAAGCTTTAAATCCAAGCTTTTTCCCTTGGGGCTCCTGGGGCAGCAAGCAGGGAGGTGAAGCTGACCGTGGGGTGCCTGGAGCCGGCCGCTGGCCGGAGCCCCACCAGGATATGCCCTTCTTGCATCACTGCCCAGCCCACTGGGAAAATGGGTAGGCAGGTGAGGTAAGAGAGTTGTTAATTCTCCCAATACGGTATGGCAATCCCTTACATCATTTCTGTTCATCCTACCTTTGTTGGTTCTGTTGTTTTTTCTTTTTTCCTCTGAATTCTAGGTTTAGGAGGAAAAAAACAGGGGTGGAAGGAAACTTAAGCAGACTGGCATCAAAAATTCTAATCATGACGATGGTAGCTCAGCTGCTTGCTGACCACGGAGGTCCCTAACCTCCGAGAGGCTTCGTTTTTCCTCTCCCCGTGACTTTATGTTGGCACCTCTGTGTAAGCCCAGAACTGAGCACCGGCTCTGACTGGGATGAGGCCTTTTTCTGAGGTCTAACTCATGCCGAAACAGGCTCTGGGTACATCTGGGCATGTCGCCGGAGTGGCTTTCTTAGAGGTAGCCATTGCTCAATCATCGCCCGCACGCAGACGGGATGGAGATCCCTTAAAACGGAGCGCTAACTGCCACCAAAAAACCCCACCTAAACCCTGCCAGCAGCTGGTGGTGTTCACGGAGCGTATCCCGTGTTGCTTTGACGTAAGATACAGAAATAGAGCTGGAAGCGGGAACAAGCACCCAGGTCTTCCCCTTTGAGGAGACGGCACTAACCACCAAAAGTCGTGTTTCTGTCTGTTCCCCGTACCCAGGGCCAGCCTACGGGGCTGCGATCGCTTTGTCCTCGCGCTGCTTTGATGGAGGAGCAGAGACTGTCCTCATACCGACGAGCCAAGGGCATTTTCCTAGCAAGGAGAAACAGGCATTCAAATCCTTTCTTAAATTAAGGAGGAATTTTAACCGTTTTCCTTCCTTCTTAGGCAAGGACGGTACTTAGGGGAGGGGCAGTGACAGCCTTGTCCCTTCCCCATGATTTAGAACCTGGGTGTGCTCCTCCCAGAGAGACTGAAGCGATGCGGAATTGTTAAAACCCCAGTCCTACGTTAAATCTAGCCCTTAGTGTATCAGATGGGTGCGCCTGACCCCGGGCCAGGCACCTCCTCCTCTCGGCTGAAGGCTGCTCTCTGAGGAAGAGGATGATGGCAATCCTGAAAGAAGACATATTGATGCCCAGAAGCGGTCTCTGGTACAGCTGGAGATTCTTCCTAAATGCAGTGCAAGGCGTAGGAGCCCGCCGGGCCAACAAGCCATGCGGTCGTTCCCCTTGTAGCTACTGGAAGCACGATGAGAAAGGACATTTCTGTTGCTTCTCTCCTGGCTCTGGGGGAGCAGACCCTTGGACAAGGGTTGAGCCTTCAGGGGACTGAGCCCAAGTCGCCTCACATCGGCTGACCTAATCCAAATATGTGATTGTGTCCATCCCCGTTTGCTCCTGGGGAGGTCAGTGTTTTCATTAATGGAAGTTAATGAGCCTGCTGGCATCAGCAGGAGTCTTTGCGTGGGGTTCAGTCTCGGGAAGTAAGGAACGATACCAAAGTATGGAATGTTTTTGGGGTAATTCATCAGTACCGGGATACTATGGACGAGTCTTTAATAGAGCATAAAACATTAAAGGGACACTGGAGGAAAGAACTGATAAGCGAAACAAAGGTCCCTGTATCTCTGACTGTTTGTTTCAACTGGAATGTCCTGGTTATACCCCGCGTTTCCCAAATACTCTCCTTTGCGGCATATTTTTCTTTTAGTTTTGAGAAATTCATAGAGTCTTCCTCTATTTATGTATTTCAGCAGTGTTACCCATGCAGTAAAGTTCTGAAGTGGAAATCACTGCGTTAGAGAGAAGGGTGAGTGAAACAGGTCAATCCGATGGTAGTTGCTGGTCCCAACGAACTCCTTACAGTGGTGAGTGGTGGTACCAAAACAGCTGTTGCAGATGTGTTCTGGTTTTTTATTACTATTATTTTATTCTGGATGGCTTTAAGTAACTGGATCTTTTTCAAAATCTGATCTTTTGACCACTAATGTGTATCATACAGATCATATGTACACAGAGCTCAGTTTATCAGCCCAAATGCTGGAGCCCCTCTGCCCTGACTTAACTGGCAGCGTGAACCGTGCACTGGCCAGGCACCTCCAGCTTATCTGCTCTCTTTCTGTCAGGGCATTTATCAAACCATCTCTGACAAGATTTTAGCTTTTTTTTGTTGTTTTTGTACTGGATGAGGCTGACTTGTATCTGGGTCACTTGCTGTGGTTTGGTTTTTTTTAGTTATTGAGGTCTGAGGAGCGGTGTCCGGCAGCGCCGGGTTTGGTGCTTGGTGTGCCTTTATGGCCAGCAAGCTGTTTTTGTGATGCTGGGGACGATACTAATTTTGAGCCGCTAATAGCAAAGTGAAAAAGGAAGTAAACGGTGAAGTAAAAAGTGTCACAGTTTGCTGCTGGTGCAGCCTTAACCGGAGCTGGAAAATCTTAACGCTGCCCACCAAGAAATGGAGAGTCTTCTCAGGACGTTGAGCAACCAGACGACAAAATAGCAAATAAATTCTAGTGCTGATAAAAGAAAAGAGGTGTAAGGAGGGAGAACAACTCTGCTTAGGTGAGAGGAGCTGTAAATCAGCTCTTTTCATCATGAAAGGAGATTTTTTGAGTTACATGGATAGCTCATGGGCAACGGCTGGTGATGGTGGAGGAGATGAAGAGGAGATTGGAAAGGTGACGACGGGCTGTGGCCGTGGAGGACCTGCGCTGTGGCCACCAGCACGTGGCCCTGCTCCCACCCCGGAGGTGGCTGGGGGTCCTGAGCGCCGGTGAGGCCTCGCCTCCGCGGAGGCACGAGCCGTGCAGTGGAGCTGAAAAGGGAACTGGTCTCTCGTGGTGGAAGAGGAAGGGGCACCGAAAGACGTTGTCAGGTGGCCGGCTCAAAGCAACAGCGGGACGTTTCCAAGCAATGGTTGTGTAATTAAAACAGGAATGCATTGCTGCCGGATTCATTGCCCCCGGGATCAGTGGGTTCAGGCGTACGTTGGTCAAGCAGGTTGGAAAAGAGCTTTTCATGGCTCTGGAGAATGATGTGGCAGCAGGAAGCCCCACAACCGGCGGCTGGGGACGGCTGTGCCCAGGCAGGATTGCTGCCCGCAGCCCGGCGTTTCACCGCTCTCCCCAAGCCCGCCGCCAGCAGCGGGTCAGCCGCTTCGGGGGTCTCTGCTCTGGCTCGGCACGACCAGCTCGCAAAGGTGTAAAGAGGAGAACGGGAAGAGGGGCAGGCGCGCGCTCTCCACTTCCGCAGCAGCCTTCGCTTGCCGGCACAGTCTCAACGTGCAAAAAAAAAAAAAAAAAAAAAAAACAAACCCAACAAACGCATCGCGTCTCATCTCGTGATGACAGTGACATGAAGGAAGCTGTGAGAAGCGGTGCCTGAGGTGTGATGAAATCATCTGCAGCTGTTGCAGGCGGCGCCTGCGCTTTCCGCGGCGCGTGGGTTTGGAGGCGCGCGGCTGCGTGGGAGTCGATGGAAACGGGGGGCTGCCACGTGCGGCCTTCAGAAACGCGCCGAGAGCTCTGCTTCCACCCAGAACCGTGTCATCCTCATTCGCCTTGTCGTGTTGGGTATAAATAATGCTTCCCAAAAAAACACTTGTCTTGATGCTGTATCTGAATAGCTTAAGGTCCCCAGGCATCCCCTGAGACCTTCCCTGCGTCTGCGCTGTTGCCACAAATGGCTTTTTTTGGGATCGGGAGGGATGCAGCCTGCCCTCAGCGTGCTTCCAGTTTCAGGGAGAGTCCTTCAAAGAGGCTGCTTTCACTGCCAGATACAGAATAACTCTCCTGAAACATAACTGCTGCAAAAAAAAGAAGAGAATATGCCTTTTCTTTTGGCCTGGCACAAATTAAACCTAACGCTGTTTGTGTCAAAAAGCCACTTGTCGCTTCAGCACAAAGCCCGCCTGGCGCGGTTGTTGGCAGGGACTTCAGAGCTTTGCTTCTCGGCAGTAGCAGCCCTCGCAGGGGAGAGGTGCTTCTCGAGCAGCCGGAGGAAATGCTTCCTGCAGAATACAGGCGATGTTGGGGTTGGTTTTTTTTTGCTCTCAGTTACATTCTCATTCAGATTCCCAGTCCAGTGCTGCAGACCAGATTTATTACTGAAAAGGCCTTCCGGAGAAAAGATTTCCATGGGAATATCAGCTTCTGCTGACTTTGAACAGGCTAACAGAGAACTGCAGGCAGAGCTGAGCAAAGTCCAGGTGAAGAATCGGATCTGGCCCAGCACAGAGCTCGAAGCTGGGCAGAAAAGCGATCAAACAGCAATCGCTGCCTGCTGCTGCAGTGGCCGGGCATAATTGTCCTCTCTGAACCTCCCGTGCGCCATGTGCCATCCCCACCTGAGGCTTTCTTGGCTGGCAGAAATGCAGCAGAGCATCTCTCTGCTGGTGCGTGATAGCTGTGGGGCTCAAGCATGGGCTGGTGTCACGGATCCCGAGCCACCAACAGGGCATGAAAATACACCTTCGGTCAATCTAAGTAATATCTCGCTTCTCCAGATGTCCGTGGCCACCTCAGCCAAGGGCTCGCGAGACCTCTGCGATGGGGAGCACGGCCCAAGCCAGTCCCACCCGGCGCAGAGGTGCCGCGGCACGGGGAGGGCAGGCAGGTCTCGCCTGAATTCGGCCCGTGTGAGCTACCGCGACTATTACGCCAGGCTTCCTGTAAAGAGAGACCGTTAATACTAATATGAATAAACCACATTGCTATGGCAGCAGGGGAAACGGCTCGTGTTGCACCCACAGTATTTTCTAGGTGGGAAAACTTAAGCTTATTGAGGTTTTTCTCATTGAACAATTTCTGAACTTCTGACACCGTTTTGTGTAACATCTTTTTCCCCTCGGAAGCTAAAAGTAAGTCCGGGGGGTTGTACAGGGCCATCCCACTCCCCTCCCACGCAGCCGGGGACGTGGGACAGTGGCCAGAAGGGACGGCGATGGGCTTGCGCCGGTGCTGGCCCTCAGCTATGGGAAATCACGTTCTCTTGGTGAACCTCTCGTGGGGGGCAGAGGAGCTGCTGCCATTTGCAGCCGTGTGTTTTGTCCCTGTGCAAGCCAGCGTTTTGCATTTCTCCCCGGTGCAAGAAGGAGGTGAAAATAATTTTGAAAAGGCATCTGAAATGTTCTACAGGTGCTCGAGAGGCGTCAGCCATCCAAGTGCCGCCACGCGTTGGTCCACGGAAGCGCGTATTGGTGATGAAGGCAGTTACAGAGGGGAGAGCGGGCCGAGAATTACATTTAAAATTTAAAATTTAAACGGACTTTTTTATCATAACCAATGGGAAATATAAATATTTTTTCATTGCCGTGAACAAATGACAATGTGCTTTGTGGTTCCCATGAATTAGCAGTGCTTACTCAGCCGACACGCGGATACAGACACGCTGGCTCAGACTCCTGTAGGGATGAGGTGGTGGAGTTTTGTTTTATTATACAGAAAGGGGTTTTAAAAAGAAAAAAAGTCTTTCTGTGTTCCAGCACTCTCTGGGGTTCACATCATTTTTCTATAAAATACATATTTTGTTATAAATTAAATCTATAAAACAACATTTGCATTAAATAAAACCTCACACCGTCACAGTATTTTTATGTTTCATAATGTAACATTTCAAATGTTCACAGAAAAATACATTTTACAAGAAGGTGCAAATGAAATACCAGTCAAGCCCAAAGCTTCTGTTGTTTGATTTTAAAGAAATCATTATTAAACATACATCCATGTTTGAGCCTTTCGTAAAAATCTCTCGTAGCCTGTTGCGTGGCACCTTTGACTGCTTATAGTGAGTTTCCATTACAGTAAACTTCAGAAAGGTTTGGTTCCTCTGTGTTTTAATCACGCTGCTGTTAATGAAGAGCCGATGCGACGGCGCAGGGTCAGTTATCAGTGAAAGCGAAACAATTTGCCCCGTCTTTCGTGAAAAGATGACCTGAAAGGCTTGATGGACATCTAGCCTGAATAAATACCCTCGAAGCGCAGCCCTGTGGTTAAAGCTTATCCAAGGCAGTGATATAGCTTCAAACCGTACGGCTTGCAAGCCACAAATGGGAACTGATGGCAGAAAAATAGTGTCTGGACCCTTCAATGACTTTGTGATTTGGGGGTATGTCATTTGCTACACCCCAAAATGGAGGCTTGGTTAATTATTTAAATGGCAAGTTCTTTGGGACCACCTCACGCTCCTCGCCCCGTGGTCAGCATGGCCCAAGGCGGGCTCCTGGCACTCTCCGTAGGAATTAGTCACTGCTGCTTGTCTTTTGCTTCAGAAATATATAATATTGTGTCACCTACTAGTTTTTAGGATCAAATTCTTTCTGCATAGCAAGACCCCAAAATCTTTGCTGCCTTTTGCTGAAGCCAGAGTGTGTGACCAGGACATGGCTGGGCAATGGCCTCACCGGTGACAACGGGTCACAGCATCACCCCTCGCCACGGGTCCGCGTCCTCCTCCTGCTGCCAAAGCCACCTGCTCCTGGCTGCCCAGCTTAGAAACAGGGCCTGCGGGAACGACACGGTGTTATTTATATTCAGAGAAAATTTGCAACCACAGTATTAAATCAACATATTTTCGGACAGGTTTGGGTTTTGGGGGGTTTTGTTTGTTTTTCTCCAGCCCTCACTGAAATCAGCAGAAGCTTGCCCGAGTCCTAGGGAAAAAAAAATTGGGCCAAACCCCAAAATATAGTGAACGTTTGAAATCCTGGCAACCGTTTGGGGAAGGCCGGTGCTAGTAGTCCATGGCATCCTCCCTGAGCGTATCTCTGGAGTGCTTCCTCACGTAACTGAGGTTGTGGAGCTGAATGCTGTCTTGCAAGTCCTGCCTGGAAAGGCGTCTCCTGAACTCATCTGTAGTAAAGTAGTAGATGACTGGGTCCACGCAGGAGTTCAGGCTGGCAAGGCACAAAGCTACGACGTGAAACACCGAGATCACCTTCTGGACGCACCCATTTTTAATCTTTTTGGTTTTGACAAAGAAATCTAGTGGAAAGCTGATATGATAAGGTGCAAAGCAAATCAGAAATACCAAAGCACAAGTGAGAATCATCTTTAAAGCCTTTTTTTTCTCTCCGAGGTCATGTGAAGCAGAATTTTTTTCTTTTAATGATAAGATGGTCTTCCACGAGCAGTATAGGATGATGAATAGGGGTGTTACGAACCCCACCAATTCACCAATCGTCATCATTGCAATGGAGAGGGGAAGTTCCACTTCCTTTACGGGGAGATCCACAAAACACGTGTTTCTAACATCCTGGTGAAGCCTGAGAAGCGGGAAAGGCAAACAGCCAACGCAGACCACAACCCACCCAGCGATGCTGATATACACATCACAGATGCGTTTGCAGTCACTGAATTTGAATGGGTGCATAAGAAACAAATATCTTCGTACGCTGATGCAAACCAAGAAGTAGATGCTTGCGTACATATTGACGTACTTCAGGTAGAAGCAAAGCATGCAGAGACCTCCTCCAAATTCCCACGTCCCGGTCAAGTAGTAGAAAATCCTCAGGGGCAAGGACAAAACCTGCGATAGGTCGGCAATGGCTAAATTGATCATAAATATTACGGCCCTTTTAGTCTCTTTCATGTACCCATAAAAGACCCACAAAGCTAATGTGTTTCCTATTAGTCCAGGGATGAGGATGAAAGTGTACGTAATCGCATAGTAGGGCTTGAGGTCTGTTTCAGTGCAGGTCGAACTGTTCGTCATGGTTGTGCTCCAGATCCGTGCTCAGCCCTGGCATGATAACATGTTCCTCACTCGCATCCTGCAGCCAGGTTGTCCTCAGGTCGTCAGTGCTTAAATAAAAAGGTTCAGCCCTGGCACCCCTGCGTGAGGCTTTGGTTACCAGGTCATCGTGTCCACTCTGGGGAGGAGCTTCGTTATGGGGTGAGTTAATTAAAGTCCTGCTCGGGTGCTTTGCTCATGCTCTTTGTCAGAAGTGACCAGGCCTTACTCCAGTCTCTTGCAGGATTGAGAGGGAGAGGATCCACACCAAGAAATGCATCATCGTGTGCTGAAGCAGTTGACAGTTCGTCACCGGAGCTGCATCTCTGTCACCTTTTGGGTGGCATTGCAGCTGCTTCTCTCAACGCAGGGTTTGTTTGACAACCGACGTGGCCCTGCAGCTGAAAGACAGAAAGGCGCAGTTACAACGCTGCGGGGAGACACGGGTCTTACAAAGCAAGAGGTACAGGAAAGCTTGCAAGAGTGATGGGAGCATCTCTCTAGCAGAAACCTATTGCTAGAGGCATCTGTGGCGGTCAGCTCTTCTCCCACCGTGCTTCTCCCAGTGGAGGGAGGTGCAAAACCACTGAGGTATAAATAGAAAATCTGTTTAATTGCTGCCACAAACCAGCCTCCCATGCTGTACCACCAAGCAGAAATCAGCCCCGATCGCAGGGCTTATTTAACTGGCTGCGTCTTTCCCAGCTCCACCTTTTCCATCCAAATCTCCCTTGCGTTGGTCTCCCCGTGCCTGAGCACGCGGCCAGCGCAGAGATGCTCCGGCGAGCGCCGTGCCTGCGTCCCCCCTCGCTGCCCTGCCGCGGGCAGAGGGATGCTCTCGCCCGACACAGCACTCGTGAGTTTAACACTCCCCTGGTCTTCCCAGGAAGCTCTTCAGAAGCTTCCCACCCGCACCACGGCTATGGACAGGCGAGAAGATGACAGAACGACATCTGCTCCTTATGTAAATGAGCCTGACACACGCGCCTGAGAAATGAACATTTTCCACCAGTGCAGCCACTGCTGCTGCGGCATGGAGTGGAAGTCCCAAGTCGGTGGCTTTCACTGAACCGCGGTCAACTTTTTCATTTATCTTTCATAAACAGAATATAAATCATGCTTGCATGCAAGCAGGGACAACTGGCCCACTTATTAAACACTTTTTGCTGCAGAACTACCTCCATTATATTCAATTTGACTTTCTCACAGCTGCTTTTTCTAAGCCTTTCCTTTACCCATCTTGCACATGTGACTGCTGTGGCTGTTGGAAATACCAGATATCGTCCCTAAGGTGAGTGTAGGTGGACTTTATTTTAAAATTGCTTGCTTGATAAGCAGCTGATATTATCTGAACCTGTCAGACAAAAAAAAAAAAAACCAAACCCAGATCTGAAAATAGAGAGGAAATTCATATTTCTGTCCAAACTCTCTCAGGTTTGCCTTTTGCTTCAGCATGAAGAATTAACTTACAGGTCTAATTGGGAAAAGTTTGTAGATACCAACCAAGATGCCAAAGGCACATTCATAAAGGCAAAATTATATCCTGCTGCAATCCCGGATGGTTTTTCCTGTGCTTTGAGGTATAGGCGTTAAAATGTGAACATTTATTAACGAAGCTGATGTTCAACACTTGGCAGAGTGAATGTACCGAAACTTTGAAGTAGTTTTGGATGGAAACAGAAAATCATCTACAAAAGGAAATGGTTCAGGTGGGCAGCTTTTCTGTGGCTATTTGTGTAGTTTCTCTTGCATACCATTGAGTAACGAGTCCGATGAGATGGAGATGTCTTCCTTTCTTCCAGGGAGCCAGCATCTAACATAACCAGTAGGGCAAAATGGCTTGTGAAATAATCCCGTTAAACTTCAGAAGCGATGATTAATAAGCCGTAGAGTTAATTAGCCTTCTGTTCTAAGACTTTCCAATTCTTTTATTAATTCTCCGCCCAACTTCTGATGCACAGACCTGCACGTCTAATTCTAGAAATGTGAGTAATCTCTTCCTCATGCAGGAAAACTAATTGGTGCTCACCTACTCGTTAGGTTTTATCCGTCACTGGTGGGTAACTTGGGCCAAGGGCTTCGGTTTCCATTTGCTGGAGCTTGACTGGCACAAGTAACTGGGAGGGGGTTGTGGATGTGGCACCCAGAGCTGCTTAGTGGGGACTGGTACTTATAGAGGATGGGAGGGATGCTCTCCTTCACGTTGGTTTTCCGTGGTGATGCTGAGGCCCCATGAAGACGTGCCTGTCTTTACTCTTACAGCAAACTCCTCAGCGTGACGTGTCCAGGCTTCCCATCCAGGTCCTGGTCCTGCTGGGGTGTCCGAGCAAAACAACCGTGTTGTAGGTCCCTGGGGTGCACCCAGGCAGCGGGACCGGGTTCATCCTCTCGCTCCCGGAGAGCTCTGTTCCTCCTGGCTTCCCAGATACCAGCACCGTCCCCTCGGACACGGGCAGCCTGCCCGGCAGAGTGAGAGTGCCTCGCGAGAAGCTGCACAGCTTTTCCTCGGCTTGATCTTCACTGTTTTTCACCCAGAATGTCTCAACTTCTTGCCCGAAGTTTGCTGCGAAGCACCAGCAGTGAGGAGCCTGGGTGGCTTTGCGGTGCCATCGCTTGCTGCCCATACAGGTGTCCCGCTCCTGCAGATGCAGAGCTGGCACCGCTCCTGGGAATGCTGCTCGGTCAGGGCTGCACCTGGCTGGGGAGCACCTACAGGGGTGTTTGCAAGATAAAGCCCTAAACCCACATCACCCAGCTCTTCCTTCCTGTGACTTTTTAATTTTTTTTTTTTTTAAACAAGCTTGTCTTTCATCTCTTTCTCAGGGGCTCCTATCACCCACTCAGGGAGGCTGAATCATGCTCCTTTCCCTCTGGCTGCATTCCCTGGTGGGTAAATCTACCCTGCCTCCGTCGCTGGGCCATGGGACACGTGAAGGGAAGGACAAGGCGCAGTCCCAGCCCAGCTGTCTGTTCACAGCCCAGCACACACACACGTGCGCACACACGTGCATGTGGGCATTTTTCCTGCTGCCCCCCCAGCGCCTGCATTTCCCCGTCCCCACTGCACAGCAGCTTTCCTGCAACACCATCCCCTGCTCCCTCCAGCCCGGCCCCAGGGCAGGGATGCGCTTCCAGCACCTTCTGCCTCTCCCTGGGGCTGCAAACCCACAGCACGAGGGGTCCCAGAAAGCCCAGCTGAAGCCGAGAAGCAGCGTGGGTGCTCGCCCGGGGCACCTAGAAACGTCCCTGCGAGAGCGGCCGCCCTCAGAGCGGGGGTAGAAACACGGCAATGTGAGAAACCACACTTTGGAAATCCCGAGCAGTAACATTGCAAAGTTCAGCCAAATGTGCTATGTAAAAACCAGCAGGATGCTAAAAAAAGCTCCAGAAAGAGGAAATTTTGTTTCGCCTGCTCTGTGCTCGCTTCCCCTCGGCGCGGGGGGCTGGCCGCGGCGGTAGGTGTGAGACTCTCCCCAGGCATGGTTTCCTTCCTCCCCTGAACGGTTTTTCCCGCCTGTTTTGCCAAGGAGACCCCACCGTCAGCCACGCCAGGGCACTGGATGAAGAATTCTCCTTTGTACGTAATGAGTCAGAAACACCGGGTAGGTTCGGTAGCTAGCCTTTACAACCAGGGCTTGTTAAAGCTGGGCACATATTGTGTGAAATATTTTCTATATGCTGAAGGGCAGCCATGTATCCGTATGATCCATATGAAGAAATGCGGGAGCTGGGGAGCAGTCACAGCCACACCACCTGTGGGCCTGGGATGCAGTGGGGCCCTGCCCCATGCCCACATCAGAGCCCACCAGAGCAATCAGGCTCCTCACCTGAGGATGGTTATAACTGCCCGGGTCAACCCGGCAGCCTCGTTAGCAAATCCTGTGAGTTTTACCCCAGGAAGCAAAGCCACAGCAGCTCTTAAAACCCAGCTCGGTGGAGGAGAAGCTCTTAAACCAGCCTGGGGGGGAAGAAGCCTATGGCCAGGTGCTGTTTGTAGGTGCTGCTCCTGCTGCAGCGTCGTGCCTGGTCCTCTCCTGGTGCTCAGGTCCTTAGGGAACCTGGGATGCTGTCCAGCTCCTCCTGCTCCCTCCCAGAACCAGGGTAAGGGATCGGCCCGGCTGGATCCCACCACCGAGCACCATTCTTGCAAGGACCACTGCTGGCCAGGTGAGCAGTGGGTGCGCAGGGCCCCCGTGTTTGGTGGGGGGCTGGTATTTATGCCGTAGGAACGTGTAACGCCTGAGGCAGAGGTGACACGGGCAGAGCAGCAGCTGGTGCTGCAGCTGGCACCCTGGTGTCATCTGCTGACTTACCCTTTGGGGGAGGCTGGGGTGTGCTCCTGGCTGGCACCTTGCTTCTATTTTTCCTCCTTCTTCATGGCCTAAAATAAAAGGAGACCATGCACAGGGGTAACCTCAATAGAAATTTAGTTTCCCACTGAAGCTGCGCAAGCAGAGGTGGTGCGGTGGTGGCTCTGTCCCTCCCTGTGCCAGGGATGTGGGGACACGGGAGCTGGCCTGGCGACCGGAGCAGGGCAGCTGTGTCCTGTGCTGGGTTTCTCCCAGTAGCCACTCGCTTCCTATGTCACCCAAAGGGCTGCTGTCCCCTTTTGGCAGAGATAACTACTAATAGTAATAATTAATAGGTATTAACTGAAAATAGAACTGATAGAAATATAAACTGATCGTTGCATAGGATTGCTTTTTAGTTCTTTTCAAAATTGTCAGGGGAAGGTAAAGGCTTTTCTCCCTTGAAGCAGTTTTCTGGCAGATATTGGGGGTTTATATCTCCTTCCACAGGAGCAGTTGCCTCTTGCCGTGCTACCTGTGGAGATTTCTCTCTTCTATTTCTTCTCCGGTAGCCTCTGCCCAGAGAGGCCACAGCGCTTTTGTCAGGCCTCCGCAGGGCCTCCTGGGTTCTGCGGCGCTCGTCCTGACGCAGCGAACCCTGGCCGCTGCCGTCCCCGCCTGCCTTGCCCCCGCCTGGGCACCAGTGGCCTCCAGAGCATCCCTCCCCTCGCCCAGCCTCTGCTCTGCCCCGCGCCAGACGTGCTCTGAGGTGCCGGGGTATATTCGCTAATGCCGTGTTTGCAAAGCAATACGGATGAGAGCGGATTCTTCATTTTGACTTGGCTGCAGAGCACCAGAGCAAGTGCCTGTTCATCCCATCCCGTTTCTGCGGTTACCTGAAACGTGAGTCACCAAAGGTGGTGAATGTTTGTTCCAGGGGAAAAAGCAGTGAAACAGCCAAGATTTTGCAAGTTAGGACTGTGGGGCATTGGCACATGGAATGAAAAGGTTTCTTTCTATTTGTTCTTTCACTAATTTCTCATTCGCTCATTATTAAGGTAACTGAGTGTTTCCCTGGCATGCCTACCCCCTGCCTCGCCTGTGCTCCCTGCCTTTCCACCCATGTCCATGCTGGGAGGAGTGGCGGAGCTGCCGACATCTACTCGAGGGCGACTCCCCCTCTGGCCCCGGAATTTTGGGAAGGAGCTGTGGGGCTGGAGCACGGGGGAGCTCCCTGGAAGAGGGGCTGGGCCGTGCTGGTGGGCGGTGAGTCAGGCGGCCGGGGACGCCAGGGGGATTTCGGCTGGGTAAATTCCAAGATTATTGCAGGAAAAAATAAACGCTCTGGTTTAATGCCATGTGAAATAGGTTGCTTTTGCCTTTAATCCTTTGCAAAAGCTCTTGTCCTCCCTTGTTAATATTTATCCTGGTTAAAAATGGAAAATAAACCCGGAGCAGCAGTGTTGTGTATCAGGCTCATCCCTCGCCCCTCTTCTCCTTTCCTGGCACACCCTGATGTCCCTGGTAGATATGCACAGTAACGAGCACCGAAGCTGCGAGTTTTCCACCCAAACCGTCAGCGCATGCCCCCCCAGGCTGCGCAGCCGCACGCCCGCGCTCCCTGGGCACTAGCAGTCAAGTGGAAAATTGCCAGCGGAAAGTCAGTGTATTGCCTCTTGCGAGGAGCAGACTGCTTAAGAAAATCCATTGGACAAATACAGTGAGACCAACCCAAGGGAGACCCTGAGTAACGAGTAAATTGGACTGGTTATCCCCGTGCTTGTGGAGATGGGGCCGTATGGCCTCAAGAAGTGCACTTATAGACAAATCCCTTCACAAGCAGCTGTGGGTTTTGCAAAGGTTAAGAATTGCCACAGCTGGGGTTACTCTTAAACACAACTTCTTGATAATCACATAACAGTAACAGAAAATACGGGTTGAGACTTCATGGCTGGCTATTTTGGCTTAAGCCGTACCCCTCCTCTCCCTCAATTACTCAAGCATCTTGTGAGCACTTAGAGGAGCTTGCCCTTCTGATAAATGGAGATATTGGCTCCTCACCTGTACCTGGGCTTAGTCTGCACCTCCTTGCTTCTACTCACTTACTTTTGGAGATTCACAGGGGTGAGTGGTTAATGCTGCACCCTCTGGCCTCTCGGTGGGGCGTCCCCATCCCCTCTCCGCACTTCCAGTGCGAGTACCAAGAGGCTCCAAGTCTATGTTGCGATAACCAAAAAAAGTACAATTTAAACCCCTTAGCCTGAACCGAAGATAACCAGGGATAAAAGAATATCAGTCCTACCTTTGCCATCTCAGCGGGCTGCTCTGGTGTGACCCCGCGGGCCCCGATCCGTGGGTGCCAGCGGCGGGTCCCCACCCCTCTTGACGCGCAAAGCAAAAGTGCAACCACTGGGAGCAGCAGCCCGTGCCTGCGCAGGAGGGGAGCGGGGTCCTCCCCGGCCGGCAGCGCTGCGTGCACGGCTCCTCCTGCCTGTAGGTCCAAGCTGGACCCGACCCTTTTTTTCTTTTTTGTGGTTTTGTGTGTATATATATCTCTCTATATATATAGATGTAAAGGCGCTGTTGGTTCCGGGGTGTTTTGGAAACTGCCGGCAGTCGCTGTTAGCCGTGAGGCCACCGTCACCCCAGCAGCCTCCCCCGCAGCTGGTGGTGGGGGGCCCAGGGCCTCGACGCCCCGGCGGCACCCAGCTGAAGCAGCGCAGGCTCCCACGGGCGAGCGCCTGCTCGCAGAGTCCCCTTCTGCTCAGGACACGCAGCCAACGGGGCTGGTGAAGCCAGGGGCTTCATCAGTTATTTCCCTCTCCCTTCCCCAGCTTTCTGGGAAAGGTTCCTTTGCTCTTATCTGGATGTTTTTGTCCCTGAACACAGCGCTTTGCGGGGGCTTAAAGTCACGCTGAAGCTGCTCACGGTCTGGTTTGGGCTTCCCCAAAAGCAGGAGGTTCTTCACGATCATTATTTTCTTATTCAGTGGACTTCTGCAGCTCACACGCAGCAAACCGGGGCCAGAGCCGAGGACTCATCTCTTCCAAATGACCGCTTGCGCCATGAAGCGGCGTCGCCCATCGCCGTGGCCCCCCGGCTCCAGGCCCCGCGCCCACGGGGCGGTGGCCATCGGCAGAGGGCAGTGCTGGCTGCTCGCTTGCCGGCGCGCGCTCAGTCATTTTAATTTGAAAAATAGCACTTCTGTAGTTATCCGTCTGGGAGTCTGGCTCAAGAAGTATTAAAAAAAACAAACAAACAAAAAAAAACCACAAAAATTTGACATCAAGAGGGATCAAGGATTCTTGATTCAATTGGTTGTTTTGAAAAAGTGACTATTTTTTAAACCACTTCTATAGCAATTCGACTTAAAATCATTTGCAACGTTTTTATTTTCATTTATTCCCCATTTATTCCCATTTCTTGTGCGTCTGCTCGGGAGAACAGGACTTGTTTCACAGCGTGACTTACGGAGAGGTTTGTGGCGCTGTAGAGGTGTCCCGCAGTGCCCATCGGTGTGGCCCTGGGCACCGCCGTCCCCACCATGGCCTCAGCAGGCACCAGGAGCTCCGTGACACCCCCTTCTTTAAAGCATTATTGATTTACTCATATAACAATTCCAGCTTATAGCAGGGTTTTGTAGCTCTCTATACATCTTTTTATTATGGTTTATAGGAAATTAATCTCTCGGGGCCCGTCGTGGGCTTTTATAGCCTCAAATTGTGCCGGGTCTGCCGTCCCTGCGGTGGCACAGCTCCTCGCTGGGGCTTTGCAGCTTGCACCTCCCAAAACACACGGGTGCTTGCCTGTTTCAGCAGCTAATAATCCTACTAATTAAAGCTTCCAGCCTTTTTTTGAAGCCTGCTGATTACTTAATGTGCCTTAATTAATTTTGTGGGGGAGCTAGAGCTTTCAGCACTGTGGGATCTTTGCCACGGAGTTGTCCCCTCGGGTGCAGGGATGGATTAATCTGATGCTTTTGGACTAGAAGCAGCGGAGGTTTGGGGTTTGTTGCTTAAACGGGGCTTGTTGCTGTTGCGGAGTCTCCTGGGAGATGTGCTGAGACCTCGGTGGAGGATGCCAGCTCGGTTCGCATTAGTCCTGGAGCGTTCCTGTAGCTGCAGTGGGATCTGGGATGCAAAACTTTCCCCATGCTTGCCAGCACCTCCCGGCAGCTGCCTCTGCCATGCGCTCTCATGCTTTGCAAAGTGTTTTCACCGTAGTGATTTAAAGAAAAACCTTTTATTTCCTTTCCCCCCTCCCCCCCCGCCCCCCCCCCCCAAAATCATGCGATGTGAAACCTGGCAGGCCCCAGGCTCTGCTCCTGTCCCGCCAGCCTTTCCCTGCATGACCCTGGCTGCACATTGGGGATGGTTTGGACACCAATTCCACAGACAGCGGAGTTGAGGCCAGGACCAAGAATAACGGCAGTGCCACCCCCCGTGGCTGAACAGCACCTGGGCTCTGATGTCCTTTTCTTTTCTTTTCTTTCTTTTCTTTTCCTAATCAAACGTGTGATGGATGCTCAGTTTTGCACTTTCATTTCCGCAGAAGCCAGCCTATTTATAAGAAAGCATAGCCTGCGCTTGGGGCAGCGAGTGTATTTACTGTACAGATAGACTTTTTGTTTCAAAAACACCTTTCAGAGCATAACCATATCCTGTTTTGCTGGTGCCACGCTCTGCGCGCAGCCGGCGTGCGTGGCTGCCCGCATCCATCCCGTTTCCCATCGCTCCAGGAGCCGTCGCGTGCGGTGGCGCCGGCTCAGCCCCTTCTCGGGGCGCGTGGGTGGGAACCCGAGGGTGCCTTTACCGGCAGCCGGGTGCCAGCCTCCGAGCCGGGCTGTCCCTGGGCGCACGGCGGCAGCGCTGGCCGGACCCTCCCCAAGCCTGCTGTAGTTGAGGCCACCGAAAATCAGGAGAACTTGGAGCTGGGCATCAAATCACAACTCAATTATTTGACAGTATAACATAAGTTTTTACCTAATACTTATATTTTTCTCTTATTACTTATATTTTATCTTATACTTCCAATTTTTATAAGATAAAACTGTAAATTTTCAGTTCATCTAAGCTTGTGCTTCATGACCTTGTAGGAGATCCTCAGACAGAAACAGCCAAGGTCTTTCTGGTCTGCACTGACAGTCTTTAATGGCAATAATTCCTGAGAATGGGTTGCATGTCTGTCTTCTCTCCGCATGGCTGGTCATGTTTTGCTTGGTGATGGCCCAGGAGGAGCCCGGGGAGGGATGTGCACCGGGCAGGAGCATGTGTGCCCTGGCCCCGCGGCTGTGCCAGGCTCTCGCCCGCAGCTCCCAGCATCAGCGGGGCTTGCGTGGAGCCAGGGATGCAGCCGTGCTGTTTTCACCAGCCCGGGGGCTAAAAAGTTCTGGATTTTCCTCCCCAGCCTCAGTGCCTGCCCTATCCGCCTACAGCAGGGAAATTTTCTTTAAAAAAGCAAAAAATCCCCTGTTAAGAGAAGCAGGAGCAAGCGATTGGCGTGGCAATTCCTGCTGGAAAGGACTCGCCGACCGCCGCAAGGTTGAGGCTTTGACTGTTTCTCGGAGGAGAGCTAACCCTTACAGCCCTGAACGTGGCTGTGGCATCGATGCAGAGTTCCCAAAACCCGTTCCCTTGTGCTGTGAACAGGACCCTGCAGCGCACGAGGGACTGACGGACAGCCCCGGGCCTCTCAAATGGTGCTGTCCCATTGAACACCAGTGACTTGGGCTTCGCAGGGTGTTGCTGGCTGAGCCTGTGAATCAAAAAATTGGATTCGGGTCTGATGAAATCATGACTCTCTGGAAAACTGGCTCGGCTTGGTTTAAAGCAGCAAAATTTGCTTTCTGTGCGTTTAGGTTGCACTCGGAGTTGAAGTTGTTGTGTCTGTTCCTTTGCCAGGCGCAGCGCTTTCCCCTCTCTTCGGCGCGAGGTGAGTGGGTGGAGAAGCAGCTCGTTGCCAGCGCTGGTGGCCGTTAGTGCTGTGCCAAAAATCATCCGTCTGAGTCTCGCTACCGGGTAGGTGGTGCGAGCTCTGCTGAGGCTGAGTGGTTTTCCAGAGGCAAAGTCACTTTGCTGAGGCTGGACTGGAAGCAGGCGGTCATGGATGGAGCAAAAAGGTATTTATAGCAAAGAGACAAGCAGCCTTTCCTCCTTCCTTGCGGTGCCCTAGAAAGCGCTGTGCACAAGAGACGTCTTCTTGGATATTCCTAAGTACTGTGTAATTTTAGGTATATGTAAGTGCAGTCGGCGTGCAGGGGTGTATGTGGGTATGGATGAACACACATACATAAATGCAACTAAGCAGTTCTAGTCAAAGCCAGGTGTAAAGGATTAAGCCGTATAGAATAACTAATTGCACGTGAAAAGCTCAGGATGTGCCGTTGCTGTCGGTGCTGTCGGGGTCCGGCTGAGCCGCCCGCTCTGCTGCTGTGGCCTCTCACCCTTCCCGTGAGGGCATTTCGGCAGCCCTCCTGCCAGCACGCCTTGCTGGGGAGGAAACTATCACCGCCAAAATCGTCACCAGTGGCTTATCAGTCTGAGCTCTCGGGCTGGCTGAGGCCAGAGCATTGCGCCACGCGTCCGTCCGTCCGAATAGCCGAGGGTGGTACGTGGGGACGAGAGTGCCCCGGGTAAGGGACGTGCTCTCAGTGCTGTTGCCACCAGACCCACTTGCAAGAGCATTACCTGGAAAATGAATGAGGCTAAAGCGCAGCACTGGGGTTATTACTGCCTGGTTTTGTCATGTGAATAAAAGGTTTAACACCCACAGGTAATGGCTTTGAGAAAGAAATCCTGAAAAGCTCTTAATTCACCCTGTCCTCTTTCCCCCACACGTCAGTTCCCAGTGCCTTGCTCTCCCTTCTCTTCAACCTTGAGCTTTTCCCTTGTAAGACCTTAGCTCACACCTTGGCCTCGGCAAAGGAAATCCTCCACGTGGCAGCTTTTTACCGAAACCTTCTTAGGAGCACCACGAAGCCAGGCATCCCCCAGCCCACGCTGACCTGCTGCCCTGCAGGGTACCTGAGCTGCCACTGGTGAAACCCCCTGCTCCTGCATCTCTGCACTGGGGACCAGCAGCGCCCTGTCCGTCTGGCCCCCCCTCGCTGCTGCATCCAGGCAGCAGAGCTCTTTCTGACCCCAAATCCCGGCAGCTTGGGCGCCGGTGCCCAGCCAGGGTGTTTGTGGCAGCGGGTCTTGGTGGGCTGCGATAAAACAGGAGGGCTGGCAGGCATCTCGTGGCCTCCAAAGGGCAGGAAGCACTGGTTTGCACTGGAAAGGGATATTTCCTCAGGGTTGGGTTTGGGTAAAACCCAGCAAAATCCTTGCTATCCTGTGCGTGTAACCCAGAAAGGGATTTTTCTGTTCTATTTCCGATGCGACCTGCGGTGCAGGCAAGCCCAAGGGGCGGCAGGGGCAGCCCGAGTAAGGGCTGCTGCTGTGTCTCTCTGTGACAGGTTAGGAAGAGTTTTTGTTTTGCTTGCTTTCCTGTTTTTTTTTTTTTCTTTTTGGAAGGGGCAAACTGCATTGCAGACATCATAGAAAAGCTGTGCAATCTGAAAACAAACTGGCAAAGTCCCACTGGTAACTGGTGCTACTGGGAAACCTGGAGCTGGCGCTGCCAGTAAGGTCAGAGCCGCAACAGGGGCTTTGTGGTCAGTCAGCAGGACTTATAAATATCCAACTGTGGTTATTGAGGGCTACCTGGATGTCCACCCCAGCTACTCAGGGTTGTACCGTTCCCGAAAGACACTCCCAGGCTAAAACCACGCTCCCAGTTAAGGTGCTGGTGGTGTGACCTGTCCTGTCTGTGGTGGCTGCCCGGGGCCGGCTCTTGCCAGCCACGGCATCGACGAGGTTTTGCTTGGGTTTCCTGTTTTGCCTGTGCACGCTGCTGGGTTTGTGCCACTCTGAAAACTTTTTCCCCCCCAAGCAAACAAGGAACATGTGTCCTTTTGTTGGTTTTTTTGTGTGTGTGAGAGGAGGAGAAGATTTGGGACAGAGCTGCAGGGCAGCTGTTTGCTGCCTGTCTCTGGCATGCTGTGAGTACCAAAGCAAATTCCTCCAGGTTGTCTGGATCTCCCCTCGTCTTTAAGACGAGCCTTGGCAATGTGAGGGTAAGCCACCGCCTGCTCCGTGCTCCCCAGAAATGCTGCATGGGTTGGAAAGGTGCATCCGATTACCGGCAAAGCTGTTTTCTACCAAACCCCCTCTGCCTACGTTTACTTATATAGTTCCTCAAGGGTTTTTTGGCATTGCAGTTGCCAATGCTTTAGCTGTCAAGGAGGAAACCTTGCAGTCCCTGCGCTGGCTGCTGTGCGAGGGGCCGCGGTGGCAACGGGGCCTCTCTGAGCCCCAAACTGGGGTCCCCCCCTTGCAGATTGTGCCGTTGCTTTGAGAGCAGACATGGTGCATAATGAGAATATTTACAAGCACTTAAAATAATACCCGCAATGCCAAAATTTGTGTTGAGATAATTTTATTTCCTCCTGCGTTTGAAGCCTTAAGGATGCACTTGGGTCAGTTTTGTAAACTTTTCTCAGTACCCGGTGGGGGCTGGGACTTTTTCTGGTTTTTAAAGCAAAGCTGAGAGGCTCGGGTAACATAGAATCACAGAACGCTTTGGGATGGAAGGGACCTTTCCAGGCCATCCAGTCCATCCCCCCTGCAACGGGCAGGGACATCTTCAACCAGATCAGGTTGCACAGAGCCCCATCCAGCCTGGCCTTGAATGTTGCCAAGGATGGGGCATCTCTCACCTCTCTGGGCAACCCTTTCCAGTGTTTCACCACCCTCAGCGTGAAATTTTTTTTTTTCTTGATCTGTGACCGCAGGCTTTAGCAAAATGCCAAATAACGCAAGCCTCCTACTAACAACAGAAGAGAGGGCAACACCAGCTGCTAGTCCTCCCTTCTGCAGCTTACCCTGGGTCGCTGCAAGCAGACGTGCCCTGGGAGAGATCCTTCATCCTTCCTCCTCTTTGCTCGTGGCATATCCAGTCACAGTCTGTCTTCCAGGTATTCATCCCCCCATAATCAGTTGAGCATCCTGTAGCTCCTGGGAGCCAGGTGGATTCCCTTGCTCAGTTCTGGGTGCCTTTTTCAATAGCATGAGCTGACCCCAGTTTGTTCGAACCCCCCCCTTTAACACTGATGAGGATATAGATTAATACTCTTTGCTTGATATATGTTGGTAAAGTCATAGTCTTGCAGTCCAGGTTAGGCTAGATTAGGTACAGATGACCGATTATTTTTTTTTTTTTTTTTAAATGGAAAGAGGTTCAGTTTATATGGAGATAATTAACTGTCCTGATCTGGAGCCTCACGTGAGCACGGTCGATGCTGTAAGTCATCATGGGTTGCGGGTAGCTGCGGTCAGGGCTGAAACTCCCCTGGTGCTGCCTCCCCGAGCTGTGCCGAGGCTGAGCCGCCCGCTTACAACTCAGGATTCTGAAGGATTTTCAAAAATGACAAATATGTAGAAGCAGTGAAACAACAGAAATGAGAGGGACCCAAACCTGGCTGCAGTTCAGCACAGGAGAAATACTGGCATCAGCAATGGCTGCTTCAGGTATTTTAATATTAATGTGATGGAGAACATTGTAAGGCAAACAGTCCCCAACAGCGACAACACAACCAGCAAACCTTTTTTTTTTCTTCTTCACTAAAATGTCCTTCTAGGTCAGATCCTGACATCTGTTGCACACAAGGGTAATTCAAGGCTTATTTGGAGACTTAAGGCAATCTTCACTCAAGCTATGAGAAGCACCTACATGGAGAGAAATGGCTTACGCTTCAAGAGATGGACTCCAGCAGAAGCTCGTCGGGTGGCATGGGGGGGATTTCCATGCTGTTTATTCGGCCGAAGAACTTGGTAAAAGACCAAAACTTAAAGCGTGGAAGATGTCTCCTCTTCATATGAATGTCGTGGCCGGTTTCGGTGACAGAGAAGCTGCTCCCGCAGCACGCGAACCGAGCCCGCAGGGCGGCACGGCTGTGGTGCAGCAGCCGGTCCTGGAACTCAGAGGTTGTGAAGTAGTAGAGGACCGGATCCAGGCAGCAGTTGAGGCTCGCCAGGCAGAGGGAGATGGGGTGGAAGCGGAGCGTGCTTCTGTGAAAGGCACAGTCCTGGATAATGTTCTCTATCACCATCATGAAGAAAGGGAAGTTGATGTGGTAGGGGGTGAAGCAGATGAAGAAGACTGCCGCGCACATCAAGACCATGCGCAAAGCCTTCTGCTTCTCGTTGGTGTTTTGCAGCTGCATGGGATCCTCCCGCAGGGACTGCCACATCTTCCAAGTGCAGCAGGCAATGATGCCGAAGGGGATGACAAACCCAAACAGCTCTGCCACTGTCACCAGCGCAATGGATTCTCCCGGGCTCAGCTTCTTCACCGCCAGGTCCGAGAAGCACGTGTCTGTGCTGTTGGACAAGGCTGGGCTCCTCAATACGAGCAGGGGTAAGCACGCCGCCCCGACGAAGAGCCAGATGGCAATGCTGATGCTTGCGTCGTACCGCTGCTTCCAGTCCTTGGCTTTGAAGGGATGGAGGAGGAAGAGGTACCGCTGGATGCTGATGCAGGTGAGGAAGCAAATGCTGGCGTACATGTTGAGGTACTTCAGGTAGAAGCACAGCTGGCAAAGAAAACTTCCAAATGGCCAGGTGTGGTTTATGTAGTAATACATCCGTAAGGGCAGCGAGAGGACGTGAGTCAGGTCGGCTATGGCCAGGTTGATCATGAAGATGATGGCTTTGTTCTTCTTGCTGATGTAGCGGCACAAGACCCACAGGGCAGCGCTGTTGGCCAGGAGGCCGGGGACGAATATGATGGTGTAAGTGGTTGCGTACAGGGTGGACTGGAAGGACATCTGGGGATTGGTACAGTTCCCGGAGGACACGTTGCTCTCCATCTCAGCTGAGTCTCTTCACTCATGGGGCAATTAAGGCGGGTGGAGAGGTTCTGTAGGGAGTCAAAACAGATGCTGTAAAGCCAAAAACTTGCCAGTATTTCCCTACATGGAGTAAATGCACTTCAGTACAGAAGAATAAGTTGCGTGTAGGTACAGTGTGTGTGCGTGCAGGCGTACGTGCAAGATGGTGTTGGGAAGGGTGCAGAGCGAGCCCCTGCTTACAGGCAGCGATCCCAAGCATCTTCCACACAGCTCCTTTCGGATGTGCTCTGCAGGGTTTGTACCCTGCCACCCCTTAAGGCGATGCCACAGTTACAGTCACACTGAGCTCCATAGCATTAATCTCTTTATTCTTAATGCCAGAGAGCTTCTTCAGCTCCCTGGGGTTTTTTCAAGACAGCTCTTATTGCATATAGTTTTCTGTCAAACTCCCACCTCTGATATGCCTATAACCAGTTTTGGTGGGACTGTAAATAAATAGGGACTTCAAATGGATCTAGACACTGTCTTTTTGGATCCATACAGTGGTCTGATGTGAATCGGCAATGAGGGCAATAATTAGCATCGGCAAACGATGGTGCTGGCAGGCAGCCGACCGGAGCAGAGGCCGGTGGGAGAGGTGCAGACAGATCTATCGGAGCTCTGGCTCCAGATTTAAGGCTGGATTTATAAGCTAATAGCTGGCCGAACACACGCCAGTTGCTCTGCCGGTCCTGCTAACTCAATTCCAGCACTCATGGCACATTGTGCAGGCATCGTGTTGTGGCAACAGAAATTATCCTCCAGCAACAGTTCAGGATGTGAAGGAAGATAAATACATCTGTCTTTTAGTTAGAGCAGAAATTCTTTTCATCCATTTACCCATTTCAACTCATCCAGCCAGCGCTGAGGGTATTGGCGGGTCATGGGGAGTTCACAGGTACTCGCGCAGCTCTCTGGAGAGGTGATGGATTTTGCCATTCGTGAGCAGAGCCTGCAGGGAAACGGTCTGCTCTTTCGGGAAGAGGCAATTTAGCAGCAGCAGGTAAAAACCAAGGGCCTGTAGCATTGTCTGCAACAAACCAGTGCAGTTTTCCGCTCGGAAATGGAGCCTGTAGCTGCCTGCAAGGTGTCGGGCAGCCTGCCCTTCCCTTCCAGGTGACCAGAGCCTGATCTGGCAGAGCCCTGAGCACCTCTTGCCATTGCCACTGAGCCCCTCGACAGGGATATTTAATTAAGAAGCAGCCAGTCCTGCTGTTTCTCACAGCCCTGAGCCTGGCGTTTCCCACAGGGACGGATTTCTGAAAGCTAATTGCCCGCAGCGAGGACCAGGCTTCTGCGCAGAGCTCAGCATCGCTTCGAGGTGCGGGGTGAAGGCTCCCCTACCCTGCTCCTCCTCACCTAGGCAGCTCTTCAGAGAGGTCGTCACGTTTTCAGTTTCAGGAGGAAGGTTATATGTTTATATACGTATAAAATATAGCCAGCAGCCTCTCGGCTAGCTGCCTCCCACCTGCACCTCTGATGCAAGGAGGGTCGGTGCATTTACCTGTGTTTCTGTGCATGTGTGGTGCTTACACCCTGCGTTCTGACCTGAGCCCTTGCCGAACTGCCTTCTCCCACTTGCTGATTTCTCCAGGGTTTGGCTGCAGAAAAGCAAGGCTGCAGTGAAACCCTGGCTGCAGGCGGGCTGCTGGGCTAATGCACTGTTGGGCTGCTGACTGTGCTTGGCCCGGCAGCCCCAGGTCAGAGGTTTCTGGTTTCTCTGCCAGGACAGGGGAGCAGGGACATCTGGCTTGAGGGGACAGCGGGAAAGAAAACCCTTCGGTCCCCGCAGCATCCCCACATGCTCCTCACCTGCCTGAAAACCCACAAGGGGCTCGTGCTCGGCATTGACCCCGCTCTCGGCTGGTGCCCTTTGCACCGAGTCTGTTCAACCCTGGAAAAGTGGTGGCAGGATGCCTTGTCTCCACATCCCAGCAGAAAATAGGGAGGGAAAACTGCCAGAGAGTGTGGGCAGTGCAGCTATTCCCAGCTCTTGTCACGGCCTTCCAGCGACAGAGGTGGCACTTGCTGGTCTGGGCTTGTAAAAAGGATTGTAGAGTGCCCGGCGTCCCTGTCCCACCATCTCCCTGCCATGCGTCTCAGCCCAAATCCTAAGCCTTGTCCCAGCAGAGGTGACCACGGGGAGCCTCCTTGCTGTCTTTCTCCATTTTTTTGGCTTTCCCTAGAAGCCCGGGAGCCCATTTCTGGGCAGGAGGGCTGGCTGTCGCTCCTGCTACCCAACACTTTCAGTTTTTAGGTGACAGTGCTTTGTCAGGGCACCTGGCAGGGAAGTGGTGGGGATCTCCCTGCTGAGCCACCGCTGGTCTGGGTTCAGGCCGGTGCTCATTCACTACAACGCTTCCTGAAAGGGTGGGGGGGGGGGTTGTTTATTATTGTTTTCCAGTTTTCGCCTTCCCTCCTGTCTGCACCTTGCCCCAAGCCCCTCCAGCTGCCCCCATGTTTTGCCCTCCGTGACGGCGGTGTCGGGGCAGAGATGCTCCCGTGGGCTTTGGCAGGGGTTTTGTTCAGCAGCTTTATAAAGCTTGTATGAAATACTCCCTGCCATTCCTTCATTGTTTTCCTACTTCATCCGTGCACGGATTTACACATGGGCGGGGGGGGGGGGGGGGCGCTTTTTTTAAGTCGTAAAGCTGAGTTTTATCCAACTGCATCCTGAAATCACAGAGGGGAGACTGGTACCGCTGCCAGAGGGGTAAGACAACTGGTTGTGGATGTAGCACTGCAATTCGTTAAACATCAAGTAACTTTGCGACTAATTAGGAGGTTAAGGCAGCTATTTAAACACCCGTGTTTCTTTTTTTGAGTATGTTAGCAGTATCTGTTCCTGGATGCGTATGTGGCTGTCATGATTGGAAATCGCCTGGCTACTCTGAATCACCCTGCGCCCCACCCAGCCCTACACTGCGTTTACTACTCCCAGATTCACTGGCAAACTCACCCTCATCTTTTCCGTGGGTTGGTTGGCCAAACCCAGCTAAAGCTGCGCCCCAGGGGCGGCTGGGGAGAGGCTTTGGGGGCCCCGGAGCTGGGGGGCAGCCGGGGGCTGGGGCAGCGCTGCCTCCCTTCAACCCTGCTCAAGCCTGGGATGCTGGAGGGAAAAGCAGCCTAGGAAAAAAGAAAAAAATCCACTTTTGGCTTGAAATAAGCTCCTGATTCCGAAGTAGTGGAGGCTTGCCGGCACTTGTGTTTTAAGCAATAATTTTGTTTGTCTAATCCAGGCACTAATAGGAAAAATATAAACAGAGCTGATCAGTTATGGCAGCTTCTGTCAGTAACAACAAAATTGCAGTATTTTGGGTAAAACAGGCTTTCCCCGCGTTCTGCCGCACACAGCAGCCTGCTCGGATGCTCCGAGCTCTGCTCACCCAGCCCTCGGAGCCAAGCGAGACAGAAAAACGGGGGTACGGTCAGAAGCTGCTGAGGATGTTGCACAAGCTTCTGCCTGATAAGATCTCTCGATGAAGAACTAAAAAAAAAAAAAAAAAGTGACAGCGCTGCTCAAAACTGCGACAGTTTCAGTCTATGGAAGAAAACACGCAGCAGAAACCACGCTTACCTTGCCGCGACTCCCATCCTTCGGGGGGATGATATCCATGCTAGAGAGCAGGAGGAGCGAGCTTTCTGCTTTTATTTCCTCCCAATTTTCGCAGCAATCCCAGCCCCATCGACTCCTCGTTAAACTTCCACATCTTTTCGGAGCACTGGAATGCTGCCAGCATCTGCAGCCCAGTACAGTGGCTGCAGACCAGGAAATCCTGTATTTTCTTTCTCTTCGCCACACAAAACGTGTACAGCTAATGACGTTAAAACAACTGGGAGGCGATGACGTTTGATCCAGCTGCTGTGCCACAGAGACCTCAGGCACAGATTTCTCTCCTCCTTTTTGCACAGAAGTTGTGTTCGGTGCCAGTGTCCTTCGGTCGAGCTGCTTCTGCTTTTATGCACGGTTGCTTGCCATTTGCTTGCTAAAAGCTATAAAATACAGAAGCAAAAATTGTCCAATAAGTGCTCGCTAAAGTAAAACTGAAAACTCTGCCAGTGTAAGTTACTGGAAGGTAATAATTTTCTTTCATTTTCTTGGAAGTTTGGTTAGCCTCAGACTATCAAGGCTGTAGGCTAAAGCTAAGGGTTTGGACTTTATTTCGGAAATAATATGATGGTTGAAGGTGGCGATTTTCCCAAAATACTGTTGTTTTAAAAAAAAAACAACACATAATATGCATTATTCCCAATTTCTTTTTTTTTCTTTTTGCCTCCTTTAATTCCTTTCCCCTATATATATATATATATATATGCATATATATATATATAATTTTTAGGGTTTTTTTACTGCCTGCTAAGCATGACCATCTTCTTTCTGAATTGCTGAAAACCGGCAGGCATATATTGTAGCGTAACTTCTTATGAGCTGCCTCATTTCCAGCTGAACAGTTTTACTTGATACACAGCATCACATCTTACGGCCCAGGGCTTGCGAAGATAATATGGCTGTTGGCACCTTTCCCTTTCTTACTGTAAGTAATGTATAAATAGAACTATTCTTGCTGTATTCGTGTATTTTCTGTAATTGGTCCTGTGACCCTGCAAAATTCACAGAAATATAACTGTGGAAGAGAAATGAAAGAAGGAAGCTGTTATAACTCTTAATTGTAGAATAAGCCACCAGCTCAGGGTCTGGGATCAAGCGTGCATCTTTCCCCACGGCATCCGAGCCCACCGGCTCTGCCGGCTGTGCCATTGCCAGGGCTTCTCCGTGCTGGCAGCGATGCCAGCTGCGGGGACCTGCGTGCACCCCCGTGCCGTGGAGTGGTGCTTCACGGCAGTGGCGTGGAGAAGGGAGAAGAGGATCCTTGACCTGAAGTGTCCTGTGGTCAGCGGAGATGCAGTTACTGAAATCCCTTGGTCAACATCCTCATGAAGGCAAAGGCAAGAGCAGTTTGTAGACAGTTTATATACCAGCCTTTATAGACATATCTGTGGGCTGCTTCATTACCATTTGCTTATCCATCATGTAAACGTAGCCTGATAGCAACCTGTGAAGCCCCGTTGGTTCTCATCTCAGCTGAGAGCAACGTGATTTGGAAGGTGCAAGAGCTGTTCATCATTCCAGATTTTCATCTTGTGCACCTTTTTCAGCAGCTGATGCTGATCCTTGGAAGAAAGAACAGTGCTGGTGTATTTGCAAAACATTCATAGATTCGCAGAAGGGAGGCTGGCACTGTGCCCCGTCCCTCTCCAGAGGTTAAGGGTTTATCCCAAAGCGAAGTGGCTGTTTTATCAGGATATCCTGCCTGGGACACCCTCCCAGCACACATCCAGCACAGTATCCAGCCATCTCTCAGCCCTATTTTTAGGGACGTGTTTACGGCAGGGCTGCTGGGGAAGGGGAGGTCAGTGGATGTCAGACCATAGTGAGGGTCAGGCTCCCACCTCGGGCTCATAACCACGTCGAGTCCTTCCTCTGCTCATCGGCTTTTTGGAGTACTTTTACAGAAGACCACAACCTTCCTGGTCGTGAAAGGCTGATGGATTGACAAGCCTCGAGCCTTTTCCTTCAACATATACTAACCAACCTCTCCGTCCTTCTTTCAACTGCATGCATATTTTTGTTTAGCATTTCTGCTCTTTTGTCTCATTACCAATACTAAACATGCATTTTACGCTACGCAATGTTATACTTTCAAAGGCAGAAGACACAAAGGAATTTTTAAATAACTGTGAGACTTTATCTGAGGCCTCCAGATAAAGGTCGTCTTCGCCTTTAGCCTGGTATCCTGTGGGCGGAAGGCCAAATGCATATGATCAGCACCTCTTTAAGCGCTCAGCATTTAGAAATATCTGACAGGATGCACCTGAAGGATGTATGAAAAACAGTGGGCCATTCAGGAGGAGGAGGTCTTGTTTACACAAAGCAACTCACCCTTGTGCAGAGACTTGCTACGGCTTGACCAGAGCCGTCGGCACATGGCCCGTGGGGCTGGGTGCGTCCCTGGTGCCCTGCGGCACACGGTCCTCCTCGCCCCTGCACCGTGGCCTCTACAGGGGCAGCATTTTTAGGAAGCTTTGATTTATTTTACAGCAAATAATTGTTGCTTACTCCCTAGCTTTTTGGGCTAAGCCCTTGTGTAATCCACGGACCCAGTATTTTTGGTCAAAATGCACCAGTCATAGCCCTGAAATCTGTTAAATGCAATGAAGGGTTTTCATATTTTTGAGCTGGCTTCTAGTTGTTGAGATGTTGTCCTGCATTTACAGCTTATTTTGTTTTTCCTCTGCGCAGAGACCTGGTAATTTCATTTAAGGAAAGAAAATGAAGCTGAGGTACTTGCAAGATCCTGCAGCTCAGAACCTGAGCCTGCAGAAAGGCATTAATTCCCATGGGCTTTCTTTACAAATATGTTTGCTGCCAAGCACGGGAGGGCCCTTTCTCAAGAAGGAGAGGACTTACCAGACCTCTGATACCAGTTAAGATGGGGTGGCCATTTGCTGGCACTGCAGAGAAACACATTTTCTTTTGGTAACGGGTGAACGGCTCACGTGCTAGAGAAGGAGGATACCTCATGCCCTGGTTTTGCCCAGGGCTGTGCCACTGGGGGACGTGCACCACTGTCGGTGCGGGTGGCCTGGGGACCTCCCCGTGTTTCCACCCAGAGCGGTTCCCTTTGGGGTGAGGCTTAATGCAGGGTTGCTCCAGCACCAGGTGCCAGTGGAGCCCTTCAGATCCATCCTTCACAAACCTGCGTAGCTGTACCCAGCCTCTTGATTCAGGTAACTTCTGCCTTTCCGTGGCATCTCTGTTGAAAGGCTTTTTTTGTGTGTCTGCCCAAGAAGGATGAAGATGTCTTCTTTCTATAGCTGGTGAGTCTGGGCAGTGGGGCCAGCACAAGAGATAATCCAGGAGCAACATAATGAAATTATATTTCCTCTCGTCAAAATAATAAACATGGTTTATGGTCACAGGAAAGGGGGTGAATTACAGGAACCGGAGCTGGGCACGTTGTGCCTTTGAAAGTGTGAGAGCACTGGCAGGCAAAGGCAGCACCTGCAGCCCCAGGTCTTGTGTCGGATCCCGCACCTCCCAGCCATGAAGGCAGCCAAAATAATGTCCTCCTTGACAGTAACGCTGGATTTGTCTGTTCATCTCTTGAGAGGCACTGCTGAGGTTTTGGAAGACTTGAACTAAAGGCTTTGAGTTTCACATATGGCTTTGTGGAGGCCAAACTGACGGTCTTTGACTTTCTACGTGCTTTCAGAAAATTACAGGTTTTCCTTGATCTCTTTTACTTTGTTGCTCTCTAGGCTAGCTCACCATCATGACCATCTTGGCTAACTTTCTGTTGTGGTTTAACCCCATCCGGCAACTAAGCACCACACAGCTGATCTCACTCTATCCCAGCCAAAACCAGTATGCTTTCCCACACACCAGAAGAGACCATTAGACCAAGTTGTCTAAGCTCCTGCACATCAAAGTGGTGTGACTTGAAAGGCTGAAAGTGTTGGGCGTGTGACTTCTCCTGACAGGCTAGGGCTGAGTATGTGAAAGACCATTTTGGGGGGTCTAAGGGAGTTCAGGGGGGAGTGAGACAGGAAGGTGGGGGGAGATTGTGAGCAGCGAGTTCTTGGGGATGCCATCGTGGTGACGGGGAATGTTACCCCTCATGGAGCCACCAAATTCCTCGTTAAGGTTAAGGGTGGGAGAGCCACCATCACTCTTTGGACATTCAGGTGCTGGAGCAGGTATTCCCCTGCCGGGTCCACATTATAACTTTCAGTACTTGTGGGACAATAAATACCAATTTCTGCTTTACCAATCTCATCATAGATAATGTGAGTGCTTTTTTAAGCCGTATAGATTTGGATCTGCAAAATGACTGTTGGATGAGATATAGAGAGATGGTTTCTGTGGTCTTGTCTGCATGTAAGGATGATAGCGATAGCTCCTCCTCATTCAGTCACGCACCACTCACAGCACAGCTATTCCCACAGAGGACCTTTCTCTCCCCAAAATACCTCTAAATCCAACGTAAGTGTTGTAGTGTAAAAAAACCCAACAAATGAACAGTCATATTAGAACGGGGTGAAAACCTTTCTGTAGACAAGCAAGCAATCTGCTTAAGAATAACAGAAGTTGATGTGCTCCATCACTTGAACTCTTTGATTCAAGGAGGAGCTGATCCCATTCAGTTTTCTAGGTATAAGTGATAACTATGAAACTCAGCTTATGTTTGCAAAAATGCGTTTATTTTTTAAGCATCAATTTTTTTGGAAATAAAAATGTAGGACAAGCTACATAATTACCATAACAGTGCCTTCAGCTTGTTTTCACCTGATAAATGGAGAATTCTATGAGAGAAATCACAGTAAACAGCTCCCAGACACATGCTAGCTGATCAAGGTCCACAAAAATCCTCAAAACAAGCGTTGAAACTAAAGTCTCCTTCACTGACAATATTATACAGTGTCTAGCTTATGAGAAAACTGCTGAATTGACAAAAAATTCACGATGCAGGCTTAACTGTGTACCTGAGCATCAACCTCTGCTCACGTTTTTAAGGGGACCACTTGCAGTGTGTAAACACATGTCCCTGTCATTGGCATAATGAACTGCCGGGTAAATCGGAGAAAACGTTTCCCTTGACTTCAGTGGGAGATGGGCTGTTTGCCTACTCTGCAGCTTTCTCACCAGAAGCCTGCAATAATACTCCCTCTGTAAGAGTTACTTCCTTCAGATAGTCATATTTTGGTGTTTTCACTTATCTATGTGTAAGATTAAGTTCATCGTACTGTGGCCCATAATCATCTCCTCACAAATGGGAGGAGACCTACAAGAGCCTATTGTATTTATTCAGTAAGCCTTTCAGAGGAACTCCAGTGTAATGGTTATTTAAACATGGCTATTGTTTGCTTTTTCCCATTTTATTGTAAAACAGTCAAGTGGAAAAACATAATATGCAGAAAATTTTTGGCTGAGTTAAAATGTAATTAAGTGGAATTGAGTAGTTAGATTTAAAATATACTTAGCAAGTCTTTCTGGTACTTCTATTTTTGTAGCAACGTGTAAGATGCTGGCACTGGTGCTTATTAGGAATTGTGCACATTCCCTTTGAAAAAACACAGGTGTTCAAAAGCAGTAAATCAGTGCCTGTGTTCAGCCAAACCAGTCCCCAGGTATCATGAGGATACCCTTGAAGCTACACAAAGTGGGTGAACTTGGCCGAAGAGCTGTTGCTAATTTAAAATAAGGGGTAAAATGGCATCCTTTCTTGTCACTGCTTTTCATATCTTCACAGCTGATGAAGTTATAAAAATGTAAACATTATGATCATGAGAGGAGCTGGTGTAAAAAATCACAATGAATGATTTACTTAAGAAATTAGCCTATGCTCAATTAGTGGAATCACCTTCACAAGGACACCTCTCTTTTTAAAAAGCTGTGCCAATTGAACCTATTGAGCAGAGATTTCATGGGGTGGATCCGTTGCAGGTACCTCTGAGGTGAAGAAGCCACATGCAGAAGAAAGCGAGGACCTGAACGGTACCAAAAGCATCATCAAATCCACCTGCGCCAATACTGAGTCCGGCTGCGCCCAACCCATGGCACGCTCCCGGTGGTCCTGCCCCTCGGGGTCCAAAGACAAAGGCCTCGTGCTGATGCCCCCCTTACCCCTGGGGGCAGCTCGGAGGGGAAGAAAGTCACTCGGAGCAAGGGAAGGTCCCACTTTCAGGAGTGTTCGAGGAGCCGTCGGGAGAATTTGTCCTGCAGAGCGTCTTGCACCAGTTGTAGGTGCAAGTTATGGGATGCGTCAGCAATTAAGGAATAAACTTCGAGTTGGGTGAGGAGGAAATAACGAATGAGATCGGAAGGGAGCGCGCGGGGAAGGTGAAGCAGAGGTAAGTGTGGTGAGCAGTGGGATGCACTCAAAGCCGGGGCTGCTGTGCTGAAGCAAGCTGCCAGCCTTCACACGCCTGCAGCCCCAAGTGTGGAGACCAAAACTGCCATTTATTGTTACTAGGCATTTTCAGGTTTTGTATGTTGTTGTGTGTTTTTAGCAGAGAAGACACTTCAGCGGATGTCAGTGTATGGATGTGGGGTTGTCTTTGGCTTGATCATAGAGCCAGGAGTTGGGAAAACAGATGAAAAGCTCCTGGGATGTTTCCACCAATTCCTAGCAAAAGTTTTGTTGCTCCCTCCTGTATATTTTCTAGTCCAGCTAGGTCAGGCGTGGGTGGCGCAGCGGTAGGTGTCGTCACGCCAGTTGGGTGGCTCATCAGTTCCCAACACATCGGTCTTAAACTAAGTTTTATCTTCTATATGTCGAAAGATTTCCACTGCCACAAAACTCCCCTGAATAAACTTGCAGGATCTTCCGCCTGGAGTTGGTAATCGAGTATCACAGAACAGTCCCAGATTTCATATGAAATATCTTCATTCTTTTAAGTTGGGTTTCTTGTCATTCCTTAATTGATGAGGCACTCTCTTTGCTCATGAGCCGACTCCTGATGATCATGCTGCTGTGCCTTGATATCTGGTCCTGAAACTCCGAAGTTGTAAAGAAATACAGGATCGGATCCAAACAGCAGTCCAGACTCGCAAGACTTAAGCAAAAGGGCTGGGTGTAGAGCGTGATGGCACTCACGAAGCAGTCTGTAATGACTTTTTCTTTCACCAACATGTAGAAAAAGAAGTTGATGTGGTATGGTGCGAAACACACGCAGAACACGATGGCACACATGGAAACCATCCTTAAAGCCTTCCGCCTCTCGCTGCTGTTTTGCAGCGGTATCTGGAAGCCCCGAAGAGAGTCTTTTGTTTTCCAAGTACAGAATAAAATAATGATGAGTGGGCCGATGAACCCAAAGAGCTCTGCCGTGCCTGTCATCAGCACGGTGGCCGCCTTGCTGTCGATCTGCCGGACTTGGAGGTCTGCAAAGCAGGTATTGGTGGTATTCGTGGTATTATTGGACATGCTGTAGCTGCGCATGATGGGGAACGGCAAGCACGCCACCCCAACGACGAGCCACACCATGCTGCTGATGGCTACGTCATACCGCCGCTTCCAGTCCTTGGCTTTGAACGGCTGATACAGGAAGAAATACCTCTGAATGCTGATGCAGGTGAGGAAACAAATGCTGGCGTACATGTTGAGGTACTTCAGGTAGAAACACCATAAGCAAAGGAATCTCCCAAAAGGCCAAGTGGAGTTAATATAATAGTATATTCGCAGTGGCAGTGAGAGGACGTGAGCCAGGTCGGCCATGGCCAGGTTGATCATGAAAATGACGGCTTTGTTCTTCTTGCTGATGAGGCGGCACAGGACCCATAAGGCAGTGCTGTTTGCCAGGAGGCCGGGGATGAATATGATGGTGTAAGTGGTTGCGTACAGGCTGTTTTTGAATGTTATATTGTGACTGGAGCAGGTCTGGTTGCTCTGTGTCATGACTGGGCTGCTGGAAACATCTGTCGTGGTATAGGGTGGGTGGTTCATTCCTGTAGAGAACAAAAACAGGGGCTGTAAAGGCAAAGGCAGTGCAAGAGTTGTCGCTATTCACATTTGCATTTCCTATCTGACTACTCAGTACAAAGTAGAGGTTTGGAAATGTCTTCTGTACAAAACATCCTGCTATCTTCTTCAAAGCTGCCCTTTCAGAGGTCTCCCACTTTTCAGGCAGAGGTGGGGGACCAATCCTGTTGTGGCAGCCCCCTTGCTGGGCTGTCCGGGTGCCATAAGCAGGGGTGAAGCTGCGCCATACTGCTAATAGAGGAGCAGGAGAAGCTGCCTGTCCTTTTGGCAGCTCAAGGCCATCTGGGGTTTGGTGTCTGGGTAGCAGGGTAGGAATACATGGAAGAAAGGTGTGCCATAGCCCACCTTCTGCATGTGAGCAACCACATGGCTCAGCGATCAAAACGTGGGTGCCAGCCACTGAATCATACCTGCTGTTAAGTTGTATGCTAGGCATTGCGTGGGTGGCATGTCTCCTGACCCCATCAGTGGACCTCATGGACACTCCTTCTCTGGCATGATGAGGACAGACCACATGGAAAAGGGTAGCAGGGGATGGGCTTGAGAAGTTTGACTGTTGTAAGTGCAGCCAGTGCTCTTGAAGTGTGCTGCCATGTATTTAAGCTAATGTAACAAGCAGAGACCTAATCAGGTCACCAACTTCCATTTCTTATCACCCTAGCAGCCTCTGTTGAACACTTTTTTCCATCAGATAATTTTATTTTTAGATGGTTCCAATTTCTGGCTCTCCTTTGATTCAGATGAGTAGGGATAGCGAAATGTCACACGTTGAATTTGTTGGGCCATCTTTTTTTTTGTCAGCTTTTGTAACTGGGACTTGTCATCAGTAAGGCAACACAGGCAGGAGGAGTTTGGTTTTATCGGGTATTTCCCCATAGGGTTATAATTCTCATTACAGCGATTCCCTCCTGTGTCTAATACAATGGTTAAAATTGAATATCAGCTTCCTATTTCATGTAGCGTTGCAGACACTGATTCATTCCTTCTGACTCATTTCCTGCACCGCTGGCAAGGGCCATTTGCCAGAAAAAGTGTCTCTGTAGGTAGATATTAGTAACTCGTACCCTGTTACTAATGGTTTTTTTCCTTCATGTTACAAAAAAAGAGCAGTGTTCAGAGCTCTCAAGTGACAAAGAACAGAAATAGCTGTTTTTTCAGCTTGCTAATCATTGTGGTACTTGGACTTGGCAGTTCGTACAGGCACTGTTCAAGGCTGCTATGGAAGGGCTGTAACTCAGGCCCCAGAAATGCCCAGACGTAGCAAGGTCCCAGCATGGGACACGGGCCACCCTCACCGTGGGTACAGTGGCTCTGGCTGACGCTGACGGTGAGCAGGGCCACTTAACCACGGCTCCTGCGAGCTCCCTAAACAGATGCTGCTGCCAAATTTCTTGCTTTTCTTTTTAAACTTGTCTTTCATTTTCTCACACTCTTCAAAAAGAAAAATCTGCATGTTTATCTCCTGAACCACCCTCAGCTTTAGCAACTGGGCTACATCCTTCAGTTACACCAAACTTCAAAGAAATGGTGCGGTTGAGAAACCCTGTATCTAATCCTGCTCCTTCACAAAGATGGCACGAGTACCCTGACGCCAGGCACCCCAGAGCACACCTCCCAGCCTGGTTTTGTCCCTCCGGGGCAATCCCTCCAGTCTGCAGTTCGCTCCCAGTAACCCTTGCCCCAAGGCAGCTCTGGGACAAGAGGCTCCCCTCTGTGGTGGGGTGTCCCCAGCTGCCCCCATCCCAGGACACCACAGCCTTGCTCCTGTCACAAGGCCAGAACATGTCCATGAGGAGGGAAGGGGGCTCAAAAGGTGCTGGAAACGAGGGGGAAAGATGCATCTGGCCCATGGCCTTATTTCCACTGGTCTGAGAAGCAACATTGGAGGCCTCCTTTCTGGTTCTCCTTAGGACACTGAGACAGTGGACAGGGCATGGAGCTGAGCACCGGGGTGTTCACTCAGAGCGGTAAATTTGGGTTAGATCCCATTTCTTGCTGTGAATTTCTGGTGCTCAGGGTGGTTGCGATCTCTTTCCACCTGGTTCACCTGGACCTCTAGCTGGACAGGCTGTCTGCTGCCCTTGCCTCCCATAAGAGCACTGCTCACTGCACCCAACTCCTCTCCCTTCGGGTGACCTCCCACTTTGCCAAGAAGTCATTAAAGAGCCACCTTCACAGTCACTGGCTGCCTTCCTTTGGATGTCAGGGTTAGGCGGACTGGCTGGCGCCTCTCCAAAAACATGAGTGCTGGATGGCCATTGAAACCATGGAGGATTAGGTACACTTGCAGTGTGTTCTACTTTAAGGACGCGCTTATATTTAAATGCTGGCCAATGAACGCCTGTTCTTCAGTTCCAATGAGTCATAACAGTTTGCTTATTGAGGTCTCTAGATACAGTTGGCCCTTATTTACATTTCATGTGACAGCTAAGGACCAGACCGCAATGTCAGCAATCAGAATAATCAAGTTCAGGCTGCTGACTCAAACTGACCTCTGAATGGAGCAATTTAGGGTAAACCGATGAGTCCAGGACATGCCTGCCGTACCGCGAGGGTGATGCTGAGTGCACACGCTCCATACCAGAATTCAGCCTTCACTTTCTGATTGCAGCAAACTGTGCCCAGGCATACAGACGAGCAGAGGGCTGGGCTGCAAGGGCTGCAGCACGCCTGAGACCATGGTGGAGCCCACAGCACGGAGGGGTTCCCCCTCGGCCTTCATCTTCATCTGCTAATTGTCCACAAGGTGTCAGAGTTAATCAAGATTTCATTTCTTTGCTCTCCTCTTTAAGGTATCCTTCTAACCCCCAAGGGAGTAGGGCTGTCTGAGCAGGAGGCAGAGGCGGTGGTGTGACTGTGTTCTCGTGAGTTTGTGTTGCTATCTTCTAGGGCGATCCCAAATTGAAAAACTCTTGTGTTGCTGAATAACTGATATTGGGAAAAAAAAGTGCTGCCAGGAGTCGTCCTCATATTGCTGGTATTTACAGGTAGAAGAGTCCTGAAAAGCTGCACTTTGATGGAGACCAGGGAGCTGCTTTGAGCCTTGGAGCCAAAAGGTTATAAAACCCAACCTGTGGAAATGCAGGTGATGTCCCATCCCCACCCCCCGAGCAAATGTAACACGGTGATTGATGAACAGGAGCCATGCGGCCCATGGGGTGAGGAAACGCCTCTCCTTTGCCTTCAGTGAGCTCAGGGTCGGGCCGTTTACAGTGAAGTGGACTGAGCAGGGTGACCTGGCTGGCAGTGCAACAGCATTCACACAATTAACATATCCATGGGTGATGCCTGCTGGCTCATCAGAACAGGGCACTTTCTGAGAGTGAAGGACTTCATTACAAAGTCATAAAAATATAATGAGGCTACACCACCTCTTTAGACAAAATGCACCCAAGCACATGCACAAGGGACTACAAACCAATTACATTTCTGCCCTTCCTCCCACTTCTCTCCTTCAGATTGAAGCTTAATCCTACACTGTCCCCTTATCTTCCCACCTGTGCAGAAAAGCAGACACACAGAGACACCACTGAAGCTCGGTCTGAAATTGGGTCTCCAAAGCTGTTAAGAAAGCAAAGTCGTTTGCTGCATGCTGTGTGTACAGCAAAGGCAGAAGGCTGAAAAGCTCCATCAGATTTTATCGACACTTACTGACATACTGCAGGGAGACTGCTCCGACTAAAACATTGTTTTCAGAATAAGAAATTTTAAAAAAATGGTAGTAAATAATTGCACTGTTATCTAACTACTGTTTTTTACATTTTAATTAAAGTCTGTATTTCTGAGGCTGTTGCAATAAGGGCATAATTAATTGTGGACATTATTACTTGTAGCTGGACGTTTAGAAACTAAATGTGGCATTTCCAGGAAAAAGATGTTCATCTTGATAGGACTGAGGAGCACAGGAATGTCATTCCAGAGTCCTGGATCTTTCTGGCATGCCCATCAGCAGACGGGTTGATTGATTTGATTAAGACACAAATGCCTCTACACTCTGCCCTCATTGCATGGCCATGAACATCTCATGCTATTGCACTCGCGCTTCAGTATGAAACCTCCGCAGTCAGAAGTGGAAAGTCCTACAGTTAAGGGTACTTTTTCTGGTTTTCTTCTTCCACAAAAAAGAGCAGATCTGGGTTGTCTGATCTGTTGTGATGAGATGTTTTGGTTTTGCAACACTAGTCTAATTCTCGCTTCTGCAGCTCCGGCAGCTGAAGCAGCAGGGCATGCAGAGGCAGCAGGACGCCGGCAGCCCCGCTGGAGCGCTTGCTCCAGGCTGGGCGAGGGCTGTCCCGTGGATGGGCTTCCATCATGGATGCAATTCCCGTGGCTGGTGATGTTTGCACCGGAGCCGAGGTCCCAGCACTTTCACTTGACACGAGAAAACATGCCCTTGAGCAAAAATCACACTCTTACTTCACACATCCTACTGCTCCAGCCTGCTGCTGAAGGCCTCTCCTACATGAATCTGCGCC
Organism: Nipponia nippon; assembly: GCF_047370975.1. Taxonomy (NCBI): domain Eukaryota; kingdom Metazoa; phylum Chordata; class Aves; order Pelecaniformes; family Threskiornithidae; genus Nipponia; species Nipponia nippon. Next base: position 22,635,866 of record NW_028262313.1, read on the forward strand.
AAGCCAGATTTGACATACTGACTCACCTTCGGTGCGATTCCCTTTTGATTTACTTCAAGAAATTTCAGATTCAGGGGCCACCCACTACAAATCCTGTCTATAATTGCCAAAGTGCATATGTGCTATATCGCTGTGCTCCCGTCAGAGCTGAGCTGCAGGTGCAAATAAACGCAAACCCATCAGTAAACCGCCTTTTGCAAAGTACAGTTTAAAAGCGTCAGTCCATGAAGTAAGTTAAGTTTTAATCCAGACCAGTGACTGCAGTCTGAATTATGAATTAAAACTGCCTCGGGATTCTCATTAACAGAAACAAGTCCAAGGAAGCTTGCTGGTTTTTTCATAGCGGCCCCCTGACTAATGTTACTTGCCTACTGTTGCAATTGGGTCAAAAAGCATTGGATGGCACAAAGACAGGCAGCATGTAGATTTTTTTAATGGTAAAATAAATCACCGTTAGAAAAAACAGATTTGCAAGTTTCCCGTACTGTCCAGTATGATTTTAAAATAAAAGATATTCCCTGAGAAATCAGGCAAAAGAAAGAAATTGTGCCTAGTAAAGATGCTGGAGAACAGTTGGAGAACTGCTAACTGCCCATGCTGTAACATTTTGCTTTCTCTAGCAACAGCAACTTCATGCAGCCGCCGTTTCAACTCCTCCATGTGTTCATACAGAGGATTGGCGCGCAAGGAGGGCTGCTGTTTTTTCAAGACCCGAAGCACCACAAATTTCCTCCTGGCAAGAGCCAACCCCTACGAAAAAGCCCGAGGATCGCAACATTTTCATAGGGAACAGCTTAGGCTCATTAACGGTGGTTCTAGATCGCAAAGAGAGAGCTTAAAAGCAGCCTTACCTTTTCAGGCAGACGCCCAGCTAAGAGCACCCGTGCCGTCAGGAGGAAGTGGAGTGTCTTGGCTGCACCGCACCAGCCTTGTTTACATGTGCGCTGCGACCTGAATGACATCACGGGGTGCTGCAAGGTGCTGCTTTGCCTGCGGCTCCGTGCCGGGGCTGCCGCTGCGGCGGGCGCCTGGCTCGCAGCCCCTGCCTGCTTTTGTGGCACTCGCTTGCTCGGCTCCCAGCTCTGCCGAGCTGAGTCCCAGCCAGGTGTACGCACGGTTGGCCCAAAATCGGGTTCGTGTGTCTTCGTCCTCGGTGTTTTCTCTCCCGCTGCTCCGCTGGGGTGGCTCGGCACCCCTCGGGCGGCTGCGGGACGGGGTTCCGAGTGGATGCTGCTCTGTGCAGGGCACCCCTTCCTCCTCTCCCACTCTTCCTCCCCTCCAAGCGCAGCTCCGAGCTGACCATGGAAACACTCCCGAGGTTTCTGCTTGCTCCCGCCTGGGAAGGTCAGCGTTGCTCTCGCCAGCTGATGGCGGGGCTGTAGCCCATCATTGCCGTGTGTGAGCCCCGGCCGGCGCTTGCTCTGTTTCACCTAGCGCTAACTCCTCTTGCTGATGAAGTCCAACTTCCCAATGGCTTTTTATAGCGCTGCTGTGAGCCTTGCCTGACATTTCTCTTGAACTAAGTGAGCAGGCAGCTCAGTTTACACTTGCCGGAGTTTGCTGCCAGCAATGTCAAACGGTGGCACTTCTTAGGTTGTTTCAAGCAATGGCGTGAAATCCAGCCTCACCCTTATCCTGGGGAGTAAATGCATTAGTGAGGCTAGGGCTTTACCCACTTAGAGGATCTAATTGTTTGGATTTTCAGAAAGCCACCAGGAACCTGCCCTGCTTTGCCTCGCCGGTACCGGCCTCTGGCTTGCAGCACACGACTGTCCCTGTAGCTCAGCAGTTAAACTCTCTGCTGGGCTGTGCTTTAAGAGTGTGAAGTGGAACATCACTGCACCTTCTACCTGACTAGGGTATAACGTAGATGTCGATGTCTGACTGCTCAGAAACCCAGAACTAATGGTTTCGAGTCAAATAAGAACGCCCCACAACGAACACCCCCTGTAATGCAGTGCCGTGCTTTACAGATGCTCCCGTTTCCATGAATTGTCAAAAGAGGTTGGTAGAAGTTGGGAGACTGTCAGATGTTTATTTTTAAATTATTTGTATGGGCTTCATGAAAAGCAATAGTGGGCTTTTGGCCGATGTTGCAGTGTTTATCAGTACATCCTGTTTAGCCGACTTTTTAGGTTGTTCATCAGCAATGGGAACATATTTGCTGGAATTTATCCAATCGCAAAGTTGTTTTTACCATTAAATCACCGCACGATACTCTGCAGCCCGGCAAGCTAAGCAGAGCCTCATTTGGGACCAGCAATTCAGAAACAGTTCACTGATTGACCCGACTAGCATTTGTGGAAAACAAACATCATTAACTCTTCTGCAGATGCTCTCTTGTCTGCATGAACTTGAATCTATAACGCTTTCGTCCCTCACTCAGTTGTCACTAATAGACCTGGCTGATTTGAGCAAAAGCCACAGTCTTTGCAGAAAGGAGAGGTGAAGTTAATCGCGGCTGCACTTGTACGTGTCAGTATGTGAAACACTGCAGTTACAAAAGGAAACTATAACAATAAAAAAGGGTGCTTGTGAAAATACACTGTATACTTACGAACAGGTCTGCTTACAGAAGAGATGCAGCTACTGCTGCTGCTCCGTACTTATGCACAGGAATTGGCCTGGCAGCCTGGTTTAGGGCAGATGGTTATACCAGAAGTGTCGGACCAAGGCAGAGATTGAAAGGCATGAGTCAAAAACCCTGCAGAATAGTTCTGTCGAAGTTCTTCGTGCTTAGATTGACCCAGTTGCAAAGTGGGGATGACATTTTCCTGTCTGGAACTGGGATGTTTGCTGTCTGGACTTCTGTAAGACTCAGCTAGAAGATCACATACATTCAAAAAACTTTTAGGTGACCTGTCCAGTACCGTGCACTCCTGGTACTGGAAGAGGACTATGGTGTAGCCAGCCTGGAGGATTTGGACCTTGCTTGCCAGCGTCGCCTATCAGTTATCCTGCAGGCAAAGGAGCGAGGAAGTGGCTTTTTCTGCTGACAAAACCAAACTTACTCTAGGGATTTTGCAGACAGTTATACTGGTTACAGATGTACTTTCCCTATACATCTATTTGCCCTCATTTTGTAGGTAAAACTTCGATTTGCATAGCATGCCTAAGACTGTTCCCGCCCTTGGTTATTGCTTACCAGAATAATGAGCTTGCCAGAAATATTTGCTGCCATAATTACCTGTATCAGAGGAGAGCTTGGCTCCTACAAAACAGCATGGGCAATAATTCCCGGAGCTCAGGGAAGGGGCTTGACCTCAGCTCTGTTCGTGCGGCTGGGCATCAGGTGCGTGCGGACCTTCCCCGGGGCGGTCTGCAGCACGACTTTGGTGTCCTTCGCTTTAGGAAAGAGAGGCCTGCGCGGAGCAGCGTCCCTGGCAGGAGGCTGCCGAGGCCACGGCAGGCTGCAGAGCCTACCTGCCGGCCTGCGGCTCTAATGGCAGCGGCGGCCGGGACGGCGGCTGCCGCCTTTACGTAACGAATAATTGAGCAATACGCGCTCTCACAGCTTTAATGCAAAAAATAACTCCATATTTGCCTGTTTGTTTGTTAGGAAGCTTGCTTCAACGTGCAAGAGCGAACACGTGTAGAAACATGTTACTGTGCCTTTTTCATGCTTCTGCTTCCTTTCTGAGTTCTTTTCCAAACTCCAAAATTAGGTTGCTGCTACGTGTCCTGCCAGGCAGTAACAGCACCGATGCATTTGAGGTCACAGAATATTTGAAGCAGGTTTTTTTTAGATACGCGTGTTTTCCACATGTACAAGGGAAAGAGTCGCACGAGGAAAAAAATCAATCTCCAATGAAACAACTTACAGCCCTTTAGTGGGAACCAGGGCAAAACCAATTGCATGTCTAAATTATTAGTAGTCTCACTGATATTGTATAATTATTAACATTTGCCTGAAATAAAGACTTAGGGTTAGATTTCATGTCATAACGTGGATAGTGAATTTATTTTGCTGTCAACTCAAGCCTTCGTAGCCTGGAAAAGCAGATACGCAGTGAAAGATACTACCAAGAAGTTGTAAAAGTTTTGTCAAAAGATGTACTATGACAAACAGAAAGTAAATATTTGTATCCTGGTTGCCTGTCTTCTTATGGAGAATTAGACAGGTTTATTTAAAGGAGTACAAACACATTGGGAAGCGAAAAGCATGTATGCCGATTAAAGTACATAAATATGTTGTTTATTCTAAAATCCTCTTGCATGCTATAAATCAGATAACAAAAAGAGGAACACAGAATGGCAAACATTTCAAAATCCTGTACTTTTATCTATGCGTTTGGGCCCCCAGATGGTAATCATTTTTCCCCTTGCAAAAAACGAAAAAGCAGACATACTGAAAAGGTAAAACCTGGGTGTACTGTGAGAAATCATTTCTAATTACCTGCCTGCATTTTCATGGCAGCTGAAAGACCGTTGCTCATTAGTGACTCTTTCGCTGTTACAGAGCTAGAATGACACAGCACAGTTAAATCATGTTGTTAATAATTTCCTCTGGTCCTAGCACAGACGCACATGTTACTCTTATCCAAAAGAGAGGCAGATTCTGTTTGAAATAGATAGGGTTTTAATTCGAAACAGGAGCATTTCCTAATAGAGAAGCCTGCTGCTTCTGTCTTAGTTCATCACTGACTACATCCCACAACACCCACTCCCTTCCGTGGGCGCTTGAAACTGAACAGATAATGAACCGAAAACAGTCATATCCAAGCGTTTCTACAGTCACGAAAACATTCCTCTCCAACAGCAGAAAGAGAAAGGAAATCTTAGTATGTTTTGGAGTCTGGGGTACCCAGAACCTTGGAAGCTCACCCCAGATTTTATTCAGACCAGCTGAGCACCTTGAATCTCTGGAACTGGATGAGATTTTCTCGTGGGAGATTTGGGGCTTGCCAATACCAGCCGCAAGTACTTGCCCATCAGAACCGTTGCTCTTTTGTTATTGTTATTTACTTCCGAAGTTCTGTTTTTCAGCAGAAACTAAAAAGGAGGAAATATGTCTTCTGTTCTAACACACCAGAGCCTCTGAGAAGTATTTTCCATGCAACTAATACTAAAAATATCTTCATCGGTCGTCTTTGCTAAAACTTCTTTGCCGTCCTTTACAGTTCAGAATCCCTTGGCACACAGAATCCAGTAACCTATGGCCTTTTGGAGGGGATAAAAGACAATTTTGTGGGGGAGGGATGTGGGGGGAATGCGGGCTTATTTTTGCCGGTGGTGATTTTGATTTCTTTGCCCAGTTTGTCCAAGAGGCTTGCAAAAGTTCTCTTTCCAAGGGGGTCTGTATAGCTGTGAGTAACCCCAGAGCAGCTCCTGCAAGCCTGCACATGTGAGTCCTTTTTCTTACCTGCACAGCGCATGGAACACACCCTTGGCGTGCCTTGAGGAGCTTTACACCTCCTGCCACCGCTCACTGCCCGGCAGCGCTCCTGGAGGAGGAAGACTGGCACAAGCTGGTGAGATCCAACTAAGCGTAAAGGTTATACAATTAACAGGCTTTAGAGCTCTCTGCATGAGGATCTTCTAGTATCAGCTCATCGTGCTAAGGGAACCAAAATCAGCTTGGAAGCTATCATCTGCTAGAGTTATGCCAACTCTTACATGCTGGTGACTAACCCCTTTTGTACTGGCAAGCCGATTATAAGAGTAGCAGTAATGAAAGTCTGCGATGGTGGTGTGAACTTGTACATCCTCAGGTTGTTGCCATTGGGAACCTACCTGAAATATAATAGCTGACTTTCAGGAAATTAGATTTTCAAGCTGTATTGGAGCCATGCGGGCGTTCCCATGCCCGCAGCTCACCCTCCCGCCTCAGCCAGCGGTAACTGTAAAGTGCGGTAGTGCCTGGGTCAGCAGGGGAAAGCTCACGAAACTGGTGTGAGAAGGTCCACAGTTCTGAGTTCAGGTATTTGCATGTTTGCAGTACTTCCTCTCAGCAGGCCAAAGGAGTTCCCATCCATTACGTGGCATCGCTTACCAGCACAGGAGCACACATCGTGATTTAACACACGCGGAGAGCAGAGGAGCGGGCACCAGGAAGGCTGGAAGGAAAATGAGGCTGCTTCCAAAGCCATTGGTGTGCCAATGTCCCAAATATCGTCTGTGATGCTGCAGGCTGCTGCACCCTGCACATGATGGCTGCGAAGCGAAGGGCAAGCATTTTCATGCGAACTAGAACACGAAAAGCAATGAATTCCACGGGGGATTCCCGAGACTGGAAAACACCCTCCTAACAAATACGAGCAACCTCCACTCATGTTCTTCATCACATTTGCTTCATAAGGCTGTGCTTCCCCTTTCACTTCATCTGGGCAGATAGCAGCAAAGGTTTCAGCAAACACAGAACTTAATTAAATTTAAAAACTAGGAAAAACCTGACAAGAATGAGGTCAGACTGCTAACATACACAAATGAGAGTGGTGTGCAGATCAAACCATACAAGAGCAAAAGTAAAAGCAAGTCAACTAAACTCAATATATCAAAGTACTGGTAGGGGCTTGGCACTAAAGCTAATCCCCTGTAAGCCCCTTTCATATCTTCTGCCCTAAACCAAAGCCAACCACAGCTGAAGGAAGATGAAATCCTTCGCAACTTCGCTGGACGCCCTTCAAAGTAACGATCAAGTGTGTGCAGCCAGCGGTGCGTGGGCTGAGGCCCAAGCAGCCATACCTGCTGCTGGCAGGCCACGGCACCAACAGGGATCCTGCCCAGCATCCCGGCAGGAAAGAGGCCGAGGGGGTGCAGAAGGGCGAAGGGCTACAGGAACAGAGAACGGTGGGACTGCAATGGAAACACCTTCTGTCCATGCTCTGTAGGACGAGGCTGTGCTACAAATGGGATATTTCCCAAGGGAGGTTAGCAGGTGTCTGCATCCCCAGAAATTGTGCAGAGCTGGCAACGTCATGCTGGGCTGGTGCGGTGAAAGGCCTGTCAGGTGCCGTGTAGGACAAAGAAGGTGTCTTACAAGCATGAAGAGAGGGCTAGGCATGTGCCTAGGTATCAAGATGTAAACCTGTTCAGAGAAAAAAAGAGAGTTCAATGACATCAACAACTAACACCAAGAGATCAACAGCAACAGTTGCATTTCAGGTCTAGTCTGGGTAGCTCCTGTCTGGTAAAGGACTCCAAGGAGAATGATTCATGGGAGAAACACAGGCTCAGGAAACAATCATTTTATCATTTCATTAAGATCAGAAACAGCACTGGCAGTGCCTGCAAATCAAAGCATCTGCAACAAGGGTTTCACTGGTTGATTGGAATAATGAAAAGACATGAGAAGGTTTTGCTCTTATCACTGCTTTCCATGATTCTAACAGAGCAGGATAAAGTCTTGGGAGCTGGTTTAATTTCCCTGCCCGAAGGTAGAGGTGCAGGGATGTACGTACATGAAGACAGAGTAGCTTTATCTCAGCCCTTCCTGAGAAACATTAGCTAAGCACAATCTGTTTGGGTTTTTTTTTTGCTTATAAAGATCTTTTGTAAGCTATCACTCTGGTACGAAGTGCCTAACTCTGCTTGGACTCCACTGAAGCTGAACACCACCAGTTATGAGCGCCAAGTTTGCGCCTTCCTGCGGGTATGAACAGAGCTACAGCTGAAGTCCTACGGTACAGCAAGTTCTAGGCAAATAGGCAAAGGAGAGCTGGGAAGAGGCATGGAAAAGAGCTGTGGCATCCCACAAGAAGGTGGATTTGGTCTTCTGAAACTGGTGGGAGGGAGCAGAGCGGGAGCCAACAGGACTGCGTGTCAGACCTGGCGCCTGCTTCCCATTTTGGAGAATGCTGTCCTTTGCTCGCATCCCACGAGGACTGTTAAATCCAGCTGTGTGTTGGGAGGAATGAGTAAGTCTTCACTATTACAGACAGTTCATTTGGATAGAGGAGTCAAGATTTCCTTGGCAATGATAATTCATTGGCGCTGTTGATTTTTTCAGTCACTGCTTCTCCTTTTGATGATTTCTCCGGTATCTCTGTATTCAAGTAGTCTCCTTTTTTCTATTTTCTCTTTCAAATTTGTCTTTCACTCATCAGTCACTGTTTTTCTCTGACACCTGGGGAGGAAATGCAACACAATAATATCTTAATTACGTCTGCAGCATTCTGCAGTTTTGCCATGTTTGCAGAAAACATCCTTCACATTCTGGGATGACACAATGGTTAAGCCACATCCTAGTTTTCTTACCTTTTTTTCTTATTTTCTCACTTTTTTGGTTTCCAACCTATTTTGTTGGATCCAATCCACACCTATAATGTGGATTGTATCAAACTACCAATTCCTTAAGCAGTATTTCTGAAGCTGTGGTATCAATTGCCTTAAGGGATTTGACTCTAAATTGGTGTTTCTAACCATATATGATCAGATATAGGATTAATGAGCTAGGAGGTGGAACATTTCTTGCCCTTCAGTCAGTCTAAATTTATTTTTCCCCCTGTATTACCGTTGTACTTGGAGAGGGAAAGCACAGCTACCGGCTGGACTACCCTTGAACCAGTACCACAACTCCTGTCTATTCATTAGGGCTTAAATCCGAGCTTTAACTGGCAAAATCCCATGCAAACATTCCACATCGTTTCTAGGGCTGTTTAAGTTTTTTGCACAGAAATCGGGGCCATTTGAAGTGCGTTGGAGCTGTGTGTGCAAACATTAGGGGTTTTCACTATGAACACATCTTGCAAACACCTTCCCACACACACAGTGCACATTTAGCTAAGATGCCTAATCAAGGAGCCAGATCACAACAGTCCTACCCCACTTGAGAAAACAGGCATCCCACAAACTTCTGATGGATTTTTAACTTGATGGTAACTTTCAATTTTTGTTGCTTTAAAATGCAAACCCTTGAGGATCTGTTTGGGAGATTCAGAAGAAAGCTGTTGAGATTGGGATAATGACTCTGTCTTTAAAACCTGTTGAGAAACTGGAGAGTATGGGCTGGGGGGCTCCACATGTAGAACACCCCAACGAGTGGTCAAAGAGAGAAAAAGTTCAGAACTGGTTTCTTAAAAAGTCTAGTTTCAGACTACAAGCAAAGTTCCTTATTTCCGCTCCTCCCTGAAATCAGTGGAAGAATGCACGACAGGCCTACGATCCCCTGTAAATCAAGCCATAGCTAATCCCAGTTTGCGTTGGGCACTGACTGAGAAATTATAATTGCCTTTGAACTAGAACTGGACTCTACACTTTCTCATTTCAGGCTGGGATATTGGGTTTTGGGCTTTTTTTCTTTGGTTTGGGTTAGGTTGTTTCTTTTTTTTTTGCCTTGCTGAGCTTTCATAAAACACTTTGGGGTTTTTTTTTTCTGTTTACTCTTCGTAAGCAGAGCACAGATGTTTCCCAGATCCGTCAGTAATTCTCAGGTTCCTCTTCCACATCGATATCAACTCCATCTCTACTTTTCCCAGGACATCTCAGCATCTTTGCATCGAGATAAAAACATTTTTAGCCACAGTAAATGACAAAATACATTGTCTTGGGTAGCTGCATCTCATAAATTCATGGTGCAGTCATTTTTTACTGAGAGCTATTGTACAGTTAAAAAAAAAAAAGAAACCACTGGTTTGTGGTCAAGACATGCACAGTGATGTGAGAGTTTTACCCAATTGAATAATGGTGTCGGTGCAAAGATCAGCCACGGTGATTCCTTTTTCTTTCTTCCTTTCTAACTGGAAAGAGAACTAATATCTGGAAGAAGCACTGAACTGTCACCGTATCAGGGATTTCAAATTAGCGCTTTTAACCTGTATTTGTTAGATTGCCGCAGAGCAAAAGACATCAGGCTTCATCAAAGCAATATCCTGCCTCTTGTCAGTGGTCTCAACAGATGCTTCGGAGGAAGGAAAGATATGCCTTCCACAGTGTGTGCGGCAGCGAGACGGCGCGTATTAGAGCAGGAGGGAAATTCCATCGAGAGCACGTGAGGGATATCGCGAGGGTTGAGCTGTGTCTAACCACTCTTACTCACTGCAGCTGTGCGCTGGCTGGTGCGTGTTTAGACAGCTCAGGCAAGAAAGAAGTGCCCTGAAAGACGGTGCCGTGGGAGAGGTGTAGGAAACAGAAAGGGATAAGCATGTCCTGAGCAGTCCATGGAGTAGCTCGCAGGAGGAGGACGGGACAGCGACTGCCTGCAGGCTGGCACTGAGACGGTGTCAGGCACAGACGCCTTTGAACCGTAGAACAGGCACTGCAGGGCGGTGAGGGAGAAACAGGACTGATTTCACGCGAAGTCAGGCCAAATCTGCAAGCAGGAAATGTTCGTTCTTTGCTGGCAACGTGGTTTCTTGTTAAAAGTGGCAAAAGTAACGAATCCTATTCTCATCGGGAGTGAATGAGCGATGGCAACAAAATATATTTTTGCTTCCTAAAACATAGATTAAAGCCACTAAGCCACTGCAGAAGTGAGAGGAGCTTTGCAGCTGAGGGGACTCATTGTTTTTCTGTCCTCATTCAATCCTCTCTGTTGAGAAAAGATTACCAAAAGATGGAGGGAGGTCATTTAAATCCTGTTGTGGTGCGGTTTAAACATGACCCTTTTCACATTAAGGTGTGAATTCATCACACATAGCTTAGCAGCCTCTTCCATTACAGCTATATTTTTAAAATCACGTGTTTAAGCCCAAAACTCAGCTACCTTTCATCTCATAGCTACTTCTTCAGACAAGGCTATATATAACTTTCAGCTGAAACTGGCCCAGAGCAGTACGTGGCTGCTTTCTGCTCATATATGTTGGGGCTAGACCTCCTGCATCAGCATATCCTTGAACAACAGGCACTCCCATGCCTGATGTTTGGACACTTAAGTGAGTCTTGAATTCTTGGCTGCACAAGTGGAATTGCTGAGAAGGGAAGGGTGGAAAGGCACCCTTCCTTTTTACAAGGATTAATGGACAAGTGCGGTAGCTAGGGCAGTGTCCCCTGAGGTGTGTGACACGGGTGGGAACCCACCTTGGATGCCAGCACTGAGCTGAGCGGGCCCTCCAGCCATGTGGAAATCACGAAGGACAGCAGCAGCACCACCACGACTGCAGGCGTTTGTCCATTCGTTTATTTTAAGCACCACTGCAGCTGCATTTTGTGAGGAGCCTGATCCCGTCAGTGTAAATGTGCCTTGAGCAGAGGGACTGGGTGACATGGGTTGTCCGAGAGGCTTGAAGCAATAGCTCTTTCCTGGATTCCTGCCAGATGGAGACAGGAGTTTGGTGTTGAAAGGCTCTGGACAGCACAGCTCCGGGCATGTGGCACAATTCCAGGCACCTTCTGTAGCACAAGTGGAAATGCAAAGTGTCCGAAGCGCTTGGGCACATCCAGGGCAGTGCTGGCTGCCTGCGACTGCGGTTCTGGTACCTCTGTCTTACCAAAACCGCTTTTAAGAATCCCAAGTCCTTTTTCAACCTCAGCTTGAGCATTTGGGAGTGTGCTGGCTGATGGAAAGCTGATCACCAGGGAAGACAATGAAGAGATTTCCCCACGTAGGTCACCAAAGAAAACTTTGAAGATAAAATGCTTTTTTCTCAGCCTGTTTCTTGCCAAAAGAGTAAACTTGGGCAAAAGGCGGCTAATACTGGAACGCTGGCCATGCAGCTGCGTGACATGCAGCATTGACCCGGCTGAATTCACTGAGGTTTCACATTCGTGCACACGAAATTTTCACTTGGGAGTGGCATGCTTGGGAACTGTCTGTCCTTTTGTATAAACGTGTCCTGTACTCCCCACCGCTTGTCCTGATTTGTTTGACTACAGTGTGACTGCCCCAACCAGAATCCAAACCAACTCTGGCCGGTTGGATAATCCCGCGGTGCACGAGCAAATCCCCGTGTCCCCCTGTGCAGCGGTTGCTGCAGAACGCGTTACCCGCAGACCGTTCAGCTCCAGCACTGAGCAGCGTGGCTGTAATAGCATGGTGTCTTGCTTGAGCTGTCTGGACACTTATGCAGCTTTGTGGGCAGGCTTTGCAGCCCACAGTTTCGTGCAGCTGTGGCTAGACTGTTATTAGTTCCCCAGGCAGCAGGTCTGAAGGCCCCCGAGCTACGAGATGAAGCATAGATGAATGTTTGTGTATCTATATAGCTTCCCTGATTAACTATTTGAGTGCCTTCTGGCCTTTGATGTGCTCAGCCTACTAGGAAAGGCGGTGGTATTAGCTCTGTTTCACAGAAAGAGGACCAAGAAACAGCAAGGGCTAAGGCAAAAAGCTCCTGGTTTCTCATGTTGGTCTTTGTCCCTTTATCCACAGCCCTTCATGACAGTGTTTATTTGGCTCTGCCTTTATAGCTGCCTGCCCTAATGAGAGGTCTCCATGCGCAGAGGTTCATTGGCACTGCGGCTCTGCTAATGGTTGCCACTGTGCCAAACCAGCTGGCCAGCCCATGGCCCTCCAAAAAGATCCTCGCAGATTTTAGGGCCTTTTAGCCTTCCTAAAGACCAGAATGTGTCCAGCAGACCATGGCAGTCTCAAATCACTCTCTTCTGAAACAGCAGCCAGTTCTCAATCCGTTCGCTGCTCCATCTAGAGAGGGAGGCAGCCGCCATGCCATTAGCACATGCATCTTGCGTTGCAGGACAGATAGCTCTCCTTATTTCTGTGCTTGCTAACCCAAACGTCACAGTCACTGGGGCTGGCTTCCAGGCTGTGCCATCCTTTCTATTTACTTGCTGGTGTGGCACTTTGTCTAGACCTTTTTTCTGAACAGTCCTGGAAAAGACTCTGACAGGGGTAACGCAGGCAAGGGCAGATGGACGTGGAGTTGCAACGAGCACTCTGGGTACAGCGCAGCAGGAGGCTGCTCCTGTTTGGTGTGCGCTGCCTGCGCACACCCAGGCCCTTGAACTGACAGCTGTGTTGGTTTTCTTTTATCACATCAGACAAGGCTGCTCCCATCACCCAGGGCCTGACTTTTGGAGGTGTCCACATAAGAAAGGGCTACAGACAAGGTGGATGAAAGACTTGCGCCCAACACCACTGGAGAATTTTGGGAGTTGCTCGGAGCCCAGCCCCGGCACAGAGCGAGGTGGCCGAGAGGCAGCGGGGCAGCCAGGTGAGCCACAGACAGCCGCTTTGCCCGTACCTCTGCCTGACACAAACCTCACAGCTCTTTCAGAAGCTCTTTGGGCCTTAGCTCTTGGCTCTTGCCCCTGCCAAAGCCACAGCTGATGGCTTCTGCAGTGGAAATTCATGCTTCATGCAGCCTCTCTCTGCTTCTGCAGGGCCCTCCCATGGAGCCACGTGGCAGGCAGGGCACACAGGGTCTACAACAGCATGCAGGCGTGATGCAGAGCAGGAGGGATAGGAGGTGAAGACCATCACCAGGGCCACAAAAATTATCAGAGGGCTGGAGCACCTCTGCTGTGAGGAAAGGCTGAGAGCTGGGGTTGTTCAGCCTGGAGAAGGCTGCGGGGAGACCTTTTTGCAGCCTTTCAATACTTAAAGGGGACCTACAAGAAAGATGGGGACAGTCTTTTTAGCAAGGTCTGCTGCAACAGGGCAAGGGGTAATGGTTTTAAACTAAAGGAGGGGAGATTTAGACTAAACACAAGAAAAAAAATTTTCACAATGAGGGTGGTGAAACAGTGGAAGGGGTTGCTGAAAGAGGTGGGAGATGCCCCATCCTTGGAAACATTCAAGGCCAGGCTGGATGGGGCTCTGAGCAACCTGATCTGGTTGAAGATGTCCCTGCCCATTGCAGGGGGGATGGACTGGATGGCCTGGAAAGGTCCCTTCCATCCCAAAGCGTTCTGTGATTCTGTGACATTCTGTCTTTGTGCTCGGAGGAGGCCAGCAGAGATCTGCTGAGGGGAAAAGATCAGTCCTGGATTCATGAGAGCACATTCCCACACTGCGGTCAGCAGTTACGGTGGCGGTGAAGAGAGAAATGAGGTTTCTACCATGCAGACAGGGTATTGGTTTACTGGAAGAGGAAGAAGGGTTTTTAGGAGGCTGCTGAAAGGAAGCTGGTGTGAGTGACTCAGTGCCTTATTGTAGAAAAGTCTGGCAGGCCACAGGGCTCCACAGACAACAGTCTCATAGCAGTGATGTTTGGCAGCTGCTACATCCAGTTACTAAATCTTTGCTAGGCTCAATACCCCTTAATGGCCCTGAGCAGCCTCACCTGGGGCTCCCCTGCACCTGCCCACGGCTCCATTTAAGCTCAGGGTGGGGGCCTCAGCCCCTTCCTCTCCTTGGTGTAGGTGTGCCCATCTCTGGCCCTGCCTCTGGGATGGACCTCAGCTGTGCAGGTAATTCGTCTCTGGGGTGGACCCTTGGGTGCACACTGTAGTTTGTTTCCAGCCTGGGCTTTGACCCTGGCTCTTCGGGGGACATTTTGGAGTCTTGTAGCCTGGTCTCCAGCCCTGCCTCTGGCTCTGCTTCCCTTTGCTCCTCTCTGGAACACCTGGATTGACCCTGGACCTGGGTCTGTGCTTGCCCTGGCTGGAACCATCGACGGGATGAGCTGCCCGCCCTGGGGCGGTTGCACACGGTGGGTGAGGGCACTGCCTGTGCTGGGATCACCCTTGGCTCCCAGGTCCCCTGTCTTTAGGGAGCAGCCACCCTCGTGCTCCCCAATGGTCTCCTGCTCAGTCTGAGGTTGTACATAACTTCCTGAGAATGGCTGAAGAGCTGCTTCCTCTCAAGTAAAGAGGTTGGAGCAAATAAAGGACTTGTAGGCTTCAAGGTCGGTGTTAGAGTGGCTAATTTTAGGTTTTGGAGTGGATGCAGAAGTTGATAAGGTGCTGGTGCTCCCCATATGTTCCCAGGGAAAAGTAAAGCTTCTTAAAATAGGATCTGGAGCAGCCAGCGTTCTGTGCAGATAACAGCCTGAGCTGAGCTCCTAAGGAGCACTGAGCCCAGGGACCATTTTTTACTTTTATTTTGTTTTCAAAGACAACGCTGCCTGTGTTGAAGATCTGATAGCTCTTGCCGTCAGGAGGGTATAAACAGAGGGTGTCTGTTGGGTTCAGCCTCTCCAGAGAGTCTGTAAGGGCCTTGCTGGGCACAAGCAAGCACTATGCTGGCAACTACTCGTGCTGGTCTCCTCCTTTAGTTACCAAGAAGCAATGGGCATGGTTAGGGTGTGATTGTTTTAGATACCCGTTCTAGGGGAACCCAAACTTTGCTATTCTAAGTGCTGATTTTTCTCCAGTGACTAAAGGGAAGTCAAGATGACAAATTAGCACCTAAGATTATGCAAGTTGTGGCCCGTGCCTGGTGTCCGGAGCCACGAAAAGCTTGAGATCAGACGTGCCTACAGAGTTCAGGGAGCAGAAGTATGAGAAACTATAGGATGTCAGCCTGGGATTTAAGCTCCTAAATTTCACTTGGGTGAGCCGCCAAAATCCTTTTTGGGTCTAGCCTGGCACAGCTGGCATAAAGGTCAAAGCCGGAGCTGGGTCCCCTTCTCCTTCAGCCAGGGCCTTTCCAGCTGCTGAACTGCTTTTTCTTCCTTTCAGCTATGAAACTGCCGGTAGCAGGGCTGTGTAGTCCCCCTTCTTCCCCGCCAGCTTTGGTGACCCATTTCTTGCTCTCTGGCAGACATGGCTGTGGAGTTTAGTTCAATTTCAGACAACTGTATTTACAGGGCAAATGATTTTGTAACTATGACTTGTTAGCTTCTTGGGCTTACTTGCTATTTTAAGCTTATTTTTCAGCTTCAAGCTCTGGCTAAATGGACTTTCCCTTGCTGAAAATGTGCCTTCAGAGCAGGAAGGAACTTGACTTTGTGAAGATTTATGTCCCTTTTAACCTAATTATGTGACTATTTGTAACAATAAGCTTCAGTTCCACTTCAGTTAGTAAAATTTCTGTAAGCAGTTATTTGCCCCAAGCTATAAGGTATCTACTACTGAAATGCTATGAAATGAAGGAAATCATATGTATAAAACATTGAAAATGTGTTATTAAAGTCTGGACTCTGTCTTGAATTGTTTGTGCAGAAGCCTAAGGATCTGGAGTTGGAAATACAATGTATGTAGAGCAATACAAGAAAATGTTCATTTCTAAAAAACACTTAAGGTAATTTAAAATGAGCTTTAAATGTTTTCTGGCTGAAATTAAAACAGGAGTGAAAAAATTTGTGTAGATGTGTAGGTGTAGGGAAAGCGGAAGATTATTTCACTGTTATTGAGAGAATATAAAATAAGAAAAAGGTGTTTCTTTGTTTCAAAGAACCTTAAGAAATTTTGAAACAAAGCACTTTAACCACTTTTGGTCTGACAGGCATTTCCATTCAACTGAACTTTATTTTAGCAGTAAATACGTGTCCGAAGGTTTTGAGCAAAGATTCACCTTGGCAAGCACTTCATCTCCCTGTTGCTTCATTTCCCCCCTTATTTCTTACTCTGTGCAGCTGCTGGTTTTTTTCCTTTAATTAAAAATATAGCTAGATGGGCACCAGTAACAAGCTCTCCCCTGTCGCTGGTGCAGTGCAGGGCCTCCGTGCTGCCTGGACCCCGTCCCTGGGGACGCCCTGCAGGAAATGGTGGCCACGGAGGGCTGACAGTGCCGTTAGCTGTGGGGACAGCGGGAACGGTGGCAGTGGGGCCACCTGCAGCAGCGAGCAATGAGTCGCCATCTGCTCTCTGTGCACGTCCAGGAGCAGGACACCATCCCGGGAGGGTTTGCCCTCAGACACCTCTTGGCCCCGGGAGTTGCGGCCATGCCAGGGCCTTGAGGCTTTGCCGGGCATGTGAGGCAACCTGCAGGTCGTTGCCTCACAGGGTGGGTGCTGTGGCAAGTGCTCGTTCTTCATCAGATATCCTCCTCGGGCTGTTTCCACTGCCATTATTTTTTCTTTTATTTCTTTTTGGCGTGCATTTTTCTCCTGCGTAGGATGGGCCAAAAGAAGTGATAACAGGAAAGCACAGAGCCGTATCGCTCGCCCTCCCTGAGGTACAGAGGGGGCAAGCGGGCAGCGTGTCCCCTCTGTCCCCAGCCAGCCATGCTTCCCCGCAGGTGCTATAAGCACCAGTGTGGAGCATGTCGGCTTCACGCTGCCATGAGCTGGCAGTGGCCCTGCTCCCCTGAGGGGAGCTCTGTCGAGGCGGAACGTGTCGGAAGGGCCTGGCAGCCATCTTGGCAGTGCCATCTTGGCGGAGGGGAAGCAGCTGGGTGTCTGTGGTGAGGGCTGCTGGCGGTCCTGTCCCTGCTGGCACCCACCGCTGCGCCTCGGCGCTGGCTTCTGAGGCAGGGTGCCCGTTTCTGTTATCTGAACCCAGAAACACTTCTGATTTCTGTCTGCACAAGCGTAACAGCTCTGTGCATCGCTTCTGCCCTCTGTGCAACTCTTGACAGTGAAGATGTCCTGCTTTTCTGCTTTTCTCCTCTCACCTGACCTTTTTCCCTCCTTATCTTTCCTCTCTCGATCCTTGTAAAATCCCCTCTCTGTTCTGATTTCTTTCTCACCAGTACTTTTATCTCCTCAGCCTCCTCAGTTCTGGAGACCTTTTTCTTATGCAAGCAGATCACCTTCTTTATCTTTAAATCTCTCATGCTTGTTTCCACTACTATTTCTGTCAACCTGGCTCTTATTTAATTCATTTCCTGCTTTATTTTCTTTACCTCTCCCCTACCTTTTCCTTTTCTGTCTCCAGAATCTTTACTCAAAGTCTTGATCCCTCACAGCCTCCTCGGATGTCAGCCCTCCAGGCGCTGCTCCTGCCTCTGACAGTGTCCATTTTCACCTCCCTCCCTTCGGCTTCCCACCCCACCTTCACACACCTCTACACCCCACACCCTTTCTCCTCTTCTCCACCCCATGGTTGCTGACGGGCATCTTCACTCAGCCAACTTCTCCAATGTCAGCTCGTGTTTCTTCATCTTCTCTTTGCAGACTCCTCCTCTTGCCCTCCGTGACTTCAATGGTTCATCTTGCACTTTTGCTCCTTCCTCATGTCGCATGGTCCAGCCTGACAACTCCAGGCTCTGCCTTTCACCCCATACCCTTTTTCTGGTTACATGTATGCCTGGCATGAATGCTGTTGCCTTTCTCCAATGCACATGTGATTTCTTTCTCAGAAATTGTGGTGTTGTACTTAGCATTTCTCCTTATCTGGGTTAATGAAATCCCAAATCCACAGTTCTGTCTTCTCTTGGCCAGAACTCCATAGTCTCCTGGTTTCCCTGCTATGTCTCTAGTCATTTTGGTTTTTTTTAGAATACATCTTCCTCCCTGACTTTTTTTAGGTTTCCTAGAGGACTCTGTCCTTCATTCCGTTCTCCCTCTACACCTCATATTTGGATAACCTCACAAATAGAAAATCTTTGCCTATGCTGCATGATGTAGAGTGAACCCCTCGGGTGCTTCTGGCCCACCTCCTTTTGGGTTAAAACCTCAGGGCAGCCAGATGCCCACTATGGTTCAGTGTGGTCCTTATTCTGCCTTTCCAAACTCACCACTGCGTTGTTTTTAATCCCAAGAAATAGCATAGAAATTGTATCTATCATCTGATATTGCTGATGTTGCTGTAGCTGCCATGTTACTCACAAACTTATTGGAAGTTCATGACTCCACACCCTAATGTGTGTGGAAAGCAGCAAACAATGTCCAGCTCTTCGTTAGGATTTTCACCTCTTTGTTAGGATTTTCACATGCTTCAGCTTTTTTATGATGGGTTGTTTAAGGAATGGAGACACTTTCTCAAAAGATTCCTTAACAATGAGTTGATGTTAACAAATAATTGACCTCTCTCCAAACAGCATTGACACAAGTTAACTCCCAGACTTCTATCTTGAACATCCAGCTTCATTACCACAAAAGATTTTTTTGGTTGTGGACATTGAGCTGCTGCTTCCCTGGAAAGAGCCATGCCAGCTGATCTTGTCTGTGATGTTTCCAGTAAATTGAGAAAGCACTTGAACATGTGCATGAGTAGAGCAACAGGGTGGAAGTGAGCTGGGTGGGTGCTCAGGGCTGTGCCTGTGCTTCATTAGAAAAGGAAAAAGAAACCCGGCCACCTGGCAGGCTGACATTATGGTGGGTCCAAGCAAAGCACTAGTGCTTTCAATTTGGAATGAAATAACTTCCTAAGTGGTGTGAAAGTGGGGAGCAAAAAGAGCTTTGTTCTTGTAGACCTCAAAGGAGAAATAACTTGGCTTAGGTTTACACTTTAACAGGTGGTTCTTTTTTTTTTTAGTTTTAACCACTTCATCTCTGTCTGCTTCGAAGGTCAGACAGTTTCACATCAGCTTTTCATGGGAAGCTGAGGGTCTTTCTGATTGTTTGCTGACAATTCAGTAATATTCCCGATCAACTATTCAATTATGAAGACATCAGTAGTTCGGCCTTCTTGGGTAACAGTCACTCTGTTGTCCATCTTGTTGCAATAAGACTTTTATAATTGTATGAGAAATGTCTGATAATGAGCAAGTTCCTTTGAGGGCAATGACACTCTGGATCAGAGGATTAATAAGGAGAGTCACCAAAAGGCGTACTTGGTACCTCTATTTCCCAACATTTGTACACCGCCGCCTGCAGAATTGTGGCTCTGCCATCACAATACCAAGGGGTGTTGTTGCCAAGGGCTGACCCTGAACTGTGGTTTTGAGAGCAGTTTGATAATCTGTGAGCAATTTCTTACAGCAAGGTGGTGGCAGTGGGAGGAAAGCTGGAAAATGGGCACAGCTGGGGTTTGTTCCCCACCTGAGCCTCGTCCCAGGTCTGAACCAGGGTGGTGAAGGCAGGAGAGGGCAAGTGTGTGTGAGGAGCTGGGTGAATAGTTTGATTTGGACTAATGGTTTGGGTTTTTTTCCTCCTACTCTTGCCATCCTGTTTGAGGGGAGTGTTTTGTTGCATGGCAATAAGTACAATGAAGAAGTATATGCAGCATTGTCAGGAAGAACCCTTATCTCTACCGGGGTATTTTAGAGCTTATTTGAGCAAATGAGCTGAGCTGCTTGGAGCAGTAAATCGGAACCGAACACTAATGCCTAGGAGTAGCTGATGTTAATGATGGCTTGAAGATCTTGCAAAGCAGAGGTGCTCCCTCCTGCCCACTGAGCTGCTGAGGTCAGTGCCTTCTCCTATCTTGTGTTTTATTTTCTGAACACACGATGGCAGTACATGCTTTAAGCACCAGTTAACAATATTTAATTAAAAAAAAAAACCACAAAACAAAACTGAATGCAAACTTTTAATCTTTTTCTTTACAGTAGCTTGTAAGAAATGAAAGACGTATTTATTCCCCCATGCCTAAATATCTCATCTTCCTTTCCTTTATGAAAATGCAACTCATTCCTTATCCCTCCCCTTTAATTCAGTTGTGCCCTTATTCCTAATATTGCTTAATTTTCTCCTGGTGCTGTGTCCTATTGCTCTGAATCGCAGGGCTTTTTGTGCAAGATGGTGCTTCCCTTGCGGCGATAACAGGTTTGGGGATTTTACTGAGAGGCCGGTCTGTGGCTCGGGGGGGTGCAATGGGAGAGGCCGTTTCTGGCATTGGAGTAGAAAAAGGTTCAGCAAAGGAATCTGCCAGTGGTGGAATCGAGGAGGCAGCTCGGAGGAAGAGGACCTTCAGAAGCAGTTGTAGGGGGGAGAAATTCTCACTGTGAATTTATGGCATAAGGATTTGGAGAGTCTCAGCCTAGCTTGGATAAGAAGCTTTTAGATGAGTTTCTGAAGGGACTTCAGGAATTTTTTTCCTTATCTTTTCTCTGCTTATGGGGGTCATGTCAGTGACGACAACGTTTTCCCTCCAAAGCTATCCTCAATTCTCTCTGTCAGGAGGTGAATTGATGGAAGGCAACGCTTTCTGCTGTATCTGCTGGGCTCCTGCGAGCCTGCCGGCATGCTGCCCTCTGGTGCTGCTGGGGCTCCCATCAGCAGCTCCCGGGCTCTCATGCAGCAGCTTTGCAGGCAGACTTTAACCTTGAGGTACCGTGCGGTTTGTTTTGCGTTGCCTGTCCTTTGCCATTACTGCTATTGGAGGGCACAATTTTAGGACCAGACTTAAATTAACACCCTCTAATACAGACACCATTTTGTTATAACAGATATTTTTCCTGTAAAAGGTAGCTTCTTACAACTATATTTCTATTCTTCACTAAATACTTTACAGTTTCTGCACCTCTCTCTCCTTGATGCGCCATCTGATTTGACCTCTCATGTTTGATGTATGTAACTGTTTTGTCTGTGATACAGTGAGACCTTAATACAGGAAAAACAACAGAAATGGCTCTTCTCTCTATTTTTGCAGCAATCAAAATTATCTGTGCTTATTCCCTCATGTGGGACGATGGTTTTGGTCCAGCAAGCCAGACAATCAAATTAAGTAATTTGGGAGCACCTTGTATTCACTCTTTCAAGCTTTTGGGAGCCACCAGTGGTGTGGGCAGTCTGTAGGAGATGCGCTGGCGTGTAGGAGATGCGCTGGCGTGTAGGAGATGCGCTGGCGTGTAGGAGATGCGCTGGCGTGTAGGAGATGCGCTGGCGTGTAGGAGATGCGCTGGCGTGTAGGAGATGCGCTGGCGTGTAGGAGATGCGCTGGCGTGTAGGAGATGCGCTGGCGTGTAGGAGATGCGCTGGCGTGTAGGAGATGCGCTGGCGTGTAGGAGATGCGCTGGCGTGTAGGAGATGCGCTGGCGTGTAGGAGATGCGCTGGCGTGTAGGAGATGCGCTGGCGTGTAGGAGATGCGCTGGCGTGTAGGAGATGCGCTGGCGTGTAGGAGATGCGCTGGCGTGTAGGAGATGCGCTGGCGTGTAGGAGATGCGCTGGCGTGTAGGAGATGCGCTGGCGTGTAGGAGATGCGCTGGCGTGTAGGAGATGCGCTGGCGTGTAGGAGATGCGCTGGCGTGTAGGAGATGCGCTGGCGTGTAGGAGATGCGCTGGCGTGTAGGAGATGCGCTGGCGACCAGAGGTTCGAGTTTAACTGGAGGCTGGATAAAACCCTGACGTGGAGCAGAACAGACCCATTGCACTGCTTAGCTCCGAGTGACATCTGAGCAACACAGACCTGCTCAAAACAGGCTTCTTTTCATTTTTGCAAAGAAAAAGGAGTTGCTGTCTGGAACACAGATGGCTGAAATTGTGAATTAGTCTGTATCTAACCAGTGGGGAATGGGGAAAAGAAAATTTTGGGAAACTTGCTATTTCCTCAGGCCCTTGCCATCTTTAATGGCTTCATGAGTCTCTCAGTTAACTTGAGCAAGCCACAAAACTGAGCAGTACGGGATTGCACTCCAAAGGAGCGGCTGCACTGCCCTCAGGAAAGCAAAGAACACTTGCTTACTGTAAAGAAGACATAAATGCATGAGCCAGATGTGGAGCTAGAAATAAAGAGGACTGAAATAACAGAGGCAGAAGGCAGCAAGCATGTGAAATTCAAGGCTTAAAAGTGTGAGCATTTTCTCACTGAATGCATGTATGTACCTAACTATATGAATAAATAATGCTTTCTAGCAGAAGTGTGGGAAAATAAACTGTTACTGGATTTAAAATATGTCAAAACCCTAGTCTAATTAAGAGTGCATTCATGAAGGGGGAAGTTTTCGGATGTCTTCTGTGGGTTAGGGAAGCTCAAAGTGATGCAGAGGGAACCCATCTGTCGCACGGGACTGATGCGCCTTGGACAGCTGCTCATGTGTAAAGGCAGAGAATAAAAGCAAAGAGCATATTCTTGCTTTTCTAAGCACCAGAGAAGACCTGACCATGTGGATGCAATCATTTGTCGTTGGAGAATGCTCTCCTTGTACACAGAACCCAAATAGTTAGATGTGTAAAATTGAGAAGCATCCTTTACCACCTTCAAGGGTCGGACTTTTACAAAGACTACCTTAAAAAAAAAAAATGACAGGCCAGCAGAGTTCTGAGAGCTATCCTTTGGGGGGAAAAAGAGCAGGAATTTGTGCATGCTCTGCATGGCCTTTGGGAGAGGTAGCCCAAGTCCTGCAGCCCCAAAGGTGTTGGAAGCAAGTCTTAGCAAAGCGCTTTCAACCCTGAAGAGGTTAATGGAAGAGGCCCTAGTCCTGATGACAGTAAGTGCAAAACTGCAGGTCATTCCCAGACGTTTCCTGCGGAGTGTATTGACATGGCATTCCTGCAGCAGGACGATCGGAGAGGAGACAAGTCGCTTGTGCCTTCTGGGAATTCTGACAAACAAAGCACCAGCGCTCCCACGTAGCTATACAAAGAAGCAGGGCTCCCGTAGCTTTGGCCAACTTCCAGGTCTCATTGGTGGGAAAGAAATATTAATTGAAACTCGCCAAAAACTTCTTACTGGCATTGATAAAAGGGGTCTTGGAAACAGTCCTCTGCCTGATTTCTAAGGCTTGGTATTAATTTTTCATCTAACTATAATCTGCAAATTAAATATGACAGTGGACACAGTTTTGAGGACAGGAACTTATGTGATTTGCAGTAAAGCACAAGACATATCCCTGAAAATCTCTGTTTTTCCAAATCTGGGATTGGTGCACACCTCATTTGAAGACTGCAGTGCACACACCTGGGGTGGGAGTGGTGAAATCGGAATCTGATCTGTCTTCAAATAGGACCAGTGCAATTATGACTTGTCACCTCCTGAAGCCTTGCTGAGCAGCAAGAAAGCCTTGGAGATAGGGACTGCCAGGGGCTGGGTGCTCCAGGCGAACAGCCCCCCGGGTGCTGCGGAGATCTCGGGCAGCTGCGAGGAGGTTTGGGTGGGAGTGGGGGTGTCAGGTCACCCACCCACCTTTGGTCAGCAGAGCTCTCCGAGCAGATCCAGGATGGAGATGGGTTTGCAGTTAGGATAGGGGTTGGGCTGCTGCACAGCAAATGGGTTCAAGCAAGCCCCTGGAAAAAGGCATTCTGCAGAAACTGGTGTCAGGTGCTGAGCAAAGCAGGTGTGTTGGCTCTGAGTGATTTCTGAGCAACTCACATAGTAAATTAATTAATAGTAAATTAATAGTTGCCTTCCACAGCAATCTGTAAGCTCTGTGGAGCACCCACCACAGAGAGTCTGAGGCCCCAGTCGGTTTGATGGGGAGGGGTGTTGTAAGGCAACCTTGTAGTGGTAACAGGTCAGTGATGTGCTGCTCAACAGAAAGCTGTTATGGGATCTCACTGTCTTGTGCCTGGTAATTATTTAGGAGTTATTGTGTACGCGCATGTGGTGGTGGGGAGGCAATTGCCTGCCCTCTTAGTCCAGTATCATTGCGTGTGGGGTCTCATGAGAGCAGCTGGGCCTTGCTGCCTGCCTTGGTACTAGCAGCGATGTTTATTCTTCCTGAGTTCTTACACTAGCACACAGTCATTTCTGTAGAAGAAAACAGGATGAGCTGGTGGTGTGGATCCTTTTTGAGCTGGGAAACTTTGGTGTAGGAGTTGATGACATCAGTGATGCTGGACCTAGGAGTCTCTACCCTTTTCTTTGTAGCGCCTGCGAGAGTTTCAGCACGTGCTAGGTGGCGGGGCTATAAAAAAGTGACTCATGCTGGTTTAACTTATCTTCCTATTTCATACTTTATGTTCTGGGTTTTTCTTTCCTATCTGTCCCATGTCACCTCCCTCTTCTGCCCATTATGCCCACTCTCTAGCTAGCTCTCTCCTTCCCTCTGGTTCTTACAGGTTTCCTTCTGCTTTACCTCTTTTTATTTGCCCAAGCCCATCTTGCCCTTTCATGTCTTTCTCCCAGTTGTCTGCACGTCCCCTTTTCATCTGTCTGTCCCCTGGAGTCATGGGAGGACTTCAAGCTCTACCTCCTCTGCTTTTTACTTAGGTAGAAGCATTCAAGCCATCTAACCCACCCGTATTAGCTGATCCCAATCTCAGCGCTGATTCTTTAATGCAGGGTAACACATTTGACTGGGTAAAATCAAGCTAAGGGGTAGGCTGAGGAGATGCATTTGGGGAGCACCAGTTGCCAGGCGATATCCAGGTGGATTTCCAAGGGCAGGTAGATGGCTGCGAAGCCAGTACTAGGACTGGTTTTACCTTTAAAAGTGGCGTAAGACTCTAAGCAGGACCTACCTGAGAGCGGGTGGCATCTCTGTGCCTGCAACGTGGCAAGTGCACAAATGCGGGCTGCTAACGAGCATGTTCCTTTTCAGGGTCCCCTTCCAGAGGACAGGCAGAGAAGTGTTGGGATGACCCTCATACCCAAACCCACCTCATCAGTCCTGCAACGTGCAGGGAGTAGCGCCTGCCCACAGATACCAGCCAGCATCACCCCCGGGGTTACATCCCACTTCTTGCTGAGCATCGGTGCCTTTGGATCAGAGGTAAGGAGCCAGCGCCCAGCTGCTGACTATGCAAACTTCCCTTTCGGGTCTGCCATGTTCTTATTGTTCATGAAATCTGAAAGAAAAAGATGTTTCATGTTCTAGAGTCTTACTCTGAGATGGGATACTTTGCATTTTTGTTTGGCATGGTGTCTAGTGAGCTATCCCAGGGACACTTAAAGAGAACTGGGGAAGGCACACGGGACTGTGCTTAGACATGGCCCTGCACCCTGTACCAGCGAGGTATCCTAGCCTCAGTTCTCACTTAATGTGCGCCAGAGAGTGAAAGACCAAAGAGAAATACTGGCATTGCCTAGAAACTGAACTCTTGATATTTTGAAATAATTGCACAGCTGTTGTCTCAGAGCTCTAACATGAAATCAAATGTGTCGGCAGTGGTTTAGCATCACGTGGCCAGGCACACTGATGGCTGTGGTAGGATGATTGGCCACCCGAAGTGAAACCCAGCACACCTGGATATTCACAGCCAAGTAATGCCCAGCTGCCTCCTTCCCACTGCTAGATCTGACTTACGTGTTGGGTTTTTGGAGGGGAAGAGCAATGTTGTCAGCATTCAGCTCTGAAGGTAGAGGCCACGGAAGCACTTGTGCACGAAGCCCTGGTGCTGGCACAGGCAGTGGTTTGCTGCTTCAGGTGTCCAAACTGCAGGAGTTTGCAGACTCTGGACATTATGCCTTGTTTTGCTGGTTTGACTGGACAATTCAGTGTCCGGGGTTTTTGTTGTTGGTTGTTGTTTTTTTTTTTAAGGCAAAACCGTCTGTCTCATTTCCATGGTTAGGGAAAAACTCCCTATACAAACAGCTCCAGTTCTGATGCAGAAATATAGTATGCAGGAAACAGGCATCTTGGTGTGATCCCTGAGCCAGGGCTCACGTCTTCCAAGTCTGTAATAGCTCTGGGCCAGCTCAGCAGAGAGCTCGCTAAGGCCAATTTGTTCCACCTTGGTTTTGGGGGGTGGCTTTGGGAAGGTCTGCACAGAGGTCTCTGAAGGTTGTGTCTGGGGTCCGCATCCGTCCTACCTGGGTCACAGCTGAAGCCCCTGGTGGGGGTGTGCTTGTTCAGAAGCAAATGAAGGTGTGCAGCACGCTGGGCAGGTTTTATTCTTTTCTGGATATTTTTAAATAAACAGTATAAATGTCAGTCCTTCAGCTAATGGAGAAAATCAAGACTGTTTAAAGGGAGATTATTTTGTGTTGGCAATCTGTCCTGCCTCCTCCTCTGTTGATCAGTGTGACTGTAAAGGATAACTGCTTCAACATTAGGGACTACAGCAGAGAAAACTAACTGAAAATGTTTCTGCATGATTCTCCAAAGTCATACACCCCTGAAAATAAAGCCTTCTTTGGTGTCTTGCCCTACACCTTCACCAGAAAGCTTGCCTTTTCCATTAGGAAACAGTGTTTTAAGTGATGTATGGATATACAGGCCACACAGCGAGAGCAGACCAAGAATTTGCAGATCCTAAAATGAAGGATTTTCACATTGGAGGAGTTTTTACTTTTAAATAGATCAAGCTTAAAAATAAGCCCAGTTGTTCTTGTGTGTTTGGCATCAGATTTCCTGTAGAAGTAATAGTAATACGGTATTTAACTAATGACCTTTCCCATTTGCCAGCTTTCTCTGCTATCCTGAAGCTGGCTTAAAAAGAGTTGCTATGGAAATTCAAACTTGCCAGGCCATATGCATAAGATTAGAGTTTGACTATGAATCAAGAAACAAAAGGAACTGGATGAAAAGTCTTTTTATCTGAATACACATCTTCAGCGGTGATCGCTTGTAATCAAAATTCCTTCCCTGATTTCCTGCTGGAGACACAAGGCTGCGAGCCTGGCTGCAGTGCAAGAGAAGCTAACACGAACCTATTTTTCGTCGCTATGGTGCTAAGAATAAACAGCTTTTTTTAGGATGGGCTCCAAAATACCACTGGAGCTTGCTAGCTAGCACACAGTCTTTCAACTTCTGAATTATCTGCATCCCTTTGTATTTCAATTTATCCCGTGTTTCCTTAGTTAAAACATTGTTTTCCATATGGGGCTGCAGCTTCCTTCCTCACCGGCTTCTCATGTTCCCAGTGTGAACAGAAGAGCATGAATCAGAAACCTGCTACCTACCACCAGCTTTTTTCCTGAGAAACTAAGTGGCAACCTGGCAATCTCTGCGATCACTTCTTTTTAGCCAGTTGCTTCCTGAGGTCTGAAATTGTGTGAAATGCTGTCACGCTGAGCTTCATTACAAAAATGACTGCGGAGACGGAGGTTTTGGAAGAATTCTTTTCCTTAGTCCTGTGAAATAACTGAGGCGGGAGGACTTTTTCCATGGTGTGAGGTTGCAGTCGGACTGTGCTGTGCAAAGTAAGATGTGACCTTGAGCTCCACAATCTGACTCGATTTGATAAGCACCTTGCAGTTCTGCCTTAGAGAGTGCTATAAAGCAGCTTTCATCAGCTCTGTAAGGTGCCTATAGGCCTCTCGCAGAGCCCCTGGCTCCGCACGCGGGGCCGAGCACATTAAAAATTAGCTGGTTGAATTCTTCCCGTGAACGTGTCCTTTAACATATCTCTGGAACTTTGTGGCTCAGCCCATCCAGTGCAATGTCAATGGTACAGACAGATACCAGGTCCTGTCTCTGGTCTTTATCCAGAGCAGTCATGTATAGGCCATTGCAAAAAGAAAGAAAGAAAAAAAAAAAAATAGTAAAAATATGCTTGATGTAGTTTCATGAGAGAGCACTGTGGAGTATGCTTTTTCACTTTAAACTCTGCGAGAAAAGGAAGTAAATTTGATCTCTGCTCCTTGCCTAGAGCTCTTTAGGTTTCTTTCTGTAGCAGTCAAGTGAGACAAAGCCAGTAAAAATATACCCTGTTCTAGCCATTGGTCTCACCCTGCTCCAGCTGCAAGGGCCTGCTTAGCCTCACCAGATGAAATTTTACTGCTGGAGCTTGGGCTGTGAAACTGAGCGGGTTTTATGAGGAACTGCTTTAAATCTCCTGTGTTACCTATCTCCCCCTGGTGAAATATTCAGCAGAGGAGCAAGGGAAAGAGCAGGCCAGGAGAGAGGTGTGAAAACACGACCAGCAACGGCGGCTGAAAAAGTCGCTGTTTGCTCGCAGGGCCCCGCGTGGTGTTTGCTTAGATTTCCTGTTTGAAGCACAGACACGACTGTGGTGTTGATCACCGTTACCAGATAAAGATCATTTTTAATGGTGAGACAGTACAGCTAAAACACTACGTGAATCAAGGCGATTGTACCGTTTGCATAGAGACTGCTTCTTCTATAGTGGAAAGCATTAAGGACATCCATTAGGAGCAGAGACCATGTCCTTTTCTGTGAAGCACCCAGAGAGCACCTTTGTCTGAGGTTGGGACCCTTAAGAGCTCTTATTTCCCAAACAAATCTCTCATCAGGATGGGGACTCTTGCCTTGGATTCTCCCGAAATACAGCCAGAAAGATAGAGAAATAGGCGAGGCCTACTTCTGAGAGCTCCCACGCGTAAGGCAAGTCATTCTGGAACCGAAGGGTAATTCCAGCTCTAGCTGTTAACTCCACACACCACAAATTTCTTTGCGTAATCAGGAACTTGTTCCATACATCTGCTATATAGATTCTCTTGTAGCATTTCCTTTTTTTTACTGAGACGTCCTTTTTGTACCGTGATACTTCAGCACGTACTTTCCTATAACTACTCCCCGTCGCTGTGGCCGTACCGCAGCACGTTTTCCCAGCGCTGGGGCCGGGCCTTCGGCTCCCTGAAATCCCTGCCAATTCTAATCTGCAGCTCAAGTGACTTGGCACCCATTTCTCACGAAGACCCTTGGTATCCTACACCTCTGTACACGCCCCAGATACTTATATTTATCTTTGCTTGATTAGGGTTCATCTGCTGCAGAGCTTCTGCAGATGTTTCTTTATTTAAACCATACTTTATGAAGGGAAGGAAAGGAGAGACACATGCAGAGGAAGGAGGTGTGTTTCATAGCATTGCTTACTCTGAAGCAACTCCTATGCCAGGAAAATGTGCACATTGCTCATAATTCTTTGTCTCATTTGTTCTTCCCTCCTACTCCCCCCTCAAAAAAAAAAAAAAAACCACACCACCAACAGGAATTCCTTGCTGCTTTACTTACCAATTAAATCTTTCTGTCTACAGTAAACCAAGAAGGTCTATCAATGAGGCAGTATGTGGTCAAATGATGGTTGGAACCACTCAGCAGGAAATTTGGTAGGAAAATACGACTCAGCAGCTTAGCAGGCTTTATTTTTAGGGCGCATGAGCTTGTTTAACTCTCAGATGTGAACTGCCAAATTTCTATTGTTGTCAGATGGCTCGTGTCCCACCAGGCTGAGTCAAACCGGTGACTCACGGGCAAGGAGGAATTGCTTTGGTGATGCATTGTGATTTTCTTCCCTTCTCCAGCCTAAGATGTTGAAGATGATAAAACCTCCAGTCTAAGATGATAAAACTTGTTTGCAAAGCTAGTTTCCAGCTTGTTCTGGTTAAAAAAAAGTCCTGTTTGTAATCAAAAAAACCATTGCACTGCAAAATTGTTTGAAAAAGCACCTGACGTATTGAAGTTGGATGCTTCTGCAGTTGGCGTGGGCTGTCTCTGCTCGGGGCTGGCCAGGTGCAAGCCAAGCCCCGAACGGAAAGAGTGGGGCCGTGTTAGCTCAGCATTGTTCCTCGGCCAGCAACCCCTGCCGAGAGCCGGGATTTATTAAACCCGGAGCACAGTGCTGTACTGAGGCAGGGACAGGGATTTCAGGTGTGAGCTGGCTGACATTTAGCCAGCTTGGCAAGTGGATGTAAATCCTGTGGAAGATTCAAGTTCATACGTTATGTGGGGAAATCATGTTCTAATTCCAGCACACAGCGTCTTTCCCTTTCACCTCTCCCTCAGCCCTGCTCCTCCCAAATCCTTACCCTCCTCTGTAGTACAACTACTCCTTATAGAAATCACTAAATTAGTTCCTCGATATGTATATACGTGTGGGATTATCTTGGACTCCTTGCTGTGCTCACTTCTTACCCGTCTGCCCTTGTGGCTCTTTAAAGCATTGTGTGCAGTCAGATACCGGCTGGGATGCAGCAAGGAGGTGCTTTCAGACCATCACCCATAGAGATGAGAAAACCTGGTGGCGTTTCTGGGGGTTTTGGCTTACCATGTGCTCTGAAGCAGGTCGGGGGTCTGGTGCCTTGCGAGAGAGCAGCAGCTGAGCAGCGTGGGGGCATGCATCACTTCAAGCCCTCCCGTATCTTACACCCGGGTGTGCAGTTACGCCGGGGTCAGCCTGTGTGTGTAGCCAAGCTGGAAGGCAACGAGCCTGACTGTCTGGAGGGGGTTTAAGGTTGTTTCTTAAAGGGGTGAGCTTTTCCTTCTGCGTTAGTGTGCGCTAGGCATTGCTGTCTGGCAGCTGTTCAGGCACCGAGGACATGAACTGTTGCTGTCAGTGTTGAATTATGCTCCAGCATGCTCCTTAAAATGAGTAACAAGTCTCTCTAATACAACAGCGTGTTCTGTAGGCCTCATCAATGTGCAAAAAGATGGATGGCCTTAGCAGAAAGTACAATTAAAAACTTATTTAGTAGCCTACTACAGTGTGACACTTACTTCTGCTTATAGCAGGCTTATATTGGTTTAACTTTCAGTGACATATGTACTGAAGAGTCTGTTATGAGTTCATAGTTTGGTAACCGCATGAGTATTTCTGTTTATTTCACTTTTAAAGAACTTTATTCATTGCGAGTTTCTTACTGTAGCATGTCCTTGGGCCCTTCAGGAAAGTGTTAGATCACACAAAGTCTGAGGTTTTGGTGTCGGACAAATCCACATGTGATTTTTAAAATGCGTAAACAGTCAAAATGTCCAGTCCTGCAATTTTTACGTTAGTCAAAGTCTGGCTCAGGGCCGTGGCAGTCTGTCACACGCAAGGACTCCTCAAGAACTCGGGCAATTGTTCTCACTGCTTGACAGTGGTTATCCTGGCCCTTTTCCTCTCTGGCCTTGTGACTGATCCGCACACTCAAACTGTCCTGCTTTGTCTAACAGGAATAAAGTGATAACTGTCCCTCCTCAGCTGCAAGCTTGCTGATAACCGCAAAGGATGCTTTTAACAGTATTGTTTACTTCTTTCCCAAGGGCGTGTTGCTATAGCAGCAGAAGGTACTCTGATGCTGTGAGAGCTGGAGTGCAAACCCAAACAGGTTAAGATAACTAAATAAAAACGGAGTATGAGTCAGGCTCTCAAAGTAAGGAAGGTGATTGTTTGCTGGGGATGTATGCAGCCAGCAAGGCTATGCGTCGTAAATGATGTGTGCAATAGGTTCATTTCTGTTTTGAGCTGTGAAACAGTGTTTGACTCTCTTGATAATTCTGATCTGAACTACAGGTATGCTGCCTATGTGCTGACCTCTAAGGGATGAGATGGCTTTGGTGAGGTGCTGTCTTATCACCTAGGGAGTTTAAATGTTCAGCTGTTGTATTTAAGACTTCACATGGAAATGAAAATCCACCTCTACTCTACACCTGCCCTTTATTCTGGGAGCAGGGCTCTGTGGTGCACCAACCTGAGCTTCAAAGCTGGCTTTAAAAGTTCCCGTTGTCCTACCCCCACGGACGCCCTCCCCTCGGTTGTGCCGGCACAACCATTGATGGGATAGAGCTGTTAACAGGAACCTGTTTAAATGATCCAGGTTAAAAATAAACCCCCATTTTGGGGGGAGGTGGTGGAAATGAGTTATATTTAAACCAGATCATTGCAGTGATCTGGTAGACAATGTGACCTCCCAAGCAGTTGCTGCACAGCTCAAGGGCAGTGGAAGAGCCAGAGAGGGGTATGGGGAGAAAAGCAGGCGGCAGCCTCCGAAATCAGTTTCATTGTCCCCCATCCCTCAAAAAAAAAAAAAAGAGGGACAATAGAACTCTGAGCCCTGGTTTCAGAGAGTACCAATTAACCAACATGAGGTGTGTTTAAAGGGGGAGTTGTGTAATAAATATTTGGGAATATGAGTGACTGCTTGCATGACAGTGTCTTACATGTACCTCCCCCATCCTCCTTTCTACCTGTGGTCCCTAGCTGCTATGCTAGTTTGTGTCGATGAGATAATATATGGGAACAAGGCAGGAATCTGAACTGCCAAAGGGGAGCCATATTTGCGGCTGTACCAACATCATGACGAAGGGGTCTTACCAATATTCCTCTTTCTCTTGGGTTGCGATGGCTCTATCGCACAGGTATGTGTTCTTTCACACATGCAAGTGGGAGTGGGGTTGGGAAAAGAAAAATTATTCTCATGAGCAATGCTGAGAGAAGATGGATTTCAAATTACATAATTGGCAATGCAAAATCTCCAGGTTAGTGGAGGAATTTTAATAGGAACCCTTGGCCACTTGCTCTGTGGCCTCTTAACTGTACGTGTGCCAAGTGACCACTGCCAGCAGTGAAAACAGCATAACCAAGGACCAGAAACAGAACATGCCTTCTCCACATATTACTGCGAGAACATTTAGCAGGATGCGATTGTTGGACTTGAGACTGATATTTGTCCTTTGATAAACCTGAACCTTTTTCCTGCACAAATCCGAAAATAAATCAAGGTCTCCTCAAATCACTTCCCGGGTATGGTTGCAGTCAGGTGGTTACATGCCTGGCTTTATACTGGTTTTAAGAAGTCATTTTGCATACTTGATATTGCTCACGTGCGCGAAATCTTGCTTCCCTTCTGATAGCTCTACAGTTGTGTGAGTGAATCTTAACTCAGTTGTAACCTCAAGCTCTGTATGAGTGGTGCTGACTGTGCCATTTACACCAGAAAATATTCTCTTGCTAAAACGTCTTTACTGCCTTGCCCAACGCAGCACGGTCAGCACCTGACCTCGCTGACTCGTGCCCTATGCTTACACAAGGCTTTATTGGGGTTTTTAGTCCAGGTTGTGAGTGCGTACTGCGCAGGTTGGCAGAAGGCTGTAATGGACAGTGACAGAGCAGGCTAGAATTTGTATTGTTAATAAGGACAGGATGTCACTATTGGAACACAGGATAACTTACTGTAACTTGTGTCACCTATGTAAAATTTGTAAAAGTATTTCCCAGCTGAAGACTCTGCATCTGTGCAGTAGAAAGCAATCCTCCCCGTGATATCTGTGTGCTGATACTGTGCCATGGGACGTCTCTGTTTAAAGCACTTTCCCCAACTCCCTATTGCAGCTAATATTGATTTTAGCATATGAAATAACACCTCCACTGCCTGTCAGCTGCTAAATCAGTGTTGTTCAAATGTGCCATGTGGTTCTCAGACTCCTTGTATAGGATCTCAATGCTCACTTTTGCCGAGATGGCTTTTCTGTCATCTCACTTCAGAGATAACACAGGTTGATGCCCGCTTTGGGAACAGCACAGTCCTTCCACTGGTCAAAAAAGACTTCAAGATTAATTTTGTTCTGTTAGTGTGAGAACACAAACGTTGTGCCACGGTTGAGTTTGAAATTAATGTGTAACAGCCAAAAAGCCGAGTCTAGAAAGACATTTTCCTTTTTCTTAAAGAAGATATCTACCCTCGCTTTCTTTTTGGGTTGAGTCTGCTGTAACAGTAAAACTTCTTCCAGCAAGGCAGGAGAAGTAGGAAATGTGAGGATGAAAGAGGGACTGCAGACGTGCATGCTGAAGGGAGGGTGGCAGTGGGAGGCACAAGCAGGGATGGAAGGTGTTCTGGCAGCCCGGGCTCTGACTTTCCTAGAATCACAGATTTGTTAAGGTTGGAAAAGACCCTTAAGATCATCAAGTGCAACTGTTAACCTGTCACTGCCAAGTCCACCACTAAACCATGTCCTCAACCACCACATCTACCCATCTTTTAAATCCCTCCAGGGATGGGGACTCAGCCCCTGCCCTGGGCAGCCTGGGCCAGTGCCTGACAGCCCTTTCAGTGAAGAAGTTTTCCCTAATATCCAACCTAAACCTGCCCTGGCGCAGCTTGAGGCCGTTTCCTCTCGTCCTATCGCTTGTTACTGGGGAGAAGAGACTGACCCCCACCTTGCTACAGCCTCCTTTCAGGTAGCTG
Organism: Nipponia nippon; assembly: GCF_047370975.1. NCBI lineage: Eukaryota > Metazoa > Chordata > Aves > Pelecaniformes > Threskiornithidae > Nipponia > Nipponia nippon. The sequence continues at coordinate 22,670,139 of NW_028262313.1, forward strand.
TAGAGAGCAATAAGGTCTCCCATCAGCCTCATCTTCTCCAGACTGAACAACCCCAGCTCCCTCAGCAGCTCCTCATAAGACTTGTGCTCCAGACCCTTCACCAGCTTCGTTGCCCTCCTCTGGACACGCTCCAGCACCTCCATGTCCTCCTTGGAGTGAGGGGCCCAACACTGAACACAGTACTCGAGGTGCGGCCTCACCAGTGCCGAGTACAGGGGCACCATCGCCTCCCTGGTCCTGCTGGCCACACTGTTCCTGATACAAAATCATCCTGTGCAGGAGAGAGATGAGAGCTCGGGGAAACAAATCTATTAAAATAGGTTCAACTGCTCTGGTCTCATCCGTCTGTTGTGGTCTTAGGATGCTGAGTCTCAGAAGTGATCTAGTGAATCAGTGCCAAGAAAGTATTCCGTGACTGCGGAGACAGTTGGAGCTAATGATGCACTGCCTCACAAGCAGTGGGGGGATTTGTATAAAACAACAAAAAGGAACGACCAGTTTCCCATGCTTATGGTTTCCAGGAAATTCTCCCTGTGTACTGGATGTACTCAGTTTCTTAAGAAGTCTACAGAAAAACTTAAGTTTAAATATTATTCCAGTTAATATGTATATTTATAGAAGTCAGAGTAAATGAGCACACTCACACATGCTGTTTTTCCAGGAAAAAATTTTCCTTTTTCATTATACACGCATGCAGATACGTAAAAGGGCAAACAGTGCAAAACATGCGCGTTGTTAAGTTCTATACAGTATTTACATGGGTCAAAATCCCCCAGGCAGAGAAAAGCTAGCACAGGGTTTTCTTAGGCACTAGACAGTTAAGTATTCTGGGAAAATATACGCACAGTGATCCTAAAAAGAAACCACCCAACTCTGTGCTTGTCCCAGTGTTTTAGGTGTAAGAGTGTCCTGTTGGTTTTGCATGGAAGTTAAATTTAAATATTAAAACTGAGAGCAGCCAGCGGTGTTAAAGTGACAGTTTCCAGAGAAAAACCAGGAATAGCACTGTGCTTTGCTGTGAAATGTGCCTATTTTATAGAGGTTAAAATCATTGCGTTAAATGACAAGCTTGACTGCCCCTTTTCTGCCCTCCCTTTCCCCAACCCCAGTGAGCTCCACAACTCGACCAGCCCGTTTCCCCACGAGGAACCCCGGCAGGCACAGCCCTTCACACGCGTCCACGTCGGCTCCGTCTACGGCTCTGCCTGGCAATCTCTCACGCTTCTGCTGGTGCAGACTCCCTACGTTTCATGTCTACAGCAAAACGCACAGCAAGGGCAGAATGAGCCTGTATTAATATACTCAGATGCTGGCAGAACAAACACAAAATGGAGAAGATTTCAGCAGCTGGAATTGGTACCTAGAAAAAAGGATCTTTGACCAGTGCTGTGGGAAGTAAAAAAGGTGTTTTGAGTAGATCTCCCTCACTTTCTAGGCTCTTTGAGCGCATCATCTTGAATCTCCCACAAACTTAATTTTCTAAACAAGACATCTCTGTAGCACAGCATCTCAGGAGTGATTTGAGTTATGGTCCTTAGGAGCGCGTCAGAGCGAATGCACAGCTCGTACCCAGACAGGGCTCCTCGGGGTAAGCTTGAGGTCATCATTCAGCGGTTAAAATTACAGCGTTTCTGGCATTAGTGGGGAAAACAGGGCTTGGAATTCTAATCTTTTGAAGAATAACTCTACCTCCTTCTTAAATTAATGCTGAGCAACATAATCTGCTTACTGAAATGAGGACCGTTTTGTTTCTGTTCTTAAATCCTACCCAAAGAACCATTTGCAGTCCGTCCTTTCAGATGCAGCACAGCTTTGGGGTTATCCCGTGCTTGGGGTTACCCCGTGCTTATGGTTATGTTTGCTTGGCTGGTGCAGCGAGACCCAGCCTGGCTTTTGGTGCCGCACACCAGTGGAGAAGCACGGGGTGGCTCTCCCGATGGTTTCTGCAGGAAGGTCACCAGCCACTGAGCGGAGCTGGGGCCGTGCAGGAGCCCGGCGGTGCTGCTTCCAGCCCACATGCCTCTGCCTCTTTTGCTTGGGCTTTGCAGCCTGGGTCGATGATAATTTGGGCACCTCTGTGGTGTGCTGTGGGAACAGCCTCGGCTGCTCCCCTCGGTTCCCTCACACCCCCTATTTTCGCTTTCTCCAAATAGAGCGCTGCATAGACACACTTTCACAGGGACCGTTGTTGTCTGTCACTGTCCCTGTTCTGAGGCAGCGTTTCCAAGATGGTAATTCCCTGCTCGTTTTACCCTCTGGGAATCATAGAATGGTTTGGGTTGGAAGGGATCTTGACATGGAGCGTTACTGGGGAGCTCTTTAGGGACACCAGTCTTCGAGATCATCATCAGAGGTGCCATATAATCTTATCAGTGTGATGGGTCCCTTTTCCTTCCCCAGCTGTTTGTCAGAGGGAAGTCCTCTCTGGGTCATACAGCAGGCTTTTGCAGGTTTGAGAGCAGCCTCCTTCCATCACCCCTGCAGCACCACAGGGAGAACTTCCTAAAAACGTCATGGGGGTGTTTTTAGAGGGACCTAGAGGCTGAATCCGCCCAGCAGGTCTGGAGTGGGCAAGGCTAGGAGGAACAGAGCCTTGCTTTCTGATGAGCAGCCGTGTACTTGCACGTGCAGCACAGGAACTCCTCATCCTTCTTACTTACCCAAGGAGCCAGTACGTGACTTATATATGCGACTTGTGCTGCCTCCTTGTCCTTGCATTTCATAGACTTAAGCCTGAGTAGTTTGCACTGATTCTGCAAAGCTGGTGAAGATTTATGCTGTCCCACGAACACTTGGCACCTTTCATCTGATGTAGAGCCTGTTGTGTTACGAAGAAAAGCCTGCTGTAAGAGGAGGGGCTTTCGTGGTGACCGTAATGCAAGGCCCTGCTTCCTCCTGGCATGATATCTACGTGAAAACGCGGACTGGTGCGGCATTTGGCATAGGTGCGCATATACAAAGGTGAGTTTGGGCAAAGAGGTTTTCGTGTTGCCTTTCAGACCTCCAGCTGTCCAGCAGGGCAAGGAGTTGCAAAGCGTGTGGTGGATGAACGCATATGGAAGACCAGGGAATAGGAAAAGTGAGCTGGCTGGGAGCAACGAAACCCTTGATTAATGCTGTACGTTTAGCATTTGAGAGGATTGCTGGGCCCTGTCTCTCAGCTTCAGCTAGATAAAGGCATTGCCTTCTAATTAATTTGATTTTTGCTTTTAAACTCATGGTTCTGGTGTGTGCCATTTTGCTGACAACAGCCCTTTGTCAGATGGGGAGAAGGAAGACTCAGCTGCGCCTCAGCCAGAAAAACTGTGAATCCACTTTTCTTTTACCACCATCGTTCCTTCCAGCTTGGCTTTACCAACATCTGAAAAATTACTTTTCCTCTCCCTGAATGCATAATTGGTTATTTATACACAAACCGTAGGGCATTTACTTGGTATACTTGACCTAGAAAAAAAAGATTAGTCAAGAACTATCCTACCAGATGTGAGTGTCAGTCAACATATGATCTCCATATAATTTATAAGGTATTAAATTACAAAATAATGAATCTTTTCAGTTAGTGTTTTGGCACATGATGATAGTATTACATTTTATGTGAGAATATCGACCACAGCTCTTGCCCCATAAAACTGCAAACAGAAATTTGTAAGCATTGGCACTAGTTTCGCTTGGAAAAAGACAGCCATTATGCTCGGATTACAGTCAAGCTATGTATGTACAGCCTGGAGGTTGTCCAGTCACACGCAGTTCTTTCCCCCCTCTCTTTTAACATTTCCTTAAGAAGGCTAGACAGTGGTTTCTAGGTTAGATTTTTTTTTTTCTTCCCTTGGATTTAACTAGAGGAAGGTCTGTGGAGCACAGAGCAGAAGGTCTTCCAGGATTCTTGCAAATGAGATATTCCTCTGCTGTCAGCTCTGAGGCGCTGGGCCAAATTCTGCTCTAGCTCACCCCGGAGTGACTGAGCAGGCACCATGGGTGAGAACAGCCCTGTCCCGCGAAGCTCCCAAACCCCACATAACCTGGGAATCTCATCGTTCTGCTTCTTGCTTGCAAGTGGAAAGAAGCAGCTTTAAAATAAGATTTACCAGCTGACAATTATATGTTGCCCGTTGAGAGCAAGCTGGCACGTAAACAAGTTTCTCATCTCTCTTTGTAAAATCTGAAATAAGAGCAGCGCTTATTCATGTACGATATATTTTTTCTTGCAAATAGGAAGAAGGTTTGAAACGCACCCTCAGCTTTTTAGTGAATCCTTCCCACTCTCATTCCTTTTACCTCCCATCCCTAAAAACGGAGCACTTGTTAAGTACAATTTTTAACAACCAGTTAAGGGCAGGGCAGTGGAACTGGGGTGCCCCACCTCTCTCACCCAGCTTAGGATGTGCCGGAGCTGTGGATGGTTTCGCAACCCCCTCTTCTTCCCTTGACAGCGCTGCGGTGTGACGGACGGTTTGCTGCACACGGAAAACCCTGCCTGTATCGAAGCCTGTAAAATCCCTCTTGGCTCACTTTGCATTTTGATCTGAAGTTATGGAAACAGCTTCTCTGAAATATATACGTTTTATGGCAAGTGTTGAAACAGGCTCATCAGCCAAAGGAAACAAGAATTTTAAAAAGCCCTCTAAACAGTTTGGTTCAGGCCTGCACAGGAGGGAAAGGGGCACGGCACTGGTTTTCGCTTTGCGTATGGTTAAACGGCAAATTCTCATGTTTCTTAAAACACAGCTCATTGCTTCTGTTTGAGGTAAACTTTTCTCAGCTGCGGACAAACTCACTGTAATTGACTGTGCCCTTGTCCTGCCACATCCATCTCATTCTGCAAACTAGTTTGAATGATCTGTCCTTGTTTGCATGGGGTTTTTTCTGCTCCAAAGTGGTGTCGTCTGAGGGTTTAATGTACAGCAAAAATCTCCCAAGCCAGGCTTGTGTGCAGGTTTCTAGTAAATATAGCTGTAACTTAAAGCTGAGATAAGATAGTTTGGCTGCTCTCATACTCCCTGCATATGCGTTGATTGTATACTTTCCTGCAGTAAGACCCAAAAGCCAGGGGCACTCGATAAGCCACAGTCATTTCAGGGCTAAACAGAATGATCTCTAATGTCTGTCTTAGCCTTGGTAAGCAATTGACTTTTTTATTCAAAGTGAATGTAGTGCTAAATAAATATTTCCTTCAAAGCATAACATTTTTTGCAGCTGAATTCTTTTCACACTTTAAAAAAACTCTGCTTTAAGTAGTAATCACATGTGATGTGTAGCTCTCAGTATCTCAAGAGGCTTGATCTGAGAGACTTAAGATAAATAGTTGAGTGGAAAACATCTGTTCAATTAATATTTTGTCTGTCTCTTTTTTTTTTTTTTTTTGGCAACATAGTCCTAGAAGTAGCTTTGTGCTGTACTGTGGAAAATGTAGATTACTGATCTAACAAGTTGTGACTTCATACTTTTTCAAATTAAATTGTTTTTCTCATTTATGCGTCTTATGCTTAAGAATGAATCGGCCTGTTAACGTCAGTATAGCTTCAAATATGAAGCAATGGCTGGAGAAATGAACCATCTAGTAAAATGCAATGACATACAGATAGTTAACTTTCCGTATATTTATATAATCTATACCTATAAAATGCAATGCAGGATATGTAATAAATTAATTGAAAAAGAAGAACACACTGCTGTAATCAATTAAGAAAAGAGTGCGGCTAACTTGTTTTACTTACTCTTCTTTTGGATTTACTTTAAGACCCTCTAGCTTAATTAGTTAACTGTATCGCAAAAACCAGCAAGCAATTGCTTGTGAGATCTTCTCTTAATTGGATGCTCCGACACCAGTTGTCTGCATCCGAACAAGCTCTTCAGTAAGGGCAGCGTGCTGGTTCTTCAGCCCTTCGGCTGCACTCAGGTTCCATATAACAGCTCTGCCCTTGCAAGAACTCGGGGGCTGCAGGCCCTTTCTTTCAGCTGACTTTATAGCCTAGCCCTTACCAGAAATAGTCACACATCTCCTGGGGCATAAAAGCCCACGTGCAACAGAGCAGTAATGAGCTCTTTGCTTCTCCCTAGAGGTGGCATTTAAAATAAATTAAGACAGCTTACTCTGACAAAACTGAAACTTCTTATTTCAAAACTGCGTTATTAATTATTCTTTTCTCTTATTAATTTTTCTCTTCTATCACCAAGCAACTGGTTTGCCTACTTTCAGAACAATTATTTACGCTTCAAACCTCTCCATACAATAAATTCAGCATGCCTGTATCTAGTAAAACCAAGATGTATACTCTTGCAGTGAAATAAGGAAAAGCCAAAAGCTTTTATTATGCCTTTTTAAGCAAACATACATATTGTGTGAAGTTATTGAGTTAACATGATGATGGATCTCCAGAAGGCATGAAAAATTGCCAGGTATCTCTAAGAAAATTAAATTTTCTATTTCCCACCTGGTCCCATGTCAACTGCTGGGGAAAGAATGCCAAATGTTGGCATCTTCTGATGAAAGAAGCTGTTCTGTTCCCTCCTGAGTTGGTGCATACGTTGTCACCCATCCATAATCTCCAAAGGGAGAACCATCGGGATTTTTATATTTCATGTTTGCCTGTTGCATCTGATGGGACCATATAAGTATAAGGATTTGTCTACCTGTGTAGTTATCCCCCAGCATCTTTTCTTCATTAACACCACGTGTGAACCCACATATTCTGAACCAACTATTTCACACATGGTGTTAATCAAAAGTTAACGGAGGATAACTCCCTGTGTAAACATCTCGCTAGAAATGCGATTCAGATGTTAGGTCTCCTCCATTCGTAATAGCCTGGTCACTTATTTCATCCTGTGGCGCTGGTAGCGCAGTCTTTGTTAGAGGGGTCTCAGTCTTGAAAAGAGAATCCATTTTTATCTGGGTTTTTATGTTGAAAGACTTCTGAAAGGATTCTGATGTGAAGTAATAGATGAACGGGTCAAAGCAGCAGTTCATTGTTGCAATGCACAATGTGATTGGGTACATTGTCCTCGCAAACCTCTCCAAGGAGCAATTTGCTATCGCTTGGGACCGCACGAGAGCATACAAGAAGAGTATGGAATTGTAAGGCACAAAGCACACGACAAAAATGGCCACGTGCACAATGATCATTTTCAATACTTTCTCTTTGTTTGTCCCGATCTGAGACAAGGTGGCAGGTTTCCGGAGAGTCCTGAGAACTAGAGAAGAGCATGTAAGGTTGAGTAGCAAAGGAATTATGAATCCTACCACTTCAATAAATATAGTGATCTTAGACAGATAGGTTTTCCAGATACGTTTGGAAAAACCTTCGAAACAGGTTGTGCTGGTGTTGGAAATGTTGGTTGTGGAGAACAGTGACGCTGAAATTCCACCACTGAGGACCAGTATCCAAACACCGGCACAGACTATGGTAGAATTTCTCCTGGTCCTGATGGTGCGAGATCGGAATGGATAGACGATAGCAAGGAAACGGTCAACGCTAATGCAGGTGAGGAACAGCATGCTCCCGTAGATGTTAGTGAGAAATGCTGTGCCAGAAATCTTGCATAGGCTATCTCCAAAAGGCCAATGCCTGTTGAAATTATAAAAAATTTTAAAAGGCAAAGTGAACACAAAAAGCAAATCTGAAACAGCCAGGTTTGTCATGAAAATGGCTGTTTCACTTCGCATTTTCATCCGAAAGCAGAAAACAAAGAGGGAGGCACAGTTAGTAATCAAACCAAGGATGAAGACCACGCTGTACACGGCTCCATACAAGTTGTATTTAAAGGAATCATCTGTCAAACAGGTATGATTGTTGCTGTGGTTTCCCATGCCAAGTTTGTGATGTGCTTCCAAAGAACTTCAAAGTCTACTTCAGTGACATCCATAAAATAAAGCAGTGATCTCTCTTCTTCCTGAAGAAACGCATTCCAGGAAGGTCGCTTGACACCTTGCTACCACATCTCCGTCACGAATCCCTTCATCCTAAAGGAGAGAGAAATAGATGCCATCAGTCTTGCAACCTGGTGTCACCTAAAGCGGCTGTGCAAGAGAACACGGATTCTTTCCTTTCCAAATGAATGGATGTGCAAACAAGAGCAGCAATTAGTTTTCAAGGTGGTCCTTTATAAATTCCACTATTATTGGGAGTTTTCAAAGTTGAACACAGCAGTTACTGTACTCAGCCTTTCCTTCCCCCATCGCTCCCTCGTCCTCCTACTGGAAGGACAGTGATTGCTAATTCCAACTTTCTGCTTGGAAAGGTTTTTCTTTAAAACTTGAGGTGGAATTGGCCCGGTGTGTTTGGAAAGAAATCGTGGACCCATGATATTGCCCAGGTATCGAATCAAACAGTCTGAAATGTTCACCTAAACTTGTAAGAAGAGGAGAAAAGTTGAAAGTTTTAGTGTTTGCTTTTAACTGTGCAGAAGTGTAAGTTCTGTGGTTTTTCAACCTTCTTTGGTGCAGAAGTATTAAAAAAAAACCCAAATCTTTTATTGACAAAGTTCCGCTTTGCCTTTTTTCTACTTGAAAATAGGAGCATACTTACACATGTTTTTCAAAGTGAAAAACTGAAATGTTTTATTTCAGAAATGTTTTCCAAAAATATTTTCCAAAGTTACGCTTGCCACTCTTGGAAAATGTTGCCTTTTTTTTTTTTTCCTTAAAAATTTCTGCAAAACTGGAATTACTTTCAAAAGGACTGTTTTTGCAAACGTAAAATGCTTTGCAAAAAGGACTCCTCTAAGTTGTACTGACAGCTTCATTTCATTTCTACTCTTTGTCAAGGTTTAGAACCTGAAATTTGGGAAATCTCTTAAACACACTTGTTTAAGAATTTGTCCCGATTCAGTAAGCTTTAGAGAAGCGTAGAGTTGAAGCAAGCATGCTGTTTGTTGGAAATCAGTGCTTTCTGAGCTGTCTTGATGTTCTCTTATCGCTATTCTGAGTATGGGTTTTAAGGCCTGTGAGGATAAGCAGCTGTAAAGCCGCCCTCGTTGGAGTGAGAAGGGTGTGTGTGTTGGAACGGGGGCATGGCAGTCGGTACATCTTGGAAATGCGGAGCAAAGTTGGATAACTAAGGGAAAGACCTTTGCCTTGTAAAATACAGCCAACCAAATACGAAACAAAGTTTATAATCTAAGAAACATCTTAGTAGCTACAACTGTGGAGTAATTTAGAGAGATTAAACCCTTGTGAAGAGTAGGATCCTTTCCAGAAAGTGATCCTCTGACAACGCAGTTTCAATGGCAAACATATAACTGAGCAAGCTTGTGTTAAAGGTTGAAATGGCAACATATAAACAAATAAACTGGGGAAGAAAGCATGGAATTGAGTCAATTTGGGTTGCAAACTGATCAAAATCCAATGTTTCCCATATGTTTTCCTACTGGAAAAGCTCACGCAGACAACTGTTCTTGCGCGCAGGCTGTCAGCGGGTCAGCTGGTAAAACGTCAAGCGTTGAGAAAGATGTAACAGCCACGGCTTTGCCAGATGGAAGGCGCAAATTCTGCCCTCGCCTGGGAGCACCTGGGCGTCTGCAGGCCTTACAAAAACCAGCGCTGTGACCCAGAGAGCAGGCAGCACCTCGCCTTTGCACCTTAGAGGTTAGTTGGACGTAAAGCAAAATAGCAGGAAGGGAGGATCCCCAGATCTCCCTTCTCAGAAAGATGACTTTCAAATAACTTGAACCTTTTGACATCCGAAAAGATGACTTGGAGCTGTTTGGTCTCTCCTGTCGGGGAGGGGTCATGCTCTCTGTGGGCCGGGGCAGCGAAGCGGTGCTCTGGGCTGGTATGCCGTTCTGGCTATGTTTGCCGTGCGCGCCTTGAACCACCGGAGTTCCCTGTGATTTTCATAGGCAGCTTTGGTACACGCTCTTCACCCGATTTAGTAAATTCTTCCTTCGTTTTAGTCGCCTTTTGAATTACACATTTGTGATGATATCCTGCATTAGCTAGTGTTCAAACCCCGAGTAGATATGCCCTTATCTGGTTGCTGTTGAATGTGTGGCAATGACAGAGGAGATAAAGCCCGCATTGGAGCTTTCTCTACAGCACAGCAGACGCTTCATTACACAGACTGTACAGGGCTTTGGGGGACAGATGGACGGAGCAGGGAACGGGCTGCGTAGGGAAGCAAAATGTTCCTTGTGCCCCTTTCTGCTTTTGCACTCATCCCAGTGTTTTTCCTACTAAATTGATGGCTAAGTGAACTTTATTGTGAAATGAGCTAAAGAAGATACCAAGCATTAGGGAAAGGATAATAGTAAAATCTCAAAGGTGCGCTTTCTTTGAATATGTAGTAATCCAAATAAGCGGAGTCTCACCTACAAATTGAAACACCTTTAAGCAAGAACTTAGTTGGATTCAAAAGCGCATGAGCTCCAACAGGAATAGCTGTGCCTCTTAGCTTAAACCTGCATTGAATTCCTGGCTTGTAACTCCCTTTCAGTAAAGAAAGAGACTGCATGTTATCTCCGTCAGGAGCAATTTTTGTTTATACTGAAATGTAGCCTCCACAAGTAGACCCTTTTCTTCTGCTGTGTGTAAAAACCAGGTGTGCCAGACTCTCCTGGTCCAGGTTTCATGTCTGGGTCCTAGCTGGGGAGGTTTGAGAGGGATTGGGTGTCCTTCAAAACCTTACATAGCCATGTGCCTGGGAGGGCGGTGGAAACCCCGCTTTCCAATCTGTGCGCGCAGTCCAGGATTTTGGCTGTTCCTCAAAACGCAGCCTGACGCAGCAGGTTTGAAAGGCAGCTTTGAAATGCTTACCTTTACTGCTGACACACGCGGTCCTTGCCAGCAGCCTGAGCCAGATACTGGTTACACAGGAGAAAAGATGCTCTATCGCTTGATTCTTTTTTTCCCTGCCCTGCATCAGACAGCCACAAGGTCAAATACCAGTTTTTCTGGTGTATGAGTCTATGGGAATTGCCTGCCAGCAATTGTCTAGCTACGTTATGGTCTTTAAAATACAGGCCTGTGTTGTTTACCTGTCTAACACGGAGGTGCTTAAACAAGCTGACAAGTTGCTTTGAAACTCAGCCATGTGCTTTAAATTCTGCAGCGTGAGCCTACAGATTTAGTTCTCTGAATGTAAAATTCACTTTTCTTCCTCTCCACTGAGGATTAAAGCAGGAGGATGCTCCTCGTGTACACCATGTTCACCACTGCTATTGCCTTGCTGGGGAAAAAAAAACTAGCAATACATTTTAAAATGCTGAGTTAAGTGAATATAAAGAAAACCACTTTACTGGTCTGTATTTCAGGCGGGCCAAAGCTTTAAATTCTGTGTATAAACTGGGGGGCAGCACACAAGGGGAGGAATGTAGCTGTTGTCAGCAGCGGTACCGTAACAGAATATACAGCCTGTTTAATGTGGCAATATTGAGAATATTCTCTCTTGTAGCAGGGGTGGTACAAGCAAAACTACGGCAGGTGTTGCTTACTCACATAACCCTGTTATTCTCAGAGTTATGACGTGTGGGGTTCATCGGAGTAGCTGACAGGGGTTGCTCCCATTTGCATTTTATTGTAGAGATATCCCCCGACTTCTATGTACTGAAAGTAAAGGAAAACCTCTACGTATTACTTCCTACAGTGCACGAGTATCCTGTTTACAATTCTTTTATTTCCTCCTCCTGGCACCCAAGAAATCTTCACAACAGCCAGCTTGCAGCTTAATTCAGATCAACCTGTTTTCTGTTAGTACAGAAAATTCCTGCGGGTAAAAAGCGCACACTTTAAAAGCAGATTCGCTAATTCCATTAAGCCCATTCTTTCTGCTTCACACAGGTCCCATTCTCCACAAGTCCGTCAAATTGAGGTCAGAAAAAACAGTGTGAAGTTTGGGACCGACATTTTTGCATCTTCACATTTTCTTTTTCTCATACGAGATGTAAGATGAATGTAACTTTATCAGTCTGAATATGTAGGACATCCTCTGCGTGTTCATTTAAATAACTAAACGCTGCAAAGCCTTTTCTTGTGAGGTCTGACACAGACCAAATGGGAAAACCTTTCAAATCTGAAGGATCTCTTCCTAGATTATCACTATGCGTACTGAGATTATTTCTAAATCTTGTGAGACAAAGGTTTTATAGGTACAGAAGCCAAAAACTGACGGATCAAAATGTGGGGATCCGGGCTGTTTGGGGGGTTTTGCTGGGTTTTATTAAGAAATGTCTCTAGGTTATGGCAGCACTTGTTGTGTTTTGATATGCTCTCAGACCCCGACCTTGGAAATAAATAAGTATTTTCCTTGGGCACAGCATGCACTTTATGCCTTCTCTTGACAAGAACTACATTCATTAGAGGGTTTTCACTTCCCTGTTACTCACCCGGTTGGTACAATGATGTGTAACTCACCCCCACCACTGAGCCCGGGGTTACGGCTTTACAACCACAAACTCTTATCATTTCTTCAATTTCTTCGTTTTTATTTCCCTCCTTCGTTCCACTTTAATTATGCAGAAGGCTCAAAAAAGGCTTTGTTGGGGGGGGGGGGGGCGGAATTTGTTTGGGGTTTTTTGAAGATTTTTGCATAGATGATAATTCTGCATAAGGCTATAGGACTTGGATTCTTCTAGACTAAGTACTATAGGTAAGGTGAGATATATTGCAACTGTTTGAATATGGACTTAACAGATAACGAAGAAACTTTTTCTACCTGGAAAAGTAAACATTTCTGACAATTCTATGACAGTGCTAATGAGGAACTGTAACACCACCAAACTATCGTTCCTAAAGGCTTACAAATGTTCACTTGAAAACCACAAAATATGAACTTAAAGAAAGCAAAGCAGTGATGGAAAACGCAACACAACTGTCTCACCACCGAGTTCCCTGCTGCTTTGTACTCTTGCCACTCAGTGCTGGCAATGGGATCTCCACTTACTTTCTCTTTTCAATAAAAGTTTCACTATTTTTTTTTTTTTTGGTTGCAAAGAACTTTGAGAGCATTAACTGAAAGCGGTTATAGGAACAAATCTCCAGTTTGAGAGAATCTGGTAGCTGGCTTTTCCCTTTTTCATAGGATCACAGAATACCAGGTTGGAAAGGACCTGAAGGATCATCTGGTTCAACCTTTCACCTGGACCTTTCTGGTCCAGCCTTTTCGAGGCTGACAGGGCCCGTGACTGTGCTGCACAGCGATGCTGGCTCTGTTTTCCCAGTGCCAGCAGTGAGGAAAGCTGTACCTGCGAATGCAGGTGTTGCTGGACCCAGCTGCTGCTCCAGGGAAATGGCTGGGAATGGGAAATGGCTTGGGACACCAAGTTTGGGGTTGGCTTTTAAACTGACCGGCTTGCTGAGTTGCTGCGAGCTCTCCATCCTCCCCAGAGCTTCTTGCAGTCTCACAGTAGCCTTCGCCTATGTTTCTTCCCTGGTGCGGTGGGAGCAGGAGAAACGGTGGGATTAGACAGTGGGAAACGGGCAGCTGCCTGTAAACAAAGCACTATTGACTATATGAAGGAATGGAAAGTAGAAATGCTTTAATCTCTTTCATTTACTAATCCTAAGTGATGTATTTGAGAATGGTAGGAAAGAAGTAGACAGAAGTGTGACTTTAAAGTCCAGCAAAGGTTTCTGTAGCTTCAAAGAGCCGTTCTTCCCTGCGTTTTATCGGAGTGAATGCCTAGCCCGTATGCTGGGCGAAAGGGGGACGTTTTCTGATGATTAGCATAAAAGACAGGCAGGAAGGCTCTTATTCATGGCTTTGACACTTATTGTGCAAGGACCTTCAATACCATCAGTTCCTTCGCATCCCGGTATTTGCCCGTCTCCCGCACCTGGTGGGAGGGTGGAATTGTGAGTGACTTGTGATCATTTCAGTGAATCGGGTTTTGCTGTCTGCTTTTCAAATCTTCTTTGATAAAAGAAAAACAAAACACAGGAGCCCGTGGGGCATTTCCCTTTGCTCAGCCACCAAAGCTTGATCCCGGGGACCCGCTGGGTTAGGTGGGAGCGTGCCGGCCGCTCCTTCCCTCCCCGCCTGAGGTGGCCTTGGCTCTCCAGGAACCCCACAGACCCTCCAAGTTCAACAGCTCCTTTCTGTTGCCTGGACATCGGTGAAGGAATTGCAGCAGGACCCCAATTTAATTCTTTTCCAAGGCTGAGTGGGGAAGGGGAAACCTGAGCCTATCGGACCTAGTCCTAAAGGCGCTCTCCTTTTTTTCTTTCCTTTTTTTTTTTTTTAATTGGTCAGCACCGTTGTCTCCTAACTGTCCTTTGAGACTTACAAAGCATTTCCTGCTCATGGTGACTTCTCTGTGCTGTATCTGTTTTGTATTGAGCTAATTAAAATGTTTCCTTCAGAAGAGAATAGCGAACTGACTTACCCCATATTCAGACACTGATCCTCAGGGCATGACTCTCTTTTTGTTTTCACTGAGAATGTCTCTCTCCATTTACATCACCCCTTTAACCCTTGACGCGCTTTGGCCTTCCCCGTCCACTGCTGCCTTCAGAGGGCCTGGTCCACAGCCCAGAAACAACGGGATTTACCCCAAGCTTCCCACAAAAGTTTACGTTATTTTACTCTTGTAAGAGGGACTTTTTTGCTTGCAAAGGGATCTCGAGCTGATGATGGAGGACTGTAGGAATGCTGCTTTTTTTGACCCTCAGGTCTCTCACTAAGGGGAGACTGCTTTATAATAGCATTGCTAGATTCAGTAGAGATCCCGATAAAAGAAGATTTAGATGCGAAGAAAAAACTGGTGAACCAATGAAAAGCAGAGTTACACTGTTTGACCCAATACTTGAAGATTTACAGGTTGTTTTCAGTCAGGAGTGGAAGCTGGTGATGAAGGTAGCCTTGTCTTTGATGTAGCCCTGTTTATTTAGAAAGCGTGGTTAAGAAAAAAAAAAAAAGAGAGAGTCCTGTTTCCCTGAACCACTGGGGAATCCAACAACAGGACTCGGTTTATTTGCTTACAGTTCCAAAACGCTTTCCAGTCAGCGTCCTGCCGAAAAAGCTTCCTTTCTTTCCTTTCTCTGACACAATTTCCAGTGGTTCCTTGGTGATTGCTTGACTTTTTGGCTCCCTGTTGCCTTTACTGGGCTCCTCGTGAGGTGCCTGCCGCCGCATGAAGCCCTCCTTTCACCCGAGCCTCGTCCGACCGCTCTCACCCAGGGCTGTGGCTCCGGGCTGGTTCCTCTGCAGTCCCTTTGCTGAAGCGGCAGAGCTGAACTTTCACCTCTGTTTATCCAAAAATTACAGGCTTTTTTTTTTTTTTTTCCTTGCATACATTAGCACCAACAAGCTTCCATCCAGCCCCAGCACCACAGCACAAACGCCTGTTTCAGCTTTCGCACGCTAAGCTGGGTGCAAGGAGGTGCGGCTGGCTTTCCTGCGGGTGCCGAGCACAGTCCTCAGCAGGGCAGAAGGCAATCTGTGCTCTGCTCCAGCGCTCAGGACCCTGAAGGATCTGTGCCCTGCACTTATTTACTGGAAGGATTTGATAAATTAGGGCTTTGTTCTCTCAAATTGCTTTATTCTGGGGGGAGAAACCTTCTGGGGAAGGCTGGAGAACTCTCTTCTGACAGCAGTATGGGCTGGGTGGGTAGCGTCAGCCTGAGTTTCATTTGCTGCGGTGGTCGGGCCTCCGAGCGCTGGAGATGCGCGGTCCCCTCCTGGAGCTGCTGGGCTCCCTGTTCTCCTTGGTGCATGTTTCTCGGCAAGAAATTTGTGCTGATTTGGCAATGTGACTGGGGTTTTCATGTCATCTCCCTCACCTCCCCTCTGGGGAAAAACATTAAGGTCTTGAAAAGTATTCAGTGGCGTATAATTCAAGGGTGCACGAGGAAGCACAGCACACAGCTACGCTATTTTTCAGTAAGAACTACAGAGGGTAAATTTGCACTAACGTGTTAAAATAAGTAAGAAATGACTTCGCAATGCGAAAATATCACATCTCAGCCAGCAAGTGATGTTTCTGTAGTGAAGTTTCTTAGAAATCAGATTTCTCACAATGAGATGAGAGAAGGGGAATGACATTTTGGCATTGTATAAGGGATGCTGCTTTTACTGCTAAATATGGTAGTTTCCATTTATCATGTAAAAGCAAATGCATGCTGGGATGGAAGATGGTACGTTATCTGCAGGTTCAAGAAATTAAAGTGGGAATATTATTAGATGAAAATAAGAGCTTCCATTGTGGCTGTCTATTTACAGGCGTAATAGGTACTCGCAATATTATGAGATCACGTTATGTACAGAGCGAGCAATCCGCTCTGTTGCTAGCATGCACCTTTGTCTCGGCGCTTAGGGACTGATGAATGTCCCTCAATTTCACTTGCCAAGATAAAGACACTTTCCTTTTTGTACAAAACCAAACCATTACAAATAATTCAGAAAACTTTCCTTGCAGCTGGGGTCAGCTAAGGCTAGTTTGGCTCCAAAGCGGTGTGGATCTTTACCCCCTTTTATGGGACTGAGCTGAGAAGATGGTGCACTGGAGGAAGTCTTGCAGAGCCACTGTCTGTTCTCGTGAATAAAGAGCTCCTCTTTTCAAGGAGAGAATTTGCCTTTTGTGAAAGGTGGTGGCTCCCCTTCCCTGAGACTAAATCGGATCCTTATTTACGGAGGAGGAGCAATGTGTGAAGGAGCAGAGTGAGTCTCTGCACGCACACTTGACCTGGAAAGACCTATTGAGGCTGGATGTGTGCTGCAGGAGCCATCCTCACCCACCCCAGCCCGGACGGGAGGCTCACCGGCATCTCGCTTGTGGCCCTGCAGCACTGTGTGCGCCATCAGGCTGGGACCACCACGTCATCTGGGTACACCCGGCCGGCAACACTCGGACATCGGTAAACGGAGCCCCGACACTCAAATATGCTTTAGCCAGAGTTAGCTGCAGCCTGCACAGATGCATCGCAAAAACTGGCATAAATACATATGGCTGCAAGCGGCCGCGCTGTAAGTGCCAAGGTAATACCACCATAACTGAGTCCCACGTCATTTTGCCATGTACTGCTCTCCCCAGGGAGCAATCTGCTCTCCCCCTCTGTTCCAGGAGTAACATACCTTCCTATAGTGCACCCTTTTCCCAGGATCTGGCGCAAGGCTTGGGTAAAATTGCCTTAATTCCCGCTCTTGTGCTCCAGCCGTGAGATTACAGGCTGGAGAAGGGCAACCATCTTACAGCTGGGAGCGCATCCTCTCCCTGGCACGAGCTGCAGCGCTCGGGCACGGTCAATGTTTCGGTTGCTGCCTCTCAGAAAACTGGAAGGCACAGGTTTTCACGGTTTTGTCTCATTACAATACTCCCAACGAAAGTGAACGGGTAGTTGTGTTCAGGCACTAGTTCTGTTTGTCTGTGTAGGAGCTGAGCTCCTAACTCCAGAATCTGAAAGACACTGACTTTTTATCAATTGACCTAACCCCCAGCTAAGGAGGAGTCTCATTTTCAGTCTCAAAGGATTAAAGTGAAATGTCTGCTCAGCCTCCCCCTCCCTCCCATGTTTTTCAGGACTTTCTTTTAAAAGGGAGAGGCTTTGAACCCCCTAAAGCAGCAAGGTTAGTTTCCTGCCTGTTTCATTTTGGCTTCCATAATGCTCGTCAGGGAAAGAAGATGGAAAAGCCCTACGAGGGGGGAATATCCTTATCACCGACCTGTGAACTTTGCACTTCCCATCCTCTGGGTTTTACTGTTCTGTTCGTGTAGGGGAGCAATACAAAGCCACACAATTGTCTCCTCTCAAACAAAGATTGAGGAGTATCATTACAAAACCTCAAACTTTTCTTGCAAATTCTTCTGCAGTGGGCTTATATTGTATTCAATCCTGTTTCTTCCAAAGAGCTGCGTCTTTAGATTAAGTATGCTGTTCATCATTCATTTTACTTCTGACGCTGGTTTTTCTATCTGCTTAAAGCTGTATTTGCATTTTTATCATGGAATTTTGCCACTGAGTTTAAAAGGAGTAGATTTTAGCCATAAATGAAAAGCCAAAGTGATAAAATTTTCAAGTTTTGCAGTACAAAATATGTAACTTATTTCCTAATTTTTAATACAGTTTGTAGGAACTAGATCTCACATTACATGAAGCTGAAAACATGTATCATTGTAAACTGGAAGTCTAAATTTATGCCACGTTTATATACAACCCTTTCTTAAGCTTATATTAAAGTGTCGTTATGATACTGACTTCAAGTACAAAATAAAAGCCCTAAGCAAGGGATATTTTTCACAAATCTGAAACAAACAACAGCGATAGAAAAGTCCTTAACTTGTCATCCGCAGTGACACAACGAGAATCACGGTGTGAATTACAACGATTTCCACTGCAACAGTTTGGAGGAGTAGCTCACATAGTAATTACTTTCCAAAAACTTGGAGATCGTCTTTCTCACTTTAAACAGAAACATTTGCCTCTCCCATCCCAACCGTAGCATAGCTGAAGTAAGAGGAATGAGATCTGCCTGTACAGAAAAAACACTGCTAATCTCCATTGAAATGTACAGCTCGAGCCCATCCCCGGCGAGTTTTATCCCACGGATTTGTCTGAGCCGTCAGGTTTCAGAAAAATGGTAAAATCCCTTTTTTCAGAGCTGACATTAAATCTGGCTGCTAGAAAGCGAGGAAATAGAAACTTACCACGGCAGAGCGGCCGGGGCTGGGATCGTGCCCACGGCTCGGCAGATTTCAGCCCGATTCCTCCCTGACAGCCCACATTTGTCCTTTTTGTGTGCGCGGATCGCCAGTCCGGTTAGTCCCGCACGGAAAATCCACGTGCTCGACTTTCTAAAAGTTTACCCGTTCATCTTTAAAATCTAAAGCGACTGGCAGCCGTCTGCCTTCCTTTGTTCGGCGAGGAAACAAAACTGCTGAAGGCTGCAGCCATCGTGTCTTGGGAAACAGGACAGGAGAATGGGCCCAATGTCTGGGCAGGGTTTGCGGGCAGGGGGAACTCTTGGGGGTCTCGATAGGAAACGCTTTCCATTGGGCAGGGATGTATTATTAGAGCCTGAGCCCGCCCCGCGCCTGGCGCTCTGCTGGGTCCCTCTCGCAGGGCTGTATTCCCTTCCAGCGCATGGCCCAGCCCAGGCAGCTCCCAGTTCAGAATTAGCAGCTTGAGGACAGCCCGACAATGGGCAACGCGGATTTCCTGAGCAATTAGCTGGCGGACACAGCCTGGAGAGCCTGCCCGCGCCTCCGCGCTGGCGATGGTAATGAGCAGGGGAAAAGCTGTTCGAATCGCGGATTTGCCTTTGCACGGCTGTAATTGTTTTTCCTTCCAATTAAAAAAGTGAGGAGGAGAGGGGGGAGCTGGGAATCTGGAAAGCGTTGGGTAAGACTAGGAAGCTGCAAAGCAAAGCTGGCCATGAAAAAAAATCTTTCTAAACAGATTTAGAAAGGGGTTGGTTTTTAGGTTGGGGTTTGCTTTGGTTTTTTTTTAAATCTTCTCAAAGGAGCTGGCTAGAACAGCCTGGACTCTTGTCCCCCGGCAGTTTGCTCTGCAAGCCCCGGGTTCCTGCTGGAAAACCCGTAGGCTATCAAATGTTTAGGGACGTAATTAAAAATACTCCCGGGAAGCGTGGCTGCTTTTGCCTGCGTAGCTCACCCTGAGAGCTGCTGCCACCTTTCAGTGAATCTGCCTTCCAGCAGAGCCGCTAGCTAAAAGCTGTTTATTTTTATCTCTTACCTTTAATATCAGCCCTTCAGCTAGGGGAGAGGATCTTCTGGCAGTGGACGACTTGTTTGCCTCAGCCTGTTTATGCCGTGGAGCAGCTGGTGCCTTTTTCTTTCTTTTTCAGCCCTCTCCAGTGCCATAGGTTTGAAACCCCGTCTCTGCTTTCAAAGCCCAGCCTCCCACCTAACGTCTCTCGCTCGCATTGTGTTTGTCTCTCCTTTTCCTCCGCTCTTCTTGGCCGTTCCCACAGGCAGCCAAGGCCAGTAAACAACTCATTGTGAAGCTGGGGCTAATGTTATTCCTTGGGCTGGTGGCTGATGCGGTGGTCTCTGGCTCGCCTCTGCAGCACGCCCAGCTGCCACAGGCTTTTATCCAGTCGATGCAAATAACTTCCTGAATATCTCATGTAACAGCCAAACTCCAGTCTGCAAAACCTCATCCTCCGAGGGCTCACGCTTTAATAAAACATGTAAAAACACGAGCGTGGATTTGGATTGAAAATGGGGAAGGTGCAGATGTTTCCTGCTCCTAATGGTCAAAGGTCCGTTTTCCCTTTTTTAGCTGGTAAAGATGACAGAGAGCCTAGGTAAATTGTGAAGGGACGGCCAAAGACATCGGCCATCGCCGTGGCTCCTGTTCGGGCGGGGGTAAGTATGGGGGCTGGCAGAAGGCTGAGGTGCAAACTCCACCAGTATCACCAGTAAACTCGCATACAGAAATCAGCTTTGGCCCTTCATGGCTTGTGGGCATTTTTAAGGCTGGCTGCATGGAAATCCTGATCCCTGGGGTGTAATGCAACTGCTTTTCGCACCCCGGGGCCCATTCTTATGCGAGTGAGTGCTCTCAGTGGGGACAACATGTCTGCATTTGAAATCACCCTTTTTAGGAAAAGTGTGGTTTGGATGGTTTGAGGCTGGGTGTACTGATACAGATTAGAATGAGCACGAGCACGCTGAAACCCTTTGCAGATTAACATCTTGTGTGTCAGCCTTCAATACTACCAGTCGCTGGGCAAACCCATTAGAGAGGAGACTTATTGCTCCTTGAAGATTAAATACAGCATAAATCTTAAAATAAAACAAAACTTCTGTGCTTCTTACAGGGTTTAGCCAGAATGTGGCAATTGTGCCAACTTTGATGCTGTTGGAATTTAACCAGGCAGCTGTACCTATCTGGGATGTTTGCTTTCTCTCTAGAGTCATTGGTTTAATTAAGCACTCCTAACAGAAGCCTTCAGCTGTTGTGAACTTCAAGGGCTCTCAGGAACTCCTCCTTACAATGTTACTTCTAACCCAACAGGAGACTGGGGATGGTGTTTTTGCCCTTTATGGAGTCCCTCCATCTAAACCATCCTAGTGGTTCCAACTTCATATCCATCCATGGTTGCCATTGAATTCAAAAGCATCTCTAGTGAGCAGGTTGGTCAGTCACCTGTTACTTTGGGCTTTTTCTTTAAAAAGGAGCATCTTTTTCTGCTAGCTATAGCCAAAACTAGAAGCTGGACAAGTAGAACCTCTAGGCTGACCCATGATGCCACTCTCCAGCCTCCAGGATCGTAAAAAAAAAAAAAAAAAAAAATCTCAAAGTTTTCCCTTAAGAGATGCAGCAAGGTTTTGGTATTAATAAGAAAATGTCCCCAGAGCAATATATTCCTGCTCCCCTCCAAGAGATGTTCCACAAAGCAATACGCATGCGCCTTTACTTTCTCCTCACCAGTTTAAATAGGCCAAATGCCATGCTATCAACGTACCCTGCATATTTTTTTAAATAAATAAAGCACAAACATTTCCAACAAAGTACCCTTAGCATAGGTTTATTTGCCAAACATGAAAAAAGGAGGAGGCCGCCTCTCTTCTCGGTTACAGTTACAGGCAAGTGTTTTCTTTAAAATGGAAAAACAACGAGTAGACTCCTCAGCTCTTCATCTCTCCCCTCTGCACAACTCGTTTGCTGTCCCCACCCTGATCCCATGGTGTTCATCTTAGACTTGGGGCAGGGTGGGATTTAGTGAGCTCTCCTTGTTAAAACATTGGCAGTACATCAATAATCTCCAGTTATTTTGGAAAACAAGGGAAACTGGACTGTTATCTTATTGGAAACCATGGCTGCTGAGAACGCATAACATGTTTAAGCAAAAGTTTTACCCCCTGTTTACAGTACTCAGATTTTCTGCTTGTGCATGAAAACTCTACTGACATGATACTTCTGTTATGCTTTTGGTTGTCTGTTGTGGCAGTGGTGGCGTTTGTACTGGCATATGAAATTTCGATTGATTTCAGCCAGGCAAGAATATCTGAATTTAAGGAAAAAAATTGCCCAGGAGACTAGCATATTGCATTTCTGAATGATTAACGCTTAATTCTTCTGCTGTCAAACGTACTGACTATTTTCAGTCAAACGATGCTTTATCGTGCCAAGATTCCTACTTCAGGGCACTTACGAGCACTCAAACGGAGCCAAAGTGCAGAAATCAAATCAAAATTGCATTTTAAAGGCCACTAGAATGCATATGATAGAGACATTAGCTTTTCCCTTTCCTCCTCTGTTCATTGGCAGGGCTTGTTTCCTTCCTTTGCTTTCCTACAACAGCAGACTTAATTTGTCATTTGGTAGCTAAATATTGCATGGCTTTCGTTCATCCCGGTAGGGCGGCGCGTATCAGCTGTTCTGAGGCCCCGCGGAGCCCTCCCTCCCGCAGGGGAGCGCCTGTGGACAACCGGCACCGGTCAAAATGGACCATCCCGGGTGGCTTCGTCGCACCGGAGAGGTTTAGGGACCCTGCTTGGGGAAGTGGGTAGCCCCACATTGCCAAAATACCTACTCTTTCAGCTTGCAAACTCGGTTGTATTTAGAAATTTTGGCTGTCTGCAATATATCCTTATGGTCTCCTGTATCATTTGCTCATCCTAGGAGGCACACAGCTTCCTAAGGGCTCGTGTTTTTAAAGCACCAGCTTTAGGACTACAGCTCCCACGCTACAGCAGCTCCAGTGGAATAAGGTTAATGTTAGGGTGGCTCTAAAGGAAACATTTGGATGATTAAACCAACAGGTTCAATTCTGTCAGAGTGGAGTATTTCATTTAGATGTTCCTCAGGAAAGCTAAAGGAAAAAAACAGTAATACTGATATTTTCCTGGTGAAAAAAAAAAAAAAAGTCACTTTACAGAAACCACGGTCTCTGATGGAAAAGATTTTGAAGGAAAATTCCTGAGCAGATGTAGCAGAACCCTTCAGGAGCTCGCTAATGCTGCAGTGTTTACTAATGCTTAATGGTTTGTCAGCGCTTCCATTCGAAATCCTTTTTGAAGAGTTTTATAACAAAGCCATAAAAAATCACTTTGGAATCAAATGGAAATGCAAAGCTTTATCCTGTTTGTTTTTCTTAAAACCTCTGTTTAGAAGGACCTTTTTTAATCATTTTAAATGCTGCAGATAGATGCCAAGCAAGTGCCCATTTGAATCAGTATCTTTGCAATTTTAAGATGGCTTCATTTGAAAACCCTGGTTTGTTGCTCTTGAAGTTCCATTACTTTCTAATCTAACAGGGCTTTTTGCTAATAGATGACAGGATATTTCTTTTCCAAATGTTTAGTCAAATCGAAGATTTTGGGGGGCGGGGGAAAGTGCTGCTCGTGCCAGCGGAGTGACTGAGTGTCCAGAAAGTCCCTGCTGCTCTCAGTGCTGACAGTTTTCTAGCGAGCGCAGCCTGCTAAAACACGAATACCGTCCACCCGGGTAAGGACTGGATTAACCGATTAACCTGAGATTTGTTTCTCTGATTTTTAGACCCATCCAATAGCAACTATTTGCATTCTCACGAGTCCTGAGGGCCTGCCCTTATTAAGTGCATTTAACTTGAAGCAAAGGCATTAGATTATGAGCTGCTGAAATGTGTTTCATTGTGTAAAAAGTAAAACAAAAGTTCGTATTGTTTGCTAGGTCAGGCACATAGAAACCTCCGGTGGCACCAAGTGCCTGAACCTGAATATTCCTCCAAAGCATGCATTTTTTTTCCTAAACCTTTGCTTTTCTTTGCTACATAGCACCATCAATAAGCTAGAAGAATGTCAGTCTTTTAGACGCTGTCCTCTCCGTGCCTCGAGGGATGCCTCTCCCTTTGCTTTCCATGTTTCGCAGTAATTTAACTGGGCTCTTCCAAGTGTGTCTCAGTAGTTTCACAGCCTTTCATTTTTCTTGTCAACGGAGAAGGGATTCATTTTGCAGACTCCCCACTCATTAGTCATTTTCCCCATAATGTGGAGCAATTTCCAATCTTGCATGACCAAATCTAGCCCATAATGTCTCCCTTCAGAAATTGCATCCAGGAGCTACTTCAGGCAAGAAAGAAATACCTGATTATTCTCTCCTCCAGAATGAGTTCAGAAACTCCCTCTGTCCTAATTTGGTGCGGGATCTGGGTTCGTTGATTCTTTTTACCCAGTTCAAAGGGGCTGCCTTTCAGTTCTGCATGCTTCAGAGTCCCCGCTTTAATAAACACGCGGTAACGTGCACCGTTGTTTTGACAAGAGGCACCAGTTACGCCGAAATCTTATCCCCTGGAGAACGGAGCAGGTGTTTTCCAGCAAAGCTGCTGGGCCGCCTGCCTGCGCCGCCGCCAGCACCAGCAGACGAGGAGCCTGGTTTCAGGGTCAGGCGACGTCGCTCCTGTTGCGGTGGAGGATGATGTTTGAACGTGTCCAAGGGGAAGCTGAAACGGCTGCCTTTGTCTTGCCGTGGTGGGGAGCAGAGCAGGTTTTAACGAAAAGCGGGTGAAATAGAGTTGTTCTATTCTTTTTCCGAATCCCAGTGATAGCCAACAAATGGCTCCTATTCCAGGCATGGTGGAGCCTGGATTTTTTAGCAGGCGTAGCCCTGTTTGACTGGTGTGACTGGACCTGTAGCGGCTGTCGGTGTCAGCAGGAGGTACCGCACCCATATTTCATAGAGCACAGCTTCCCTGGGCTGAGGCCGTGGGGTGGCTGTAGTCAGACCATGACCCGGCATCGGTAAGTGCTGGCATTTTACTGAGGAAACTGAGTTTCACCGAATGAGTTGGGAAGGATGAGGAGCTACGATGCGAGGAAGAGCCACTGCAGAGCAGTTAATGAAGCAAGCAGAGAACAACAGACGATGCAGGCCAGCGCTGGCTGACTTCCCCATGCAGTAGCAGGGACAGCATCTCGGAGCACGGCAGCGGAGGGATATTAAGTTTCAACAAAACAAACCCAAAGGACATGAGAAGCCGGTGAATACCGTCTGTGTTCTGATGGCAAAAAATCAGTTTGAAAGGAGCCTGGAGCACCTAGAACAATTGAAGGCACAACGGGGCAGGAGCTTGCAATTCTGCTGTGCATGAATAGAAGGAAGAAGCAGCTGAATATCAGGAAGCGTTTTCTAACAATGTGGACTATTAGGCTTCGGTGGAGACTCCCGAGGGAAGTGGTAAAAGCCCACATGGGCTGAATGATAGAAAACTAGACAAAACCATAGCGTACATATACTGGGAAGAAATCCTTCAGTAGAGTGATACGCAATTCACAATACCTAGCGAACATAGCGTTGCTATTGTTAATAACATCTTTAAGATGCATTTTTGATACACCGATTTAGAAGAGTTCTTGCAAAGGAGGAGGCTGCAAGCTTTCTGTGCAGGTCCGCTCCCTGCGAGAAAGGGGAGCGGGGACGCGCTGCCCGTCACAGCCCCCCACTTCCCAACAACGCGAAGCGGTTGCCTCGGCTATCCCTGTCCCTAGGAGGAAGCGTGTTTTCTGCATTTTCATAAGAAATCTCAATTAACCCAGGCCCCGCTCCCTCTAGAGGGCAGCTGCTTCCCTTAGAACTGCCTGGGAGAGTGATCTCCCCACCAGCCTTTTCTGGTCCCCACTGGTGCAGTGAGTTTTCAGGGCTTGCAGGAGTTTGGCTGTGCCACAGACCGCGGGGCGATGCCGGACGATTTAAGGCCCCATCAGGCTCCCCCCGCCTTTGGCACTGAGCCGGCCTCCATGGCTGCGTCACCGACGGAGAATGGAAACAGAGCGAAATTAGTAAAATTCATCATGCTCTGTAGCTTCACTGTCTTGGGAGCCTCTTGCGGCATCACAACATACAACAGCATAGCTGTTATCAGAGAATTTATTGATGAAAGAAATATGATAGAATGGATGAAAAATTAAATATTTCCAATTGTCATTGGCATCCAAGCCATTGCAGTACCTAGGAGCTGGTATAGCCTGCGGTTCTCCCCGGCTTCTCAATGGATGACGCTTTTGAGTGTCTTAACCCAAAAGACGACTGTTTTGAGCACGACTAATGCCCGGCTCCGCCGCGAGGTGCGTGCCATTGCGCGGGGCTGTGCCGCGCGCTGGGGTGCAAACCTTCGCGCTGTACTTCGCTCCTAGGGACTGTGTTAGTGAAGCGTATTAGCGGAGCTAATCTCGCCAAGCCGTGTGCTTTTCTGTTGCACAAACTTACAGTCGGGCGGTGTTATGCAAATCAAAGCGGTATTATTCGTGTTGCACCACCACTTAACTCCTGCTCTCTACCAGCCCGTTGTTGATAGTACTTTGGCATCGCGTCAATCTGATTGCAATTAAGCTTTTTACAAAGCATCATTCAAGGCTGGCTGTTCTGGTTTTGATTGTTCGTGCTCTGAAAGGTTCTCCACAATGGATGTTCTGGGGAATATGCTACCAGCTGTGGTGGTAATGCCCTTCTCTGATAGTTTTGATAATTTTTTTGTGACTCGTGGAAGCTATTTTGGTACTAACTTGTTTGTTTTTCTGATTGAAAAGTGGTTTCTGAGGAGAGAAAAATACATATTTAATGCCCTAGGGTTATGCATTTTTTTTCTGAAGCCCTTTTTCTGTCCACAAAAGACTTTCTTAAGGTTTCTTCTACTAGATACTCCAAAAAAATGCCTGTGTTCCTAACAAAAGTAGGATGCTATGTGTAAAAAAGCAGTAAAGAGGAAAGATTCTGATACAGATATCAATGCCTAAGTGTGTTGCCAATACATAAATGTAAAAATAAAATGGAGCCTGCATTTCATTTTGGAAATAGAGTGTATCTCCAGCTGAAACTTGCTGCCTTGGTTCAGCAGCACCTGCAATAAAGCAGTTATGACCGAGTACTGAGAATGAGCAAGCAGCCTCTCCCAGCTCGTGAGCCAGTGTGGGGAGGTAGCAGCATGCAGCCTGTGCCTGTCGTACTGGGGGAAGGTCTGTACCTTGGCGTCCTCCCTCCTTGGCGAGAGGAGGCCGGTTTGTTAGGTTTAAACTTGGGAGGCTTATTTTCCATTACATTCTTTGATCCTCTTCTCTCTCAGGACGTTATTTTTGCATTTGGGGGGTGTGTGTGGTTTTTTTTCTCCAAATGAGCTCAATGTGCAGGAATTAGGGTGGTCAAGTCTCTATTTTGCATCAGCTTATAGAGAATACAGAAACTTTCTCTCTGCTGTGCTCTGTGATTCTGATGTCCTCCCCTGCTTGCAGTCCACCCAACCCAGAAACGATAGGAAAAAGAGATTTCTTTAACATTTGACTGTTTGGCCTAGCGCAGGAATTGCCCGTTCCAGGCTCTCTCCAGCATTTCTTGTTTCTCTCCACTTTGCCCTGGACCGTTATATCTCGCTCCCTAAGTCTATGAATTGCTATTTGCATCTGTGCTAGACATAAAATAAACATCAGGTATGCATATATAGGCATTGGCCAATTTCCTTTTATTTTAAACTAAAGGAAACTTGCAGTAATTTAGTACAAGTTGAGCATATCAAGGTTTCCTCAACGTGAGAGAAGATCCCTCTTCCATTTGATTGAAAAGCCTCATGTACAGAAGGACAGGATCCAGCTCTCATCTCAGAGCACGTGTATTTCCTTGGAAGCCTGCAATGAAATGTTTCCTTGCGGATGGCCCCAAAATGCCTCCAGGGTGCCCGTCAGGGAGCTCTCACAAACCCCTCCCAGGGCACCAGGACCTGACCTTCTTCCTACCGACTCTCTCCAGGATCACGATAGCCTATCGCAGACACTTGGCACCCACTGGCAGTCCAGCCTGAAGTTACAAATCAATCCCAGAGCTTCTAGTTCACAACCCAAAATTCATGCACAGGCTAACGCTGAAGAAACGTGGCTGATGGAAGGCGTACTGCATGCTGCACGTCACCAGCTGTCCTCTAGAAAGTGAATTCAACCAGTTTTTCATGGAGTCACCTGGAAATGAGTTATTAATGGGCCAAACACACTCCTCAGGGACAGCTTCCACCTGCACAGAGGCAACGGCCAATATCTCATTACATATACCAGTGGCGTGTTGGTCAGGGCTTAGCTTAACGTTGTGTTACTGATACGGGACAAGCTGTGCAGCTTGTGAGGTTCAGAAATACGGATGAGTCCAAACTACAGAGTTTTGAACTGAACTTTCTTGCAGACGTGGGGAGCTCAGGGCACGCAGCTCAGCCCGAGCCACCTTGAAAATGGCATCACCAGTGCTATGGTTTAAAATACAGCAGGGTGCTGTTAGGAGATAACAACAGATGGTCTCTGTTGGCTGCCTTGGAGCGCCCAAGGAGGGCTGCAGAGAGGCTCGGGGTGTGACACCTGGACACCGCTTGGCTGCTGCCAACAGGTTGTGGTACGGAGAACGCAGATGTCACGTCCTAGCTCCTGCCGTGCTCCGAGGTCTGAGGGTACAGCGACAGCAGTGCCTCGGGACGCCTGTCGTGATGAATATTTCAGTTTCTGGTACGAGGCTGCCATGGGGCACTTCAGCACAAGTGGAGAATTTGTTCCAATAATAATGACTTTCTGAGATACATTTGCAGCAATCAGCTGCTCACCACGTGGAAAGGCCCGGTGCCCAAGTCACGCAGTGACTGAGACCCAGCGGTCCTTTTAGAGGAGACGGGTGTTCCTGCAGTGCCATCAGGTTGAAAATAGAGCACCAAGGCAAATAAATACAGAAGATGTACTGAATAAAAGCTGCTTTTCTGAAAATGTTGTTACTCCTGAAGGAGGAGGGGCTTGGAGAGGCAGCCTGCCGTGCCAGGGGAAAGGCCACCCTGTCTCGGAGCTCCCTGGATAAGAGTGCAATCCTTGTGTAACATTTCCCTTTGTTATCAGAGGGGAAGAAGCACTTTTAAAAGCATTGTTTTTACAGAGGAAAGCAACACCAAGAGGGCAATGACTTTTTTTTCTTTAACCTTTTCTCTGTTGACTCGTGATGGCCTTCCAAGCCGAGTCGTCAAACCACCCGCCACCGCTGCCCCTTTGCCCGCCTCTGCCATGGGCTCTCCCAGGGCTCTCTCTGGATTTGACCAGTTCCCGGTGCAACTCTTCAAACCTAGGAGAGGTTTTTGCTTTCATGCTCTCCTCTGTCCCTGGCCTGAGCATACCCACCTGCCTGGGGCACTGTGTCCTCACCCCCTGCCCGTTGTTTTCCATCACCCGCTCTTCCATCTGCTCTCAGGGCACCGAGTCCCTTGCTTCGCTGAATGCACCCTGTGCACAGGTTGCTGCACAGGAGGGGCTGGTGCTCTGTATTTCTTACCGGGGATAAATGTTGGCTAATTTGATCCCTCTGCAGAGCTGGTGTCCCGCTGGGTCTGGGTCAGGACAGGCTTCACCCCAGACCGCGTGTCTCCTTCCATAAGATGCTCAGCATTTTGGCTAAAGTTTTCTTGCAATGCAGTGCCCTGGGATTTAGTTGCTAAAGTGCCAGAGCCCTTGTGAAACTAGCTGCTCCTCTGAGATTTAACTATATGCAGACGATACCTTCTCTTCTGGTTTTATGCATTATCTGGTACCACAACAACAGGGGCTGCACATAAAACTGAGGAGTATCTGGATTTGAATTTGCTGTTTTCTTTCTCCTTTTTCCAAAAGCCACTTTTAATGTGGAATTTCTCAGATTCAAAATTCAAATAGCATTCTCATCCAAAGGACATCCTGACAGTTTGCACTTGTAAAATTCCCCGTGGCTGATGCCTTCCCGGCGACCAACGCCGCTGCCGCCAGCTCAGCTCCCGCAGGAGCGCGAGGCACCGCAGCTCCGTCGCACGCCCGCCGCGCTGCTCTAGAGCACAGCTCTCCGTGAAACGTGAGACCCTCGCTCATAATTCATGGGCTTCCTATTTTGTCCTCACTAAGTCAATGTATTTCCTGTGACTTGGAGCAAAATGCAGGATTTACTCCTGGGTTCATGTCTTCCCTCCTTTACCGTCCTTCTTCTCCTGTGGGAGAGGATTCACTTAAAGGAAGGATTTTACTTAATGTTTAATGGCGAGTGTTATTGACTGAAGCGAACAGACCAAACCAAATAAACCCCTATAGTTTTACATAGTCTGATTAAAAGTCTTTCCTGCTGGTTGCTAAGTAGTCTCTTGTTTCTCACAATGTAATTTCAGTAATTAGTAATCATCATGGACTCCTCCAAAGCAAACTGGCTGTGAAATGGGGAAAGATGGGATGCTTTTTTGTTTATAATAGCACCTGAGCAACTGCTGCCTGCTGCCCCTGGGTGCGGTGCTGTGGCCTTGAGGATTATTTCATCCCTCCTGTCCCCATTGCTGCCTCTGTCAGAGCCACAGATGTGACATTCAGCAAAAAGAAAGTTGGGAAGATTTTCATCGATTTCAGCTAGGGAGTGACACGGCCACGGCCGGTGGGTTTGCCAAGGCTGCGATGGAGCTATTCTGTATTTGTTGGAAATGGCTTTTATTAACTTCGTGTGACCAAAAAGCTTCCAAATGGCCCGGTTCCAGACTCCCTCACTCCTGGGCCTGACTCTTTGCTCCCTGTCCTGGGGAGGGCTGGGAACATCAAGGAGCAGAGTGCTCAGTGGGCTACGAGAGGCTGCTGTACCCAGTTTGACTGCGACGTATGACCAGAGTAGGAGGGCATCATGTCGAGGCCACCGAGATGCGTTGCCCCGCAGTGAGCGCAGCGTGCTGTGGGCTCTCCCCGCTCCCCTGGCCGAGGGACCTCTCCTCTCCTGCACATCGCCCTTTTTCAGCTCCGGCACGTCAGCGCGGCTCTGCCTGTTCAGGGATTTGGCTGCTGGCACGTGAACTGCGGCCGTGCAGCTCTGCCTGCGAGGCTGGGGGAGGCTGAGGAGCGCGTTGCTGCTGCCGTGGCATGCTGGCCATGGCAAAGGCTGGAAGGAGAGGCTGTGCCACCAGCAGTGTCACCCCGGCCCAGCAGCAGCAGCCCCGCCAGCCTTCACATATCCTTCAGCATAAGACAGTCCTTTCCTCATCGATCACCTCTGCGTGCACATCGCCCTACCCATTTCATGGCAGACTGTCATCACGTGGAAGATAAAAGGCCTAATCCTCCTCCCTGTTCTGCAGGCTTGATGTGTGCCATTTCCCTGCTTGCAGCAAAGCTGCTTTCGCTGTGCAGCGGCGAGCTGGGCTGCAAGGCAGACCCCAGCCCTGGGGAGAGGCGGCTCTTCTGCAGGAGCTGCAGATGCGGTTTCCTCGCAGGACTGGAAAACAATGAGTTTTCAATCAAGCCAGCATCTTCTAGCAGGCTCGCAGCTCCGTGCCTGGGGGGATCCGGCTCCAGCTGTACTGTGCTGTGATTCAGGACAGGAAGGAGAAAACAGCACGCCCAAAGGGAAGCGCCGGAGGAATTCAGGGAGACAGAAAGCAATTAAATAGCTTGGAATGTGTCCAGGGCCTTGGGGTTGTCACCCCGTCTCCTGCAAAACTTTAACGACCGCACGTGGCCTGGATCCCCGTGCTGTGTCTCCCCTGAGGGGCAGCGTGCAGGGCAGTGGGACCGGAGCGGTGTGAAGTGTTTCCTAGGTACGGGTTTCAGACCAAGCTCCAGCCTTGCAGCGCAGTTTTCTGCAGCGGCTCAGGGAGGTTTTGCTTTGGGAGCTCTCGCTGCGGCAGCGGCATGGCTGGACTCTGCTGGAGCCCGTGATATATCGCCTCATGTGAATTCGAAGCGACCTCTCGGACCATTACTAGCGGATGCTGTGTTTATCCTAATGGTGACACATCTTTAAATAGCACAGTTACATTACAAAGTCCCTGTTTAAAGAGTTTACCACTATCGCTTTCGCTGAGTGTAGTTCATTCAAAGCAGTTTGAAAAGGAGCAGAGCCTCCCTAAGCGCCGCTTTGATCCTACTAACATTTTTCTGACCGGGAATAGTTGCCAGAGACTCTCCCTTCTCTGTCAAGTCGTTATTACACCTCTTCTGTAAACAGTTTTTCCTCTCTTTCTGTTTTCTTTAGCTTTCCCAAACCACCTCTCCTGTCATCTTCCAAATCCTGCTGAACTGCTTCCAAATTCCTCCTTGCCCCCCTTTCTGAACGCAGCCTTTCGGTACACGCTGCCCTCGACTGCCAAGCATGTGGTCCTCCGCTTCACCTTGGAGTAAATGACTTCTTTCTAAACATCCCTTGAGAAGTATGATTTCACCTCTTTGGCTGGGTTGCCCTGCTCCAGTATTGGTGGGACATCTGTTTGCAATGTGAGTGAGAAAGCTGTAGCATTTTTTTTTCCCCCCTTCTCCTTCTTGTTGGCTCTTTGCACTTAAACTTGGCTTCTGCTAATTTATAACGATGACGGATGCATCTTTAATCGCAGGAGCGCTTTGCACGTCCCTCTGGCAGCCGCCGGCTCTGACACCACGCCTGCGCTCGGGGAGCTGCTGCCAAGGCAGAGCAGCGGCTGCTGGCGAGCACGGCCCCGGGTTCAACACACTGCTCGTGTTTCCCAATCTCTTTCTTCTTCATGTGCTTTTATTTAATTTTTTGACTGCGTTGTCCTGTAATGAGCACAGTGTCGCCCAAGGACAGTTTAGACTAAGCTTTCAGCAGCACCAACAAAATACCATCTGTGGGAAATGAACCGGAATCGAGGCATTTTTGGGTGGTAAGCAGTGGTTGCAGCAGCTTTATAACTATTTTCAATAATGGTCCTTTATTTGGAGAAGGAGGGAAGCAAAATCTTATAAAAGCCATCTGATGGAAGGAGAAAACTTACCCCAGTGCGTGGGCTCAGCTTCGCTACCACTGCAGTTGGTTTGGGTTGCATGGGGGTCATGTGAGAGCGAGCTGACTTTAAAGTTACATATATTTCTCATCCTCGGACCCCTTTATAGGCAACAGAGCTTTCAGTTTGTTAAACATGATGCTAGAGCACAGCTGGGAGCGGGGAAGAGGGGTACGCAGCCAGCCCTGCGGCTATGCCTCGCTTCCTAAGGAGAGAAGAGAGGAGCTGCTGCAATGACCCCTGCTTCATTTTTTGAGATACCGCTGCACCTGAAGTCATGGGAAGCACCATAACTTCTCATCACTAGAGAAGCTCATGACTGTATACCCTGTTCTTCACCCCACGTTGCCATGGGCATATCTGTGGTCAAGGGGAGGTGTTCTCTCCGTCCCCGGAAAGGGCTGTAACCCACCTTTTGCTTCTCTTCCAAGCTGCTGCTCAGTCTTTGCCCTTCTCTCTGGGACCCTTTTGCTTGCCCCTCTTCAGTTCAGTTCTGCTACGAGCACAAGTTACGACCATAGCTCTGTCTTTGCGCAGCGTTGGAGTTAAACTTTCCCCTTGTTTTAGAAGAACACATGGTTTTGCTTAGCACTAGCTAAGGAATTACAAGCCGTATGTCTTGAATATGTATCTGCCAAGGTAAGTAATCTCCGCTGTGAACTTGAACAATCAAAGCTCATGGCTATTTGTTTTCCTATGTATAGATTTACCAGCTGCTGGTCTCTAACATTTATTGATGTTTTCTTTTTTCTAATCAAGACGTCATTGCCGTGTTTAACTAGGCGGTCTGTCATCTGACGCGCAGGGGGTAGCTGGGCATACCGCGAGGCTTTTCCACCGCCCGGGGCAGCCCAGCCCTCCTGCATGCCTGCAGCAGGCTGGGGCAGGATCTGGCAAGCAATCCCAGTTTACCGTTTCTACCAAATCTACTGGGGGGGAACAGTTACAAGCAGTGTTTTACACACGCAGGCAGCTCCCCGTAGTCAGTCCCCAGAAAAAGGACTTAAGAGAAATCTTAATACAGCCTGTTCAGAATGCCAGGGAAGCCTGAAAGAAGTGACTGGAGATTTTATACCAAATTTTCTGAAATGTGCAGCATACGTTTGCGTAAAGAAAACAAGGGAAAGCCCGACTCTAAAGGTGTGCATTGTATCTTGTGCGATTCCTGAATATTTTTTGTGATTCACTTTGATTTATGTGTCCTGAGGGAAAGCTTTGCAGCAAGAACATATCCTGGAGCCGTCACACCTATACCTTGAATCTTGTCCTTCACAGGTGGGCGTTTGTGCTCACAAACCTCGTGATAACTCTCACAGGCTTCCTTGCTTGCTGTGTGTTGCAGCAGATTGTATAGCTTTATCTGCACCAACGTCCGTGGGTTAGACACGCTGGATGAGGACAACTGGAAACTATTTGCGCTGTTTATAATTCAAATCAACAGTTCTCCATACACCTTACAGTGAAAAATTTTAAGTGTTTTGAGCCATGACTATCAGATTTACAAAGCCTGAGCAGAAGGAGTTTCAGTTATGGTAGGAACTCCTCAGTAGAGGATGAGGAAGGTTTTAATGTAAAAAATAGTTGTGTTTTGCAGAACTGCCTTGGCAGCACTACCACAGACAAGGTTTTGAGACCATTTTGTTGGCTCGTACAAGTTGCTTCTACAAATAAAACCAATTTCACACACTGTCATTTAGAATTTGCTTCCTACCTAGTGTCTTAACCTCAGACACGTGTGGAGAGAGCAGCGGTATCAATTTAGACTGCAAACAGAGCACTCCAAAGCTGAGAAATGTCACTGTTTCTGTTATCTGTACCATTTTTGCACCAGCAAGTATATTGTTTTCTCCACGAGCTGCCACAAAACTCTGTTTTGGCGCACAGGATGATAAACAGCAGGTTTCAGGACTTGAAAAACTGGCTAAGCCTTTACAAAGAAAGAGTTTATCTAGCTCAGAGGGCTTTTTCCTTGCCAGATTTCAAAGGCTTCCTCAAACAAGGACAGCAATGGAGATTCTTGGGACAGTTTTTGAGAAAATTTTAAAAGGCGATTTGGGAGCAGTTATCACTTATCTTTATAGTGCAGAGAAAAAGAGATTTGAACTGTGGGTACTAGCTTATAATCTACCGACTTAAATGGCCATTTGCTTTACTCCTGCAGTTATTTGATGTGCATACAGGCATAGAGCACTTTCAAGATCTCTCTAGCCCCAGGGAAACATTGGGCACAGCCCGAGGCTCTGCCTGCCCTGCAGCCTGGCTGGACCCAGCTCCTCGCCTGGAGAACCTCAACCTGTGCTCCTGGCACGGGTTGCACATGTTTTTTCTTTGCCCCAGACAGCCACAGGCAAAAAAGCAACTGGCACAGAGCCTGGTGTAGCTGCGTGTCCGAAAGCAGGGCCAGAAGCCAGCAAAAGCACCTTCAGGGAGCAGAGCCCAGGGAGAGCGGTCTCCCGTCTGCTGGGAGGGAGCGGGCTGTGCTGTGTTCAGGGAGGCCCACAGTCATAGCGCTTTTCCGGGCTGCGGGCAGAACTGTCTTCAGTCTGGCAGAAGCACAGAGTATGGTGCCTGGGTCCCTGTTCTCTAAAGGGAGGTTTGAGATCGGGAAGGGAGAAAGGAAGGCAGGTTTCTGGTCCCTTCTCTCCCAGGGAGGAGCTGGTGCTCCTGGGGAACGAGCAGAAGGGAATCTGCACTAACCTGCAACACAAACTGGGACAAACGATATAAAACACCCATCAAGTGCCACAAAACGAGCCCTGGAACATAGATACAGCAAAATCTCTGCTCACCAAAGCTCCCCATGCCGCGACCAGGGAGCAGGCAGGAGTCTGGTTTTCGCCCATCTGTCCTGAGGCTTTCCGTCAGTCGGTGCAGCACTCGCCGTTTGGTTTTGTTTACTTGGGTGAGTTTTTTCTTAATCTACCTGGGAGTATTTCTTGAGCTGCATCGATTCTGAGCATGCTCTGAGCTCTGGACCGAGGGCACTGTATGGAGCCCCGAGGTTGCTCCGGCTCTCAGCTGAGCAGGTCTCCATAAACACGCAGGGCACGGCAATCCCGGCCGCAGCTCTGCCCAGGCGCAGCGCTTGAACCTGACGTTTAAAAATAGCCCAGACGGAGGCTGAGAGATGAAAGGAGCCCACAGCATCTCCACCAAACACAAACCCTTTAATGAAGCCAAGGGACTGGGGCGGGACCAACAACATTGTGAGCGGAGGGAGATCTAGTAGCCAGTGTCACTATGAATAGACCGCTTGTAAAAAGGCTTACGTGCAATTTGCACAAGCGGGGAGACTGCGCAAGGAAAAACAACATTCAATGAAATCCTTTAAAAAGCTCTGCTTTTTCAGTCCGTGTTTAACGCTTAAACTGCTGTGAATCTGATACCTCTACATTCAAACTCGTTCCATTACAGAAGCATGCAGAAGGGGTGGGGCGGGGGGAGAGAAAAACTCGTTTGGCTTGATTTTCAGGTAAACTTAGACTTCTTCATGAGCTTTTTTCCTGGCTCTTTATACTAGTGGAAAGCAGATAATTCAACACTTTCTTACAGCCTCACAACAGTATCAGTGTTTTGTCTCACAGCAGTTCTGTGGAGAACTTGGAGAATCACCCCTATTTTCTATGCATTGAAGCAGCAGCCACCTCTGTCATAAAGAAACCCATGTTTGTGATTCAGAACGGGATATTCCGCAGAGCAGAAGGTTCTTAGAAGAGCTGCAAGGGAGTTCCCACCCGCGGGGTTTCAGGCTGTCTTACCCACCCACCACCAGCTCCTCCCGTAGCTAAGCATGGCGAGAGGAGAGGAGAGGAGAGGAGAGGAGAGGAGAGGAGAGGAGAGGAGAGGAGAGGAGAGAATAGAATAGAATAGAATAGAATAGAATAGAATAGAATAGAATAGAATAGAATAGAATAGAATAGAATAGAATAGAATAGAATATTTCAGTTGGAAGGCACCTAAAACTATCATCTAGTCCAACTGCCTGAGAGGAGCTACAGCTCCACGTGTTTAGCTCTGCTAGGATGGTGCAAAGCACCGCTTTGGCATCTCGAGGGAATTCCCTGAGGAGGCTTTAATGACAGGCAATCTGTTAGTTTAGTAAGATGATGTCTACATTTTCCAGTTTCTGTGAACCTGATGTAAAGTTGAGAGATTTTTTTCCTAAAACCAAGTAAATCAGGCTTCTGGAAAAGGTACCTGAAATTAGTGTCAAGTGCAAGCAGGTATAAATACTAAGAGAGGCAGCCTGAGCAAGAGCGTGAGATCCAAAGCCATAAACTTGGAGGAAGCTCAGCTCTGTGTTTTATGGCTCCAAAATGACTTCAAAACAGTATAAACGTGACCCGGTTGACTTTAACTCTTTGGGTTCCTGCAGCCATCCACCGCAGCAGCACGGAGCTGCCCGCAGCCAGCGAGCCTGCCTGAGCAGGCGGAGAGGTCGGAGGCGTTTGACACAGGCTTAAATCCAACCCCGCCTGGGCACGGCCATGCCTCTGGGTTACTCATACTCCTGGGCTTACCTCTAACATGCAGTTTTTCTAGCTGCTCAGAAAAAAAACCACGATGCCAAACCATAAAAAACATTATTTTTCTCCCTTTCACTATTAGAGAAACTCATCTGAGAAGTGCCCACGGCCTTTCTTTCGTTGCCTTTGCTGATGAACTCCTTAGCCCTGGAGGCAGCAAATATCATCTCCCTTAGAGGATGAAGGCAGATATTCCTGTTCTCTTCTTCAAATCTGCTTATTCCCTCCAATGAGGGATCCGTCATGGCTGACGTTAAGTTTTTAGGATGCTATTCTTGCTGCTTTCTCTGTGACCCTGTGCACACGTACTGTCACACAGTAAAGTCCGTGTTTCTCCTGCCTCTAATGAGATAAAATAAGTAACCTGATATTTTGTGTTCCTCTGCCTGAAGCAGCAGTGTCAGGGTGCGTTCAGTTGCGTGCGTTTGGATTTTGACTGGTTGATTACCTGCAATCAGTGCCTAGGGTGGTCAGCAGGAGGTTGTGAGTGCTGCAGGGACCTGATGTTCAGAAAGCGGGGGCTCAGCACCTGAAGGTCAGCTCTTTTGTCAGAGTGGGTGCCCCAAAACACGAGGAACCTTTTAAACACCCCCATGAGTGTTTCCGGGGCGTCTTCCTAGAGGTTTTGTGTGGATTTGCAAATGTGGTCTTGCATTAGAAGCAAATACTCCAGCTACACCTACTTGTACTGCTGTGATGGGGGGTCCTGGATCTATCAGCGTGTGACTGTATTACAAGGTAGTGCTGTGCAGAGACTTGAGCTACTGCCGAAGAGGCAGCTCATCCTGTGCTAATTAACTCTGCCGAGAAATGAAGCCTGCCAGCCTGGGAGGACCGGCCCGCTGACAGCCCTGCACTGTTCCTAGGACTGAGGGACTTTGTTCAGCTCAGGTGTCCCTGCCCGAAGCCCAGCAAGCTGAGCTGCTGGGGAGCAGCAGGCACCATGCAAACGTGCATGGAAACCCGGGTCATGTAGTGCAAATCATTTCGCTCCCGCAGACCACTGGCGGACGCCCTGACTCCCAGAGTTTGCTGGATGTTACCACGGAGAGCATTAGCTATTTCTCTTTTGCCTTTTGTTGCTTTTAGAGCAGTGGTGCAGAGGGCAGGGAGCAAAAACGGTGCGGTCAGGGAAGGCAGCTGCTCTGAACACACAGGAGAGAGAATGGTCTTACTTGTCCTGCCCATCCTCGACTGCCGCCTGAGGTACGAGCATTTGTCAGCCAGCTACAGCCCACAGGTGCATTTGTAAAAATAAGTTCCCTACGATAATTCAAGCCTCACTTACCAGCTAAATGGTGAACATGCCCATCTGTCTCAGCTCTGCAACAAGCAGCGTAGAGCCTGTGAGTGAATAGGTATTGTGCCTGCAGCCGTCCCGCAGTGCAGCTGAGAGGGGCGGTGGATGTAATGCTAACTGCGCTGCAGCCGATAAACTGCTGGTGCCTGAGAAAAGGTCAGATTGGGCCACAATGTCGTGTTGATGCTCAGGTAAAATTCCACATCGCTGGGGCCAGGGGAAGGAAAGGGAGATGCCACCCACTCTTCCTTGAAAGGGCAGAAGTTGCAGCTGCTACAAAAGGCAGGTGAGATGAATGTGTAATCCTCCCTGCAGAGCTGGCTGCGGAGTTTTGCCGTTTTATTTCAGCCTGTAGACAAGGTCAAGCAGGAGTTTGCTTAAGGAAGGGCTGAAGCCAGGTGTAACCACAGCGCCGAGGGAGCATCACTAAGCCCAACGCCGCGGGGACCGGGATTCGCCCCAGTCTGAGATGGGCACAGGCAGGTGCAGGTCTGCAAGCACATGGGGAAATTTGGGAATGACGGAGCCAGCAGGTGATGGGATGGTGAGGGGACAGCCCTTCTCTGCCCCAGCTCCAAAGAAAATCCAAACCCATGGATAAGGGGCTTAGATCAGGAGCTCTGGTAATTCATTCCCTATTTTTTGTATTTTTTAAATTAGCTTTGTGATTTAAGATTGCTAATGCAAAACAAAACTAGCAAATTTTGGAGGGCGAGGGCAGTACTTGGTTTCTGAGCAGCCTGCACCCTCTGGCGCTAAGCCTTCCTGAACAGACCACCGAAGCGCCCCGGCAGTGTGCGACCCAGGAGCAGCGGAGCGCTGAGCGCCGGCCGGGAGGGAAGCGGGCAGCGCTGCAGAGCTGCCAGCAGCCAGCTGGGGCTCAGGTATGAGCCTCTTTTGATAGAAACCTGATTGCTAACTACCGTTCACACGCAAACTTGATGTAGGAAGAGAGGGATGAGGCAGAGCGGGACTGATGAGTCAGAAGATGAGAGAACTACGCGGTTTTTCCTAATAACAGTTTCATGCTTCCATTCCAGCGTGCTTAACTGGATGTGTTTTGCCCGCGTTAGAGCTGTGCCTATTTACATCCGTGGCAAAGCTGGCCCTGGAGATTTGCAGCAGCATGCACGTGAGCAGGATGCGGCCCTCACTCCTTCATCCTGAGCCGAGGAGCTCTTGCCGCTCTGCCGGCAGCTGCCTCCTCGACTGTGTTTTTATGAAGTGCTGTTTCAGCTGCGGTTGGGGCTCACCTGCGCTTTATAAATACCCATTTGCCGTCAGTGCAGGGCTTGGGCTCTGAGTCAGCAAAACATTTCAGCACGTGCTCAATCATACCCCAGCCCGTTACAGAAGTTAAACATCTGCTTATTTTTAAGCTTGCACTTATATATTTTTGGGGGGACTGGAGCGGTATTGCCGAGCGATGGCCAAGACCGGGTGCCAGTAACGGTGGCTCTTGCTGCCTACCTGGAGCTCCAGGTGAGCCCTGCCCAAGCTGCCTTCTGCTCTAACACTTTAAAAGAATGAAAAATAGTCCAAAACTGTAAATATGGGAATAAACGTTCCCACAAGTCATCTGCTGTTAATTTACGGTTGAATCAATTCATTTTAATCCAAAAACAGCAGAGCAGTTTTCAGTCTCTGCAGACCATTGAATATTATACTTGATATCATAAGCAAAAGGATTGCAGGGCATGTCTGTACCCCAACTGTTTTATTTCACCAAGAGCATTTAGTGCTTTGCCAAATTCTGTCTCTGAGGGTCACTGCAAATGTGTTCTCCTTCTGCTTTTCATATAATACTGAAAAGTCAGTTGTGATTGAGTAACTCATTAACTATTCTTGCAATTTTAGCTTGGAGGCTTCTCTTGTTTAATGCATACGTAGAGCTTGGTCTCTCAGACTTACCTCCCCCTAAAAAAATAAGTGTACGAGCAACCTGTGCAGTGCTGCCATAGCAGATTGTTACCTGAAATAATGTGAATTATTTCTCTTGGAAGCCAGAGCAAACAAAACAGCCAGATTCTTTGATGTCTTGATCTGGAGAGGCTGCTCGTGGCAAGCGGTCAGCCTCCCAGCTGTCACCATGCTCAGCTTTAAATATGAAACCTTTTTTCCAGATCACCTCCCAGTAAGTTGCTTGCTATTTGCAATATCTGGTACTCCGGGTGATCCTTTCTCTGCGTGTCCGTAATGGGAACCAGTTGCTTAACAGCAGAGGAGAAGGTACAGATAAAGCAATCGAGCTTACCCAAATCGCTTTTGCACTGGAAATTATTCAGTTGTCAGACAGTGATTCCTCCCTCTCGGTGCTCGTCCAACCCACCGTAACAGATGGCCCCAGGCAGCCTGTCCCTTTGGCTGATTTTGTCTTCTCTTTGACTAGCGTTTTCGCTGATGAAAATAGGACGCGTCCAGGACAGCGGTCAGGGGCTGCACTCGGGCTGATGGGTTTTGAAGAGCTGCGCAGCAAGAGGTGTAGCCATACGCGGGGTGAAATCCTGATGCATCTCACAGCCCGCTCGGCTGCCTCGGCGTGCGCTGCTCGTGCCCTGCTCCCCGACCAGCGCTCCCAGCGCGCGGGGCTGCTCCAGTCCCCCAGAAAATCATTTCAGGCATTGCTCGACTCCGCTTGGACAAGCTAGGCTGCACAAGGATGCTTCACATTAAAATTATATCTGAAAAGAGCAAATGGCCATTGCCTGATTTACCTGGATGAATACGTTGTCTTCGTTTGCCTTTTTTTTGCTGAGTGTTAAAGAAAGACCTTGGTAGGAAACTGTAACGTTATGCATCTGGCTACGAGCACTGCTGGGTTCAGTGCCTTTTGCTGTGTTTAATTCCTTGCAGCTGCTCAGGGTTAGTTAATTATCTCCTTAAAAGAGGAATTTCTATTTTTACAGGATGACTAGAAGGCTGATGGAAACATGCAAGAGAGCAGAAACCCAAATATTTAGGCAGACCCATAAAACACTTCCCATAGCTGACACCACAGCTGCAGTTAACGCCAAACGCTCTCTGTTTGCTTTCTGGGTGATACATTTTTCTTAAGGGATAAGTTGCTGGAACAGCTTGAAGTGAGCATCGCCTTGCACTTGCACAGCCTCACTCACACCTCAGTATGGAGCTGCACTGAAAAACAGCAACGGTGCAGTTTTGCTTCACAGAATTGTTCCCAGTCGGTTGTTGTGGTCCTGGTGTCGGGTGAAGTCTTGCTCTGCGTTACTGCTGCCTTGGTCCCCGTTGTAGCGAAGGATGCAGCAGACTGTGCCGCAGTGGCTGTCCTTGCAGGCACGGGCAGAGCTGCGCCGGAGCGCAGCAGGGTGTCTGGGACAAGGGACAACCTTTCTGGGTGCAGCAAGCTCACATAGCTTGGGTGGCTGTAGGTCTCACCCCGGCTTTCCTTGCTTCACGAATGCGCTCCAGGGCTGGGGAGGGTTTCGTGCAGCCTTCGCCGGCATGCGGATGCTCACCACCGCCACGGCGAGCGGCGTGTGGCCTGAGCACGTGACAGCACAGCTCTTGCACCCAGGATTTAAAAATGTCTATACTGTTGTTGCTGAAAAGTATGAAACGAAGTCTAGTCTCGCTTGATCTTTCCCTTACTTTTAGCCTTTTTAAATAATAATAGGCACATGTAAGTGATTAACGCAACCGCGTGCGACCGTTCCGTGTTGTTTGTGCAATCCTCAACATGTGCTTTATCTTCCAAGTACGAGGTGGACGTGTCTGGCATTTCGTATGCGAGGGGCTTTGCCAGCCCGGCGGGACGGCGCTCAGCCGCGCTGTTGTCACACCACCGCAGCTGCGGCAGTAGCTGCCGGCTCCTCCCTGCGCTCTCCCCGGACCCCTGGAGGGTCACACTGGCCTCACTGTTGGAGAAGATCACTTATTTTGTTCTGGTAATAAAAGATTTTTTTTAATTTGTGGCCTTAATATTCAAGATAAGCTCGTTCTTTGCCTGTGCTATACAGATACAGTCTTTGCTTCTCTTCTCCTTCGTTAACAGCGATGCCTGACAGCTGCCGGGGTGGGTTTTGCCTCCAGCACGCTCTTTTGACCCCCATGTCCCTGCCATCCATCAGCAAGTCTGGGCGGATCCATGTCAGCTGACAAAACTGAGGATAGAGGGGAATATCAATTAAAATCTTAGAAAAACTTTCCATCTCCCTAAAGAGATCTTGTTTTCTTTGAAAAATATTTAATAGAAAGTTGGATCTAGGTTCCACATTGTGTCCAACTGGCAACAAGTTTACACAGTCATCCAAAAAATTGTTTTGAAA
The DNA here is from genome assembly GCF_047370975.1 of Nipponia nippon. Taxonomy (NCBI): domain Eukaryota; kingdom Metazoa; phylum Chordata; class Aves; order Pelecaniformes; family Threskiornithidae; genus Nipponia; species Nipponia nippon. The sequence goes on from NW_028262313.1 coordinate 22,712,863, forward strand.
CCGTGTTATTGACGATGCTAACCATTTAACACACCAAGTGTGTTAAAAAATAATGCAAATATTGCAGAAAAGCAAAGCATAGCATGTATACATTTTATGAAATTTAAGGGAAATTAAGATTGAAAATGTGTAAGTATAAAGATGGCAAGAAATGCTGCCAGGTGCTCAGGTGAATGTCACCCAGGTTTCTAGTCTTGAATCGCCAAGAAAAGGGGCTGTATCGCACTCACCATGGGCAGCCTTGGTGTGAGCAGGAGCTCGGGTGCCTGTGCCTAATCCCTCCCATCTCCAGGCAGGTCACACAAAACTGAACAAATCTGAGCTTTACGAGACGGCCGGTTCCAGAGGCCGTGGACGAGCCACCCGCTGCTGGCGGACTCTTACCTTGATTACTTCTTACGTACCTTTTCCCCGATTACGCCTTTTTGACCAAACTTACACGAAACGCTTCTGCCCATTGAGGCGCGCTGCAGCTCTGCGGAAGCCCTGCGAAGTCTGGTGGCGTTGCTGGATCTCCTTAGGGTTGTTTGCATAACTTTCTACGTGCCCTTTAGATTCAGAGTGCTTGTTTTGATCTTTCTTTAAATAATATGTGGAAGTGTTGATCCATGACATGGTTTGCTACAGCCTCCTAAGAGGTACAAGATCATTTAAAAAATGTTGTTGGTTTTAAGATTTTCTTTTTTTCCCAAAAAAAGACTATTTTGGGGAAAAAAACTACTAGGTTTATGCTGTATCTGGGAGGAAGGTTGGTTCTAAGTCTATAAAAACCAAGCATGGATGCAAGCTTGAGCAGTGCTACAGTACCAGCATGGATAACGTAGGTCCTGCTGGAGCAGGGAGCTCCTGCAAATAGAGCAGAAATGTGATAGTATACATGGGCATTTAGTGGAAAAGGTACGGTAACTTAAATGATTTGGTTTATCTTTCATAGTGGGCTGTGGCTGGAAGTCTGGGAGCTTTTTGGCATTTCCCAGATCCCTCTGTTAACCTACGGGAAGAGCATCACTGAGCAATTGGGAGCTGGATGTTCTGATCCACTAAATGTGAAAGGCCGTGGCCAAAACTAAATGCGTAGGCTGAAACAAACGGTCTTTTGCTGGCAAAACTGAGATGGTTATGGTTTCCTTTCCAATTTCTGTGCTCCTGGGACATGAGTAAGCAGCTGGCAGCCCGTGATCCATAAAAAGGCAGATAAGCGCTAGCAGAGGACCCCAACGCACTTATCTGACCTCAGGTACCACAGGCCATCACGTCTGTCCTCTTACCCTGATCTCAGCTTTCCAAGTTGGAGAAACCCACATTTCTTTGCAGTTTGATCCAAAGCACACCTGCGCGCTGCTTCCCCAGGGCTGTCCTGCGGGTTCTCTCTCCGCGGCTACACCTGATAAGAAATACAAGGAAAACTGGCAGGCCCCATAATGTGGGAAAAAGAAGCCACACAGCTTCACAGCGTTAAAGAGGGCCACACGTTAAGTAGCCAGCTACGGTGGTCTGTAAGGACAAATAGGATCTCCCCACCAAAAAGCTCCTCTTCCTGTCTGTTGGACCACAAAAACCGTGCTGAAGAAACACAGAGCAACACCTGGCGCACCAGGGGTTGTTTTTTAGGTTGATAGAAGAGGAAAGTAACAGTTTTAACACACAGGCAGTGTATCACAACAGCATGCAGGTCACTACACACCTATTAAATTAAAATCTTTGTACAAAATAAGCCTTAAAATGTGCTGAAGTTGTGCTTGTGTTTAGGAACAATAAGAAGTGGCAAAGAGATGCACACTGACAATACAAAGCAGAAGCAGTTGTGGTTTAATGGCAGGAAGGCATGGTGATGGGCAAGGCACCAGCCTGAACCGTCTGTGCCCAAAGCCCAGAGAACAGGGACCCCAGAGTGCGGTGAGCCCCCTTCTCCCACCTCCATCCCCACCCAGGTTGGCCCTGTGGTACCCAGTTTGGTACCAGCCAGGGAACTGGCTTTCTGCTCCTCTTAGCCAAATATACCTCCTCTATGGCGTGGTCATGGGTGGGAAACCACAAAGGATAAATGAGACTTGATATGTGCATATATTCCCCTAATGCCCTGCCCGGGTCCTGCGCTGCCGGTGGTCCCCAAGAGCACGTTGTCAGTGGCAGAGAGCTCTGATCTCGTCCTTTGGGCTTCTCCACGTGACCTGCCCTCGCCCAGAGGGAGCAGACGCCGATGCCTCTGGTATATTCACTTGGGAGCTTTGCCTTGAGTGGTCTTGTCTAAGGCAGATCCATGGCTCATTTACTCGGCCAGCTGGACCTGCCATAAATGCAATGAGCCACAAATATCCTTTTCATAAATAAAAACAAATTCCACTTAAGCATCAGCGTAAGGCCTAGTTGCTCTCCTTGCTCTGAGCAACTGTTTGACTCTTTGGAATGAATTGATCAGGTATTCTGGAAATTAAATTAATTTCCAAATGCATGCAGGGTCACAGAGTAATTCTAAGACAAGGAGTTAAACTTGTTTCCTTTTCCTTTGTATTTAAGCTCATTTTCATTGTGTAGAGAGCATATCTGAGATAATCTTTGCAGTAAACATGCATTAGTACCAGATTCTGCAAGGAAACATATTTTTGTCTCTTTTTTTTTTTTCTTAAACTAGGGCTTTAAATGGATCCTTCTATAATTCTCAAGGTCGTTGTTAAATATTTTAAATACTTGGTCAAATGCCAAACTATTTTCATTGCCTGAATTTCTCTCCTTGGAGAATTATTGCAGACAATGAATTGTGGCGTCTTCAACATTTGTGTCAAAGAGAAACCTACCATGACAAGCCGTTTTGTAACTCAGGAACTTGACTAAAGTTTTATATTGTATTGAGTTGGACAAAAAGTCTCATGGTGTATTTAATCACCAGATATCTGCGGCATCCTGTACTGCAATTATTATGGCCTTTATTTATTAGGGAGAGAGAAATCTCATTTCTGCGTTTTGTATTAAATTTGGGCTGAAACCATCTGCAGTCCTTAGAAATACCTGGATGAAGCAATTGCAAGCAGTGGGAAAGCTTGATTGCCCCTCATGCTTTCAGCGTTAGAGCACGCTCTCCGGGAACATCCCTGGGGCTGGGGAAGGCAAAATGGCCAAATCGAAAGGAAAGTGAATTTTTCCTTTCTTCAGTTGCCAAGCACGGTGTTTCGATTTGCAGCGAAAGCCTATTGAAGACAGCGGGAGAACTCCTCAGTAGTTTGGGTCAAGCCTTGATCTACAGTGGAATACATGAGCAAGCCTCCATCTTGCCATACAGCTTGCTTTTCTGTTTTCTCAATTTTATACTGGGAAAAAACCTAATTAAGGCCTTTCTATGATACACTTCTCACCATCACTTTCCTTACGAAAGGAGATGAGGGGGTTTAAATGAGGCTGACAGATATGCAGCAGTGAAAGAGCTTGTACCAGGCAGATACCGTAGCCACACTGTATATGGAGACTGACCAAAAATGATCAAATGACTAATATGTTGTTTGCCTGGTCGTGAACTCTTATTTGCTTGGAGGAAGAAGTAAGCAGAATTTTCTGAAGTTGGATTATGAACAGATTAGGCATTGGTCTTCCTTTGTGAGAACAAGTGAGCATTATTAGCCAGAAAACAGATGAACCTGTACTTGACCGAGTGAAACGCAGTAATCTTTATTTCCTTCAAAGCCCTAACTTTGATTTCGGCACTTGATTGACACTGATACTCCAAAGTCTCTGGAAAGAATTGGGCATTTATCCCTGTTACAGATCTGCGGGGTGGGCTGGTATTCATTTCCCGTAGCTCACCCGTAAAGGTCCGGGCTGGGGTTTCGTGGGTAACGTGCCCCATGCTCATTGCCCGCTGGCCGCAGGGGGACGTGTGCTGGCCTGGAAGCTCCTGCTCGGAAGGGCAGGTACCGATGGCCTTGCGGCGGGCCGCGGTGTGGTTCTGACATCTGCGGGGGACCGGCAGCATGGCCACTGGAGTGGCCTCTGGCAGTGGGAACGAAAAGGCTGCATGGAGATGTCACCCATAATTTAATTAGCGACAGCAATGATCTTGAAGGATTTCATGAAAATTATCATGAAAGGCATTTTACTTTGTAGACGAAACAAAGAACTTTTATTTTGCAACCAGTTAAGCCTTTGTTTTCCCCTCTTTGTTGCTTTTTTCCCCCCTTTAAGGGAAGGAGAGAGTAGAAGTTGCGATTAATTTCTTCTTTCGTTTCCTTGCTCTTAACAAAAATTCAGGTAGACCATAATTGAAGTAAGCACATCCTGTGGAGAGAGAGGAGAAGGCCCTTCTGGCAAAGCAGGGCAACTTCGAAACTGGTGTGTGGTCGCGCTCAGTCCAGCCAAGTTTCTGAAACGGCGCAGTGCACGGGCAGTACGGAAACAGCCCACGTACGAGGGCGTGCAGCTGTGCAGAACAAATTGTACGTGTATTTGGTTCGGCACTGAAGGCAAGTGGGAAGTGTTGCCCTTTGCTTTTCAGATGCTCCTTCTGTAGCTTGAAAATTATTTTTAAAGCTGGAAATCAAGATTCTTGGGGAAAAAAAGATAGTACGGTCTTAATCCAGTGTTAGCCTTTTTAACCTGACAGCTTTAGCTGTTCCAAATGCGTTTACCTGATGAGTTTATATGTGACGGTGTTTGTTTGGAGGCAGCATATTTTGGCTCCCTGGATATTATCTTACAGCGAGGATCAACGTTTCTAAGCATGTATTTCCACAACAAGTAAATAATACGGAGGAGACGGTGAGGTTCACAAGATTCATCAGACGGCTGCATGGAGCCATCACCCAGCCGCAGAGGAGGCTGGAGCCATGCCTCCTCGGTGCTCTCCGTGGTTTTGGGGTATCGGCACAGCTACAAACTGGCACAGCTTTGGCAGGGAGACAGAAGGTGATGTCTGCAGCCTGGCTAGCTAAAAACCTGGCTGCTATAGACAGTAATGCAGAGATGGCGCTCGAGAAGCATATCGCTAGGGATGTTATTTCTTTATGATCTCTTTCCTGGTCTACTCGATATTTGTTTTACACAGCTGCCTCCAACATCTGCTTTTCATCTCTCCTCTTTATCCATGTAGGTATTCAAAAATGCCTTTCTTCTTTCAGCTGCTTTAGGTGTCTCCTGTCTTGTCAAGGAAACATGCGGCTAATTGAATTAAAACGTCATTTTCAAATAGGCTGTTGCATATTTTACACACAAATAATTAAAGGAGTAATGTCAACTGCCTTCCACATAAAGGAGGATGGGGAAAAATAGCAAGATGAGCCTGAAATTTCTCAGGAATCTGAAAGCAGGCTGAGCCCATTCTGTAGTTTCAAGTTGAGATCTTTTCCCACCTTTCTACCTGACAGCTTTCAAGCTGCTTTCCCAGCCTCCCCAGCCTCCAACCTTCTTCACTTGGTGCAATTGGGACCCAAGCTGTGGTTCAGCCTTTTAGCCCAGGATCCATCTCCAGGGCATCGGGCTTCCCAGGTGAGCAGCTTCTTCTGCTTAAGCATCTAGCCGTGATGTCAGAAATAGCCGATTCTTTGGCTTTCGTCACCAGTTGGCACGCAGACGTTGCTGAGCAGCACCGCTGCCCTGCGATGGCGGGTCTCGGCAGCTCTGCTTTACCCAGCTGTGATCAGGAGGTTTGCGCGTGCCGGGGGCCGTGTGTAAGCAGCTATTCCCTACCAGTTTCAGCCTGCAACCACCTTCCCTTCTCTCTTCCTCCCCAGTAAATGCGGGGTTGTTGCTTTTGGATAAAAGAGGCCACTGCTCTGAGGCATTTTGCAAAGAGCAAATACGACTTTTGACCTCAGCAGGGAGCAGAGTTTTGCCCGGCTTGAAGGTCAGCGGCTCCACGAGCCGTATGGGCTAGAGACACTGATGCTTCCTCCCTCTGATACTCGCTACAGCCTCCCCGGAGGAAAGTCCCTTTTCTTCTCAGAAAATCCCTCTCCTTTTGATGTTTTTCCCATTTTTTGTTATTTATCTCCTTGGACAAAGCTTGCCCTTTGAATAACATCCCTCCACGCTACAGTATCTCTGTACTTCTGTGGCTGAGCTTCTCATGCATCTTGAATCAGCCATGTAACAGGCAAATCTGCATTTTCTCACGTAGATGATCAACAGTGAGAGTAGCCACTAAGCCCCACGACTGACTTTTATTAGGCAGAAAGCGCTTGCATGCTCAGGTGGGGTAGTCTGAAGCATAACCAACCCTTCCAGCCCGCGGGGCAAATGGGGTTTGCACCCCTCTCTCCTCGGCGCCTTCCTCTGAGCTCCCTGGGCAAACAGCCCACCATACGGAAAGGAGATTGGAAAGAAGCTGCCAGGTCGCAGCTCCACCTGATGTCTAAAAGGCGTAGGGGGTGTCAAGGAGAGAAACAGGGAGCAGAACTGGGGCCTGGTGGGACTGGGGTCTGCAAGCCCTGGAGGTCCCGAAGCCAGCCCCGCGGCGGAGCAGCACCACAGTCGGTGGCCGCCTGGATTTGTGTTCGCCGGTTTTCTTTAGTAGGCAAAGGAAAATCCGATGTGCTTTTGCGTGTTCGTAGATCTGAAAATGTAAACTGTGGTAAAGTATCCAGTTATAGCGTGACCTCTTAATCCGCGGGGTTTTTTCTGTTCTGGGGTGAATTCCAGCAAACCACTGCGCTGCTGTGTTTACAAGGAAAATGCCTGCTTTCTGTGTTCTCAAGGCCATGGCATGTCTCATTAAAAATCCTCTTTGGGAAAAGCAGGCTAGTTAGCATTCCTCACCCCAGTAAAGTTGCAGTGAATAAATATTCCTATCCACTATTTAAAAAACAAAACAAAAAAAAAACCCAAAAAGAAATGAACTAAAATCAGATATAAATAATCATTTGCTACCTCCTCTGGTTATGCATCTGAGTTTTAAAACATCGAGGCACTTGGTTACCCTACCCAAAACCAGCCTTAGCCCCGGGGCTCGGGGCAGGCAGCGGGGTGAGTGCCCCTTGCAGCCGGAGCCTGGAGAATCATTTCCAAATGCCAGGAGGGATTTAGCCTGCTCTGGGGACTCGCTGTGCAGGCTGGCAGCCAGACAGACAAACCACCCTTCCAGAAGGATGCTGGCTCCCCACTGTGGCAACGAGCACAATTTTAGCAACAAGCACGATTTGAGCAACAAGCACAATTTTAGCTGTCGGAGGAGGCAGCCCAGCCACGACTGAGGCTAAAGCAGGACAGAAAGGCGAGGGATGGCCGGTGGCAGCTGCCCACAGGGTGCCGGCACCCCCAGCCCCTGCGAGCTCCATCGCGCCTTCTGCAGCCACTGTCACAGGAGCTGTTTCGGCAAAGGGCCGGGGTAAATTACAGTTCCTGTGAGCGACAGGCAGAGTCCCACACTTCCCAATGGTTACCTGGCTCTGTAAACAGACTGCTGCGTGCCTGGCGCCAGATCAGAGCCACACTAATCAGTCCGGCCAGCTCTGCAGCAAAGCTCCACAGCATACTCAAAGAAAAGCCAAAACCAATATGTTTATGAAATGAAAACATCACAAATACACTTTGTTTACACTGCTGACACTGAAAGGAGCAACAGATGCTTCTGGTTTGGGTGCCTGTCCAGCCTAGTTTCAGGAAAGCATGGAGATCAGAGGGAGGAAAGAAAAGGAATTGAAATGTACAGCCTGTCACATCTCCAGTTTTAAATATTGTAAATCATTCATGTGCTGCTACAGCAAACAGAGATGGGCTCGGCTCTGCCAGACGCCAGCCTATGGCCCTCCGTGGATTGATGCCGTGGGTAAACGCCAGTCCTGCGAATCAGCCACATCGGCACTGCTGCAGCGGCTCCGTTGCACGCTCTCTGACACGCGGTGTTACCTGGGGAGCGAGAATAATCCCAGCCCCGGCTGGCAAGCCAGGCAGTTTGTAAGCTGCCAAAGGGCTATTGCTGCAGTTCAGCAATGTCCAGCGAAGGAGCATGTGTTGGAGCCGAGCGTCGGCCAGCGCAGCCAGAGCCTGCTCCGGGTGGCACGAAGGCTGCAACCGGGAGAGCGCCGCGCAGTGCATTGTACGCAGCTCAGATGGGCCCTTGGCGCAGGGACTTTTGCTGGATAATTGTCTTTATTGCCATAAAAGGTAAAAATAAAACACGAAGCAACACATTAAGCAGCGCTGCTGACATGCTGGTTGTCTGATTGAGCAGTGCCTGGAGAGACAGCGTCTGAAAAAAGGATCAGGGCAAGAGCCGTCCTCCTCATAGCCCTGTCACTTTTTAGGATAGACAACCGGCAGGATTTGTACCATGAAACACACATCATTAAAAATCTTCCCCCTAGTGCTGATGGGGTTCGAGTGCCCGTGCCTCGCAGGCACATCCCTGCTGAGTGGCACCAGCACCCCCCGGCGCCTGACCGGCCTCGGCTCGGGGGTCAGCCCTGCGCAGCTCTGGGAGCACTTGCCTGTCTTTCCTCCCTGATAAGCTGCAGTGAGGACGTGAAACGCTTGCCGTGGACTCGAACATTGTATTATTTCATATGCGCTGTTTATTGTTTTAATACGCATTCTGCCACCACGTGAAATTTGACAGGAGCGAGCACGCGCTGGCCCCATCTTTGAGAATTATCCCAAAGCTCTGACTTAAGTTTTAATTACATCTCATTCCTCTCAGCCAAATCGGTGGACAAGGCAAACAAATAACGTATTATAAAGCCGTCCCGCTTTCAGTCTGGGATGAAAATATGTTTTGATTGCCGTGTGGACGGGATAGGAGCCTGGGTGACGCTGAACCGCTGGGTCTTGGGGCAGCCAGGCTGCTTTCTCCTCTAACAGGCAGGACCCTCAGCGCAGCTGAGCGGAGTCACGGCCTCCCCGCCCCGGGCAGCGCAGGCGCTGCGAGGGGGACAAGCTTGTTCGGGCAGAGCCGTGCCCGGACCTGCCGCGAAACCTGCCCCTGCCTCCCAGAGCAAGCCTGGGGGACATGTTAGTAAGGGCTCTTTCAGCAGCATCAGTTATACATCGTGGCACCATTGCCATTGACTGAAATGGGTGACGTGCAAGACCTCTTCCTGGGGTTCGGTCACCAGCCCCGGGGCTAACCCTGGGCTGCAAAGGAAAGTAAAACTGGAGAAGTTATGGGGAGATGTTAAGGAAGTTCTCCCATCGGCTCCTCTGTTTCAGGGCTTTGGGGCTTGCTCAGAGGTCCTTTAAGCTGTGGTAGTGTGGCTTGGCATGTGGCGGGGCAGCGAGCTTCCTGCAGAGGGTGTGCTGGGGCAAGGGGTCCCCGAAGAGCTGCTCTTTGGCACACGTTCAGTTGTTCAGACTTTCCAATAAGTTCTGGCTAGTTATTCGTTATCAGAGCGTAGCTAAAAATAAATACATGAAGGAAGAGGGGATTTTTCTTTTGTCTAGATGAAATCGTCTGCGTTCCCTAGTGAAAAGGATTCTTAATAAGGGAATTGGCTGAACCGTGTACATCATGATGAATGCGGAGGGAGTTTACACCCATTCACCAGCTCATGTCTTCGGGGAACAAGTGGACATGCCTGCAGGGCTTACTGCGGCACTGTAGCACTGGGAAGCACGTAGTCCCCTGAGAGAAAGCCACGACCGGGCCACCCGTGGAGCCGCAGAGCCAGCTGGATGTTGAAAGCATCACTCGCTAAACCCCTAAGAGGGCCAGCAATGCCTACGCTCCCCTCTGACCGTCCAAGCTGGCGCCAGCCCCCACAGATAGCTCCTTCGTTCCATGGCTGAGCCTGCACCAAGCAGGGTCAAAACATAAACACGAATAGCGCTAAACATGAAACAAATCCCAAAATGCAGGGAAATCGGGTCGTCTGTTGTATGAGGTGAGAAGCTGTTATCGCTACGCAGTGTGGTGGCCGGAGGGGACCGGTGCTAGCAGCAGTGAGCAGAGCTCACCCCCGCTCTGCTCCGGTGGGTTACGGTCCTTCCCCATCCCTGTTGCATCCTCACAGCCTTCTGTGCCTGAATGCACCACTCGACCCTGGGTACAGCCTCCTTGTGCCACATCTGTAGCTGCAATCTGGTTTTCCCCTAATTATATTGTAAGATATATGTCCAGGGCGCCGGGAGCGCAAGGTCATGCAGCTGGAATCGAGCACTTGTCTTGTAAACGTCAAGCTGTGGAGAGACTTCCAAGCCACGGTGTCATCTGATACCCTGGTAAGCTCCCGTTAAATTGAAAACCACATGTCACCGAGGGAGCACTGCGCGGGCTGTGCCCTGGCTCTGCGCCCCACGTTGTGCACGGGTTCGCTCGTGCACCCCTTGCAAAAGCGCAGCGCAGGTCTGCGGGGTGTGGGCAGGAGCCCGGTCAGACCCCTGCCTGCAGGGGCTCGCTGTTTGCACCCTGAACATTCGCTTTTCATCTTCAGATGTGAACACGTTGTCACGCTGTTATGACAAACGGGCAGCTCCTGGCTGCCCGCAGGCACCTCCAACAGGGCCAGATCCTGAGCAAGAGGGTTGCAGAGCAGTGCAGGACTCTCGGTACCAGCAGTTCCCTGCTACTCCTGGTTGTCCCGTGTTGGAGCGGTCAGAGGACTGCCTGGAAAGTCACTAGGTGAGGATTCACACAGCCCTGGTGTATAAACCTGCTACAAACTGGTTACGTCCGTCCCAGGGCCGATTACTTGCTCTGAGTTAAGACCCGGTACGTGCACAGCTACGCTTTGAGACGAGCTACCTGCTGCTGCTCCAGCGCGGTTGCCTCGGCTGAGCAAAGCCGGACAGGATGCTCCTGCCTACCCTGTTGCATGTAGTGTTCGTTAATCACGAGCAATCTAGACTTTGGGCTTTATTTTTTGCTGCAAACACCTGTTACTGATAATTTCCCCCAGCACTAATACTCTGAAGTTGTTTGGTGCAGTTTGTGCTGTGTTGATGGCTTTCGCAGAAACCTGTGTGCAGGAAGGGAGTTAATCACGGTCCTGGAGATCACCTTTATGGGAGTGAAGAGGGATTTTTTCCCCTGTGGAAAAGACGTTTTGAGAAAATTAGTCTGATGAGAGAGAATTTTTGGCAACTAGAAGTTTCTATTTTTAGGTGGCAACTTTTGTTCTCAGACGAAAAATTGCGTTTTTAAGTTGTGCAAGGCTTTATTTAGTTGAAAATGCAACTTCTCACTGAAAAGAAAACTCTAGGGAAGTTGCAGTCAGCCATGGTAGTGCACGGGCCTTAATAGTTAAACATAAGCTCACGCCTCACGAAACAGAGTATGCGTGTTTTTAACTGCTAAACTTTTCATTATTTAGGTCTTTTGCGAGCAACGCACACATAATAACTTGATTTTCAGATAAGTTTCCTATGTATTAATTTCTGAACCATTTGAATGCGCTGCTGGTCGGAGGGGGAGCTGTAGAGGTGGTGCCAGGGCAGGGGCTGCGTTAAAGACGGGGATGCCGGGGAGAAGACTGAGTGCCTGTGCAGCCCCACCGGAGAGCAGCGCTGCCTCCGTGCCCTCCTCCAGCGGCCGGTAGCCAACGCGTCTTCCTCGAGCCTCCCTCTCCCAGCCCCGCACCAAGCCCATCACAGCCTCTCCTCCCTCGTTAATCTTGCAAGTGCCGTCTGTGCGTCCACCAACTAATGAGCCTCAGCATCCCCGAGCCTGCTGTCACCTCCCGTGTCCCACGTCAATCACCCGGCTGCCACAAGTCAGGCACAGGAGCACGGAAATTATAAAATGCAGGGAATGATAGAAAATGGCCTGCTTATGTCGTATTTCTCCAGTAGCCTCCTTGCTGCCAGAGCCAATTAGGGAGAAACAAAAAATGTGCTGCATTTAAGAGCCCTTCAAAGGCTGGAAATTGAACATCTCTTGCTTTTATAATACTCTCACCAAGTATTAAGTTATAGGAGTTGTATAAAATGCAGGTTTTAAGAAGCAAGTTTCTAATACTTTTGCTTGAAAGAAACCTTTCTTCCGTAAAAGCTGTAGGTGACTCATTGCTCTTCCCCTTTTCCCCTTGGGGTTACAGTGACGGTGCTGTTGTGTTTAAACTAAATGCAATGCATCACTGTGGTTTGTTGCTTGTTTGTTTTGGGTAGTCTGGGGAGACGTGGTCAGCTCCAATACTTACTTCTCCCCATTTACCCACAATCAGGCGGGATTGCCAGACCTGATGGCAACAAAAGGGAGAAAGTGGTTTTCCCTGCATTTTAGTGTATTTATCTTGTGAATTTGAAAGACGCTGCGGGTGGTTTCTGCTGCCCGGCTGAGCAGGCACAGCTCGCAGAGCACCTCTCAGCTGCCTCCATGCGACGGTGCCGCCCCGGGCTGGCGGTGCTGCTCCACCGAGCTCGCACTGGAGCAGACACAGAGGGCTCCCAGCACCCCTCCCACCTGCACCCACCCCACGGCGGGTAATGCTGCAACCCCGCACCCTCAATCAGCAGTCAACAGCTGATCAAAGTCTACTGGTTTTAATGGTTTCTCCTATTATGACTTCTGGGTGGTGGGCTGGATGCTCGAGGATTTTTTAAAACATGCTCTGAGCATGGACACGTCTCATTTTTGAAAATCCACCCTCTGCATGGATCAGTTTTGTTCTCGTGATCAAGCAAACATGGTACCCTGTCAACACAAGCACAGCCTTATCAGGATGAGGGGATCAGCACCTCTACAGCACTTTAGAAATGTCACTGGGAGCCCTGGTCTGCAGCATGCTCAGGTCCAGGCATTAAACTGGTCTGGCTTCTCAGGGCAGCAAAAGGCTCCGTAATCTCCGACAGCAGCAGAAGCGTGTTCTGGTCACGTCCAGAACTGGTCACTGGGTGCAACCAAGAAAGATGTGCTATTTTTCAGCTTCTGCTTTTGTTCTCAGGGAACTGGAAGTAACATGCTCACAAATACCAAAAGTCAGAATGCAAATGCAAGCGGCGGACAACAAACCCACATTTGGGCTAGAAGTTTAAAAAAGCAGTGGTCTTAGAGCAAACTATATGTCTATCCATGTTAAGTGTTAATTTTCGTGAGTATCAGTGTTTATTTACCACAGCCTAAGTGGGGCAGATTTATTCTTCAGCACTGGCTGTATAGCAATGTAACTGCTTGCCCTAACTTAAATAATCCTTGGGGCAAGGGAGCGGATAATCAGCCCCAGTGGGGTTTATTTGGCATAGTTTCAGCAGGCAAGGGAGAGCTCCTGAAAACAGGTCTGAATAAATGGGCATCGTGTGGCATAGGACCGAGGTGGCAGGTGAAAGGTGCCGTCGTGGGACCAGGTCTGGAACTGGCCGTGACACGCTGCCTCCTCCCAGCATCGCCCTGGGCCACAGCATCTGCCAGAGCAAACCAGGAGGATTTGCTTTCCGACTGGCTTTAAGCCATTGCTTTCCCAGCAGAGGGCACGACGTGCAAACGAGAACGCTGATCACCCCTGCCAGAAGCGGTTTCAGAAATGATACAGCAAAAAGGAACACGTGTGCCGAGCCCGAAACCCCAAGGGCAGGACGTGTCGGAGCACGGTGTGCCCTTCGTGCGGCCGGGGCTGCTCAGCGCCTTGCAAAGGGTCTGGCTGCCTCTCGAGCAAGCACCTGCCTGCTCCCAGCCCAGAACCGCAGTGACCAAATACCTTCCGCGCTTTTGAAAGCAATTGTTTTCATTGTAAAACACCCTCAAAGCTATTTTAAATGTCATCTGGAGAAATTTCTGTGAATTAAAGAAAACTGAGCCAGCATCTGTTAGAAGGAATGCAGTTGCTCCTCGTTTTCCAGAATTTTGAGGCACTGATGCCAAAACAGCAGCATTTTCCACGACAACTCAGTGTCTTCTAGCAACCTAATTTACTGCAGAGAGCAAACCCATCTCCTCAGTTCAGTCTGTTCATGTGGGTTGTGTGAGGGCTAAATTAAAGACCTTTTGGATTATCAGTGCTTAAGAAAATAGATCTCTGAAAGATGACCTAGTTGTAGAAAAATACTTTCCTGTCTGACTGTTTCCTTCTCAGAAATGGCTCCCTGGATTATTATCAAACTTTCTTTGAAAGAGTCTTCCTAGCAAAGGCATGACAAAGGTTCAGTTCTTGCCTTAATAATTAAGTGAGATAAACTTGCTGTTTAGCCTCAGCTATGTATTTTAACTGTTCTGGTCATTCCCATGACCTGGAAGTTTCATTCTTTGTGCACCATCACATATCTATTCCAAAATTTCTTTTATTTTGACTTTCTGCTTATATAGCACTACTGCAGTGATGTGATTCCTGACTGACACATACTTAAAAGCATTGAAATGTAAAACAATTTTCTTCCAAGAGGCAAAGTTTACACACATCCTACATCAGTGCAGTGACCAGTTGGGCTGAACGGACAAAAATTACCTGATCTGGGCAACTCCCATGTGGTCAAAAGGGAAAAATCCCAAGCACGGGGTCTCCTTGGTGCTGCCGCCCGAGAAAGAGGGCTGTGCTGCACCGCTCCCATCAAAGCTGCAGGCTGGAATTGCTTATCTGCTCATGGTTTCATGAACACTGTTGGGTTTCAGTATTATGAGACAAACTGACTGGGCCATGAAGCTTCAGGGCGTTCAAACACCAGATAATGAAAGGCTGGGCAAGGATTTCACACCCTTGCCTGCTGGTGCTAACGTGTGTTTTACAGTTTAGTTTATGCTGCTTGGCAGGTGTTAAAAAAAGAGAACTTGCACCAAAGTTAGCCCTTGAGCTGGTCACATGGATTGCTCAGCAATGCAAAGCTCTCGGCACAACCAGGCTGGTTGGGGTTTTGTTTCACCCCTACCTTGCTTTTAGGATATTCTCCCGATAAACAGCAGCCCCGCTGGTTTTCCCGGTTGACGCATTACCTTGTAGCCAAAGATTTTTTCCACCTTTGGAGAGATTTGTCTAAGGTTACCAACACCTAAACAACAGACTGGCTGTGGATGTGCACTTGGGCTGCCCGCCCTGCTTTCTCCACCACCACCAGCTTGTGCTCGCCCCGTGGTGTTTGCTTTGGTTGGCAGCTCCTTCCCAGCCCCACCACTGACTGCACCCCTGGCCACCTTCTTCATAGTTTCTAGCAGATCTCCCATGGACTTTCTGCCATTCCCCATGGACCCCTGGGCCTCACATCACTTGGAAAAGCCCTTAAAAGCACTGCCTCATCTGCGCAGCAGGTCTTACTCTTCTTTAAAGCTCTGGAAGGATTTTAGGTTGGCCCCCAAAATGCTGCATCTTCAAGTCTCGACATACACCGTCCCCACCAAATGCAAACCGAAGGTCTGGTACCCCCAGGTACGCGTGCAGCAGGTGGAGGTAAAAACATTTATGGGTGGCCTCTGCGGGGGAGATCAGGGCATGCCCTGAGCCATCGCCGTTCAGCAGAGCTGACTCCTTCGTTCCCCACAGCCGAGGGATTCCTCTCTGGCTCGCACAGGGGCTGTGCCAAGCGCAGGACGCAGCTATCGTGAGATGCAAATGCCTGCCGGCAGCTGTCCTGCCCGTTGCTGCCTTCCGCTGGCTGTCCCCATCGGTTTGCAACCCTGCTGCAGAGGGGTGGGTTCCTCTCCCTGCACCCCAGAAAAGGCTTCTGTGGTCAGGGAGAGGAGGGACCGGGCTTCCCCGAACACCCAAAGGAAGAGCAGTGTCTGCAGTGCCCATCAAGCCAGGGGAAGAAGTGCTGTAGTTTTTCAGTGCAGAAAATAACTCCGAGCTCTTGGCAAAGACAAATGGGTCTGTGAACCCTTCGCAGAGAGAGACACCTGACTTCACAGCCACAGCTATGTGAACAGTCAGATGTGCTGGTTCATGAACCAGCCCGAATCACTTAATTGTACTTCAAGTGAAAAAAACCCCAGCCCATGTCTATTAGTAGAGCTGTAGAGAAATCCCCTTTCTTTCAGTGATTTTGTAACTTCATACAAGGATGCAAACAAAGGGAATACAGGGTCTGTCATTGACCACAAAGCGCTTTGGGGTTTCCAGCTATGCAAATCTCTGGGTAGCTCGCCCTGCTGCGCCAGCTGCGGGCCCGGAGCGCAGACCTTCCTTGCGGAGCATCTCCTTCCCTTTCAGCCTCACCGCTGCCCCGAAAACCCGCCTGCTCTCAGGGGGGACGCTGGCGACGGGTTGCGCGCAAAAGTCGTACCAGCACAGGGAAAAGCTAAAGGCTGCTCAGCCTTTTGGGGGACTTCTTTTAACCCATGGCTGCAGAGCGTGCACAAAGCAGCTCTTCAGCCCTGGGCAGGAGGAAGAGAGTCTCCTCTCCGCGGCACCCATGAGCTGCACGCTGAAACCACGACTATACCCTGGGTCTTCGAGCTCTCTAGTGGCTTTCTGCTGACAGGGGAAAGAAAACGCTTTCTATTTATCAGTTTTATCATCCTGTGTAAGGTTTGTTTCCTTTACATTTGAGAAGGTGATCAGAAGTGGGAGTGATGGGGGTAGACGTGCAACAGCAAAAATGTCAATTTGCTTTCTGCTGCTTAGATTTAGACAGGAGATACAAGCGTGCAGCCACGTGCCTCTGTCATTTGGGTTTTCTCTGTGTCCCTCTTTGCCACCTAAGGGGTCAAATGTGGTCTAAATGTTCACTAATAAAAATTTTGCCAACTTTGGCTGTGATAAGATAATCATCTTATCTGTAGATCTCAGCTAAGCGAATCCAATACCCGACATTTTATTTTACACCTGTCTTAGCTTTGGTGAGCATATGATGCAACTTGGGAACCTCTGTTCCTCAAACCATGTCAGATGGGGGAAGCTTTAAGTTCCAGACCGCACCTGATCCGCAGTCAGTGAAATCAGAGATAAATCAGGCCTCTGACTCCAACACAGATGAGAAAGTCCTCACCAGGCTGTTCTTCACCTTCCCTGGGATTTTTCTTGGAAATCCATCAAGGTGGAGATGCAGCAATCAAAGCAACAGAACCAGCCATGGTTACGCGGTTTGTGGTTACCTTTGCAGAACGAGGACAGGCTTTTGTGTTTGTCTTTATTATTTGCTTTTAATGTTGAAGACTATTTGGGGAATTCATTTGCCTTTCAGAGGAGCATGTAGTTAGATGCTGGAAAAAATCTCAGAGCTGTGGGATTACTTGTTTCTATGTGTATATTCCCTGGGTTTTGAATAGGAAATGTCACCAAAGAGTTCATTGGTTCTCAAGACGTACGAGAGCAGGCAGTAGGGTAACAGATGACCCAGCTCTAGAAACAGCCGCGTTGTTTCCTGCCGGGGTCTACAGATAATCTACTTTTATTAGTATTTTTTTCATTGATCTCCATCACTGACTCCCCAGAAAATAAAAACTGTTGTGAAGAAGTACCCCACACAATATTCTGAGGTGATTCACAGCAAGTTTATTCTGGCTGGAGTAAGCTGATAAGCATCATCGATTCCTTTGTTTTTGATGGGGAGTGCTGTAGTATTAACATCAGCTAACATAATTTTGGTTGCTAGCTTACTTAAGATTAGTGAAATGCTCATTCATACTATGGAAATGAGTCACTTGGGAGGGAGAAGAAATTTCTCGAGCTCTCATTTTGCACAGTGTGAGAATCTCAGCTCTGTTTAGTCATCATTTTGTGGATTGTTTTATATTAAATGATTCACTTTTTCCAAAACATGTGAATTTTGGGTGTTTCTGAATGTTAGAATAACAATTGCTTTGGTGCCCAAAAGCCAACAGAAACAAGTAAAAGGTGTTATCTAAAGCTTGACCTCACAGCCAGCTGAAAGATGTGTCCTGGCGTTGTAAGACAGTAAGACAAACTCATTGCCGAAATGCCTCCTACCCCAAAGGTCTTGAGGTAAGACCGAGAGGCAAATAGAAAAGGCACAGCACAGCAGAGCTCTCTGCAGGGGACTTTCCGTCAAGATTTTCATTGAAAAATGGCGATTTAACAAAACCACCTATTTTGTAGTGAAGATGTAGGAACACTGAGCAGCTTCCAGCGGAGCAGAAAGCCTGAAACGCAGGAGAGCTCCCGGCAGTGTGAGGCTCACCGCATTCGGGACCACCAGGCTCCCAGTCACCAAGCAAAAGTCCCAGTTCCCGGCTTTCATCAGTGCCTTTGAGTGTTTCGATTTTGTTCACCGGCTTTCTAAAATTGCCAGGGCTGCAAAGCATCAGTCATTCCCTTGCCATCGCAGATGGGGGAGCTGGGTTGTTAGGACAGCGTGCAAGCGGTGCAGGGGGCTTGCTGGCATCTCAGCACAGCTGATGAACTCTCCATCTTCAGAGGTCAGCATCACCCTGTGCTCGGTTTCCTTGCTTTTCTGCACCGCAGCCCTTTTGGTTTGATTTAAATACAGCCATGACTGATACTGAAGGGGCTGTGTGGTTTTATCAGACACAGACGTGACACCCAGGAGATGACCCCACTGCAGTAACTGTTTTATTAATCATTACCAATATATCTAGATAGAAAAAGGGTGATTTGAAACCTTAAAAATAGAACAACAATCAGAAAAGGGCTTCCCTGTGCTGTTACACCGTAATCACCCATCTGCCCGCAGAGCACGTGGGGAAAGCTGGAGGGCTGCGGGGATCCTGATGGGGACCCAAATCCCCCAAGCACGGTGAGGGAATGGTCTATGACCAAGGACACTGGGCAACAACCTGAACGATGACCCCACCTTCCCTCTTGCCCTCTCAGCATCTCTCTCCACTTGCTGCCCAGGCAGCATTTTTGGCCCCTCGTGTCCCATCCAACCCACCCAGGAGCCAGGAGAGCTTGCAACATGCTACACTGCACGGAGGCACTCCGTCTTGCACAGGCACCCATTTAAAAGCTACATCGAATTATTATCCATGAAAAATAGCACATCTGCTGCTGAAACCACTTGCGTCCCATCCCGTGACCTCGGAGCTGAGCTTTGGACTCACCCTTTCACATATTCTTGTCAACGTGAAGCTCAGCTAGTGGTCTGGGCGTTTGGGAAGGTAAAGCAGGCAGACAGCGCGGCTTCCCCTTGCCTGGTTTCCTCCCGCTCAGAAAGAAGCAGCGCTGCCCTACAGCTGCTACAGTAAAAGGGCTGCGAAAAGCTCTGTGTCCCCACGTCCCCCTGGGCACGAGCGCAGAAGAAGGTACCAGCCACGGCACCCGCTCGTACACCGCAGCTTGGTGCTGCTGCACCGCGGTGCCCGGGATCCCGAGTTCCAGACACAAGTAAATACCTGCAGTATTTCGCTATAGGCTGCCTTCTTTTCATGTGCTTGCTGCTTAAGCCAAGTCACGCTCAGTGTCTGCTTTCATCAATTTCTTAAGCAAAGGATTGTCCTGCGGGCAGAGGCACTTATCAGAAAAATCAGGCAAAAAAAATTCTTAAGCTAAGTGATGAATTCAAAGATTAAAAATGCTGTATGCCTTGTGTACCAAACACGGCGCCGGTCGGCTGGCGAACGCTCGGCCATCTGCGTGGGCTTCTGTAGGAGGAGCCGAAAGTGTAGCAGCTCCTCAGAAAGAGCACACATTTGTAATAAATAGTGCACATGTTTTAACAAAACAAAATTTTATTAATTACAGCACTTCAAATAGCATTTCGCCTCCCCTGAAAGCGGCACTTCAGGCTTCCAGAATAAGAACAGTGTATCACAGTGCATCGAATTGTTAAGACATCCTTCTTGCAGGAGGAATCAGCTTTGTTAGGCCACATCCTCACTTAAGGGATTGCATCAGAGTTTTTTAAGTGACTTGATTATATTTCTGTTCTGCTTTTCCTAGATGCCCAGCCCCTAGCAGTGTTTCCTTTCAGTTTTCTGAGAAACCATGTCAAGCACTCCACGCTCGCTTCTGGCCCTGCACTGTCCGCAGCATCTCTGACGCTGCCGATATTCATCATAAATAACTGCTCTTGGGCAGATAACTTCTGTGAATTCTCATAATAGCAATATTCACAGTTTTTGAAGTGTATTTGCAGCCAAAGGGATTAGAATATTTTTAAAGATTTTTGCAGTTGTAAGAAAGAGCTCAGCATTTTCACCTCTTAGAGCCCGCCAAGTCCATCCGCATTGTTATTGCTCAATTTTTGATGTAGAAGCAAAGATTCAGCCTTTTCTCAGAGAGTGTAGCAAGGGTCGTGAAGGAACACAAAGAGAAGGAGGAAAGGAAGCAGGAAAGGTCTCTAAAATGACCCTGGAGATACTAAGCAGGGTATTGCTGTGTAAAACAGTTTTCATTAGTGTCATCAGTGTCAGAAAAAATGTACTTGAGTGATCTCAGAGATCCCAATGTAAGGTACCTGCTCCTTGGGCCAGGATCTTTGCCTTTCATTAAAACTGAGCTGACTTTATCTGACATGCAAAAACCCTGGTTTTGTTTCATTTAGCCTGGCTGCGATGCAGACGGTCTGGAGGAGAGAAGGACCTCGTGCTGCTGGCCGCCTCCTGCCCCGGCAGCAGGGTGGGGGCACCCGGTTTCACTGCCCCTTTTCTGGCTGTTGCCTTTCAGGCAAGTTCATCTTGGTGCAGAAGGAAAAAAACCCCACTTCTGAGACCAACTACAAAAAGTGTGATTGAGAAATTTAGAAACTGGCTGGTAAGCAGAGCAAAGAGCAGGAAACTCCTCCGCCCTTGCTGTTTGCTTTGGCTTTGCGAAGTCTGGTCTTCAGCTGATAGCTCCTGTGCCTCTGGTCACCTTGGACTATGGGCCACTCGAGAAAGTGGTCACAGCTCCAATTTTCAGCTCTGGGAGTCTAAGTGCCCAGTAACTGCTACCAACAGGGCATGTCAGGCGTTCACTTGTACCAGTTTGAGTGTGAGGACCTGCTGCAGGCTGAAGGAGGGAAGGTTAGAGCTGAAATTCATCACGCTTGGCTTTTGTGCCCCACATCCTCCTTCTTTTCAAATGGACAGAGGCTTATTGCTGTGTTCAAGCTGGCAAGGTGTACTGAGGGTCTGGAAGCATGACGGAGGGAGGCTGTTTGTAGCGGTTTGGCTACTAACACTTGGGGTTTGGCTTATTTCACTTTTCCTTCCACTTTTTGCGATCTGTGGATTGCAGAACATATCACAGAAGTTCAGTCTCTCAAAACCACAGTCTTTAATTGAAGCTGGAGGCCATCTCCCATGTAAAGTGCAAGAGTCATTGGAAATGCCTACGTCCACTTGTGCGTTGGGGAGCATCTGAGGTATCTGGAGTACTTTATGTTTTGTTGATAATCTCCCAATGCTTTGAGGAGACCCCAGGAATCACCGCCTGGGTAACAGCTCTGTTATACATCTTCCCGAGCCCCAGTGCAGTCAGAGGGGCATCCGTGGCCCTGGGCTTCTCTGCACCACTGCCAAGGGAGCCAGAACAGCACTGCTAACCTCAGCACATCCCTCCCTGCCTCTGAAACCGCGGCCGCTGAAATCACAGCTCCCTCTGGGCACAGCACATGGAGCCCCCGACACAGGGGGTTTCGCAGTCCCTCTCCCCCCTTGTAGGGCTGCAGCAAACAACTGCATTCTGGCTTTCCACCTCCTGTTTATTTCTGAAGGAGGATGTGAGAGAAGCTATTTACTACTTTATGTAGCAACCTCCCAAGAATAGCTCCAGGCATGCGCCAAGGTGCGGCAGCTCAGCCCTGCTCTGTCCTGGGGACTCTCTTGATGGGGCCGATGCCACCTGTGGGACAAGCCCAGCTAGGCTAGGCCAGCTTGGTGCTCACCTTGTCTCTCGATCCTACCTGCTGAGCCCAGCACCTGGGTTAGAGATATTTTAGGACATAGATCACGTCTTTAGTATACAACTAGACAGCTCTTGGCTCAACAGATCCCTGAGTAAGTCTCTAAGCACCCTTTATATATAAAAAATATTTGGGTTGCTTTAGTTTTTACAGCCGTTCGTGAAAGGTCATTCGTTTCACTCGCACAGTGAATAATTTCTAGATCAAGAACATTCAAAGCAAGCCCGCAGTGCTCTAAGGCTGTCAACACGAACACCCACAGCCCAACTTTGTTGTGTTTCAGTGCCAAGGGGCTCCTCAACCCCAAGCTCTTCACAATAACCAAGGCTAAATAGCATCGGAAAACAGGAAGGTTTAAAGTCAGTGGTGTGCCAAAACACGAGCCTTGGTCCTGGTTATTGAACAGTTTTCAAACCCATAGTTTGAAATTGTGTTGAAGTATCTTCTGTTTGGTGTCACAGCGCTGCTTCCCCTGGGAATACGTGCTACTTTGTTTTTAGTGTAGATCTGTTAGACACGCTAAAAAATATTTTGTAGTAGATGTATACATTGACAATCCTTAAAAGAATCCCCAGGAAGTAACTGAGGGACCTGAGAAGGGCTGCAGCCGTGCTGCAGAAGTGAACCAACAAAACGCAAGGGCTGCGGGTGGGAGCAGAAGTGCTGCTGGCCTTCAGGAGGTCGTCCGTCTGGAACAGGGCACACTCTGCAATCACCAGGATCCAGATGATCCTGGATGTCAGCCTGGCGTTTTTCACCGTCCGTAAATGTCGAGACTCTGTAGGGAAGAAGGTTATCATGTAAGCCTCGAAGGCAACGCAGCTTAGCAGCAAGCAGCTGATGTGTGCATTTGCAGTGAGGAGGTTCTGCAGCAGGGCTGATGTGAACGCTGTAGATGAGATACTGACATCAAAGGTCCATACGACCATCTCAGAAACAACGCTAACGGAAACCAAGATGTCTGCCTTTGCTAGGTTTGAAATGAGAACCACAGTGGACTTGGACGAAACCTTTGCAGACTGCAGGATGATTATTGTGTACAAACTGCCCAGCAGGCCCAGAAAAGTGCTAACAGCATTCGGAGAAGACAGGACAAGGTATTGGATATATTTAAGTACCAGGTATCTTCTGAGATCTTTCATGTGGTCTCTCTCCGTAGAAATGCCAGTTAGGGAAGAATACCTAGAATACATACAAAAAAGGGTGATTAAATGTAAAATTAGTGGGATAGATTCCAGACAACTTATTATGCACCTGCATTGGTACAGACACATGCTGGCATCCCGCGCACCCCAGCATTATTGTGGTGTTGGTGGGTTACCCAGCTTCGGAGGCGTTCGGTGTGTGAAATCCTCAGACTGCATCAATCGTGAAGTAAATAGCATTTGATTATAGTTAGCACAGGAGTCATTGCAGGGAACTGGAAAGTCTCTGGACTAATACTGGAAAAACTGAGGACAGAATAAGGCTAATTTCCTTAGGCAAGTTTTTTCTGTTTGCCTTTGTGGGTCAATTCAAGAATGAAGAAACCTTTCTCTAATGTTGCAGCAAGAAAAAGATTTCCAGTTCTGCTGTGTAGAAGAGTAAATAAGATATTTATTACTCATTCTGGGAAACAAAGCAATAACCCAAAAGGAATGCTATCCAAAAAATGTCCCAGTTGAATCAGTAGCTGAGAATTACCATACGAATACCCATTTGATTTCCTTTTTCAATCATTAGCTCAACTCTTCATTACACATTCATACGGCGGCTATAACTTCTGAATAAAATGGAATGCCTGGGCACAGTGTGGGAAATGGCAATAAATTACAGATGCTGGGCTACCGGGGAAAAGGCAGGCTCAGCAGTACCTGCTGCTGCAGCTTCACAAGCACACAACTGCTGTCTGCAGAAGCCCATGGGGTTTTTCAGTTTTGCCGAGAAGGGATGTGGTCTCTGGTTCGACGTGTGGTTGGTGATAGCATCCCCGTGCGCACTGGAGCATCTGGTGCCTGTGAGCTGTCAGCGCTGAGCGCAGGAGCGGAGCTTCCCAGGGCCGCGCTGGCTGCTGCGCGGCTGGAAGCTGGTCCAGCTGGCGCCCAGCCCCAGCTACGGCACCAGCTAAAGCATTTCTCTAATGTTCTGATTTTATAGCTACGTTTCTTTGGGAGTAAACAAAAAGCCAAGAGTCATTTTAAGCATTATTGCTCAAGTGTATTGTTTAAGTTTCTTTTTCTTAAGTACCATTAACAAAGCCTAAAACCAGCTTGCTGGCCCACCGGCGGGGTGCCTGTTGGCAACCACCAGCATTTTTCTCCTTGGGCTTAGCAGAGCTATAATTAGATACAACTCTGATTTCCCACTGAGACAGCTACACTGTTTTGTATCCAGTTTGTTTAGTAGTTGAATCTCCTAATGCATCCAGCTGGATGTTTATGAATCAATTGTGAGATCTGGCCTGGAATTTGAGGGAAAATTTACAGATCTGTGGGAACGCGCACAAATGAGCCTTGGGACGAAGGCGTTTGGAGGAGGACCACATCCATTGCTCCTAGTGCTTCTGGGTGCCTGGAGTCCTTTCATACTTACCCACCAGCAGGAATCCTTCTTTGTCTGACCATTGTCTCATATAAAAGGTTGCAAACAGTCCCTTTGCCTTAAATTCAGTGGAAAGAGGTACCTGGATGATCTGCCTCTGCCTGGGCATCCTTCACATCTCAGTGGGCAGCTTCAAGTGAAGTATTTTGCACCGGTGAGATTAGGTTTGCTTAACAGCTCTTGATGGTCATTTCGTATCAACATGCTGAAGAAATCTAATAAGTCAGGGCTGCATCCCAAGGCTTTACTCATTTCCTATACATGCAAAGCACCCATTGCCTTCAACTACAGCTTTGCATGACATAGAGAATTGGCTGGAGCTGACTAACAGCTCAGGATCTGACCTTGTATTTACACGCTGATATCTTAAGCAGGAACAAAGTTTGTAAAGTGCCCAGATATTTTTAGATATTGGCACAATTTGTGTAATATTGCATCGAAAGGGCGTAAGTGTGAACTATCCCTCTGTGGGATAAGGTTACGAAGACCAGTGAAAGGCTGATTTGGTTAAATCATTAGTTTCCTATGATCTCAAAAGCAAGAAGGATGTTTACAAAAAATGGAGTGAGGATTATATGATGAAGATTAGTATAAAAGAATAGCATAAACATGTAAGAATGATGCTGGAAAGACCAAGACACAAGATGAAGTGCAGTGAAGAAGTGATGTACGGGTAAAGAGGAAACAGTCCATAAATCCATTGTAAGATGAAAGAGGAATGAGTCTGCGCCCTGCAAAGTTTGCATTACCAACTGTTGATGCCAAAATTAGAAGACAACAGTTCTTCTTCCCTGAGAGGCATGCTTATGGCTTTGACGATTATTTCCCTTTCTTTTGAATATTGGATCTAAAATCGGATCAGTGGTGAAGGGACCAGAGATTTAGCTAAATACAACAATGCCATTTCTTTCATATTTGAGCACCTATCTCCTTATGTAAATTCTCAGTATTCCTGATGTGAACACCTTGGAGCTTGTACTTCAAAGTTTTTCCAGTACAGTTACCCAACAGGTCTGGGTGGTTGCTTTAGTCCTGGCCTGTTTTTTCTTTTGTTGATGTGATGGGAAAATGATGATTCTGAGTGATTCCTGTGAAAGGTACCAAGCCAGCTTTTTTAAGAATGGGATTCCCGTTGCTTGTTGAGACTCGGTTTGTACCAGGTTGACTCATCCAAGATTCATGCGCACCTTTTCTCTTTTTTTTAAGTATCTGAGCCAACTTGTTAGTGGAATCCTTTACGGAAGGAGCAGGAAAAATTTAGTCCAGTACTTCAGCTGAACTGTCATACAGTTCATCCTACCCTAGTTTTTCACAGTGATTCACTAGAAAAATGATTCTGCATTGTCTCTTTTGACAAAATCTTCCTGAAATCAGTGATCTGTGCTCTTTCCATTAAGTCCAGGGGCTTTGCCAGTGGTCCTGGTGCTGCCCCTTTTGTAAGTAGCCGCTTACCAAGAAGTGGCCACTTACCAAGAAGTGGCTTTGCTTCATTGATCAGGATGAAGGAGGTGGTGAAGAGGAGGGTTAATCTCTGAGCATCGATGTCCGAGCACTGGTTTGACCATTAGTTTCAATATAAAGCGTCAATGAAATTAAGATCTATTGGAACAAAACCATCTGAATCCACAGTGTGAAAGTTCACACCACTCACTAGCTAGAAGTGCTGGAGAACCAAGCTGTGATATGCGCAGTTGAATACTGATTTATCTTGTTGCTCAAGCAAGCTACTCCTTCTTTGGAAAGGTACATTAACAATGTTTTATTGTTTTTTTGGATTGCAACCTATTTCTGTGTATATTTTCATTAAGTATATTTTTGAGAGGACAAATTACATGCCTCGAGAATGATCTTTGCTCTTTTTACAACAACTAATTACTGTTGTGAATTGTTGTATGCTGGAAAGTACAAGTAACCTGGCCCAGGCTGCTGTGCACTGAAGATCAACGTATCTGGGCGCAGTACTTCAGGTAAATTTGAGGCTGTGATTCCCAGATGAGGGGTGGTAAACAAATCTAAGCTGGTTTGAGCAGCTGAATGAGTGAGCAAAATGTGCAGTTCATTGACTTCGGGAGTTTACATTTCCTCTGGAGAATGTGGAAATAAAATTTCATTGGAAAACAAACTGAATCAAACAGAAGTTTGCCATGCGGACAAACCCATATTTCTCCAGTGAGCCTGTCTCATTCATGTATTTTCTCCACCCTTTTTTTCACTTAAGGAGTTTGAAAGGAAGAAGACACCAATGGCTGGACTTACATCAGGACTTTATCATGTCCTTGTGGAGCATTTTACCTCTGAGCTTCTAGGCATTGGGTCCTATCTTACACCCCAGGACTTGGTGATGAGTCCATAGGCTCTTCTAATGACGAGCATTAGAAAAGGATGCTGAGCAGCCGGTACAGCCGGAGGAGGTGCCCAGAAGCAGCCAGTCCAGATGCAAAGGAGCTTGGCGTGTTTTTCATGTCTTCCCTTCTTGAAAATTTTGGCGTTTTACATAATGCTGCCAGCATTTTACATAACACTGCAATGTACTCGGGAAAGGAACTGGAGTTTCTGGATGGAAGATGCCTTCCCACTTTCTGTTAGAGTTGTGTCAGTGATGTCCTTCCTTTCAAGCCACGGCTGCCCCAGGAGATGGGATCATTGCCGGGGCTCCCTCCTGCCTCCCTCCACCCCTTTCACACTATGATTTAGTCGTTAAAACTCTCATCCAGAATGTAGTAGAACGAGGTTTGACTTCCTCCTTCGCTGCAGGGGATTTAGATGTTTATCTCTCATGGGTGTCCCAACCAGCAGGCTACAGGTTGTCCCGAGGTGGGGACTCTTTTTGTACCACCTAAGGAATCTGGGAACAGTGTAGGAAAACAGCTGACACCCTGGGCCAAGGGGCAGGGACCAGGAAAAGGCTCATGGATCACAACACAGGTAGTTGTGGATATTTGCTAGGGAAAAGGGCATCCTGGTTTCCGATACTTGCTCCAAATGCTGTTTGGATACATCTGCTCTAGTAAATTAAACAGAACTGGGAGATGTTCCCAGGTGCTGGAGCTCAGTTCTTCATAGTCTTGAGAGAGCCCCAACGGCCCCCAGCACGGTTTTGGTGTCTGCCAACGCACACCCTGCCGAACGCTGCGCGGGCATGGGCTGGGCAGTAGCAGGAGGCAGGGAGCGCTGCCCGCAGGCGAGGATGCACTGCCCACGCTGCAAGGATGGTTTGGGGGTACAGCCCTCGTTGCTCTAGCCAAGCTCGGTGCCAGAGGTCAGTCCGGGGCACATCGCTAGTCGGATATAGCCTTTACATAGGTAAGATTAAAGAGTCATCGGATAAAGAACAGATGCATGAAGAGAGTGCAAAGCAAGGTCTGAAGCCACAGGCTCCTCCTTTGGAGAAGGTGGCTGCCAGCACGGCTCTACCGAGCTCCCGCTGCCAGCATCCTCCTCCACAGCCATCCCAGCAGCTTCCCTCCAGCTGGGAAATCCTGCCAGCCCACGAAGGACCTCGGGGAGCGGGGAATGGGTGCTCTCCATCGTCAGACCCTTCCCTTTGCCTGCACCAGGGTAGGGACAGGCAGGCGGGGGGGGCAGCTGCCCTCCCTCCGCCCAGCCACGGCAAGTGGGATCACTCCTGGGACGGGGCCGGGTGGGAAGAGCCAGAAGAGCCACTCCTATCCTGCCGGAATGGCCAGAATGGGTGAAGAAGGCAACCTGAGGCAATTCATCTATTTATTTAAAGTTTTCAAAGCAGCCTCTTGCGGTATTCATTACAGGTCATCCACAAGAGGATCGCTGCGCATGGACAGTTGTTTAGCCCTTATTCAGATGAAATCTCAGTTCACGTTCACGGGAGGTTTCCTGAACTAGCATTTTCAGTGGTACTATTTTTGTCTCCACAGAAATTGCTCTCCTGAGACATTTTAAAATTCCAGTTAATAATCATTTCTCATTTGTCATTGGTATGCTGTTGTAGTTTGAAAGGTAGATAAAAATATCACCTACTCTTAGACAAATACTTCCTTTCAAAATTCCTTCTGGAAAGTGTTGAAGAACATACAGAAGAGGAGAACAAATTTGAAACCCAGATATCCTGACTGTAATGAAGATTTTACTTAGTTTAAAAGCAAAATTACTTACATTTGCTGGAAAAAACAGCCAGGAATAGTTTTCTGCATCACTGTATGCTGTGTACGGTCTGCAGCAGAGCTAAAATGTGCTGTTTCCCTTGGATTGCTTCCTGGGTTTTATATATAGCGTTGTGTATGCAGTACGACGTCAGAGCACGGGGCTACGCGGACAGAGTTTGTTTTGCTAGGCAACATCTCAGAGCTGGTTTCACAAGAGTTACTCACTTGAATCATAATAGCTATTAACTTTCAGCTGTCTGGAAAAACTGATGCCCGGTGTGGAAGAGGAGTCCCAGACACTTCCTCAAATGCATGCTTCGAGATGGAGCAGATTACAGGGTGTAATCCTGAACTCGTCTGGGTGTCGCATGAGCTAACACAGATTATCCGTGAGTAAAAAGATTATTCTGAACAAAGAAAAGATGTCCTCTGGCAGGAAAAGCAGGACTATATCTAGCTGGACTGGGCCCTCCCCGATGAGTGTTTGTGTTGGCGTTGCCTGGGATATCCAGGTTTGATGCTGATTCCATTCGCGCTAACCCTGCTCTGTTGTTCTCCAGGCATGACATCAATTAAGCAAAGTTCAGCCGTGTTTCAGGGCAGGGCAGCCTCTTCACAAGGTCTCGGTGCGGTGGGAGAGCACAGAAGCATCCCACAGACATCACAGAGAATAGCAAACCGATATGTTCACAGCCACGTGAACGCGTACCACAGCTCCCGACCTTACCGTGGATGCCGATCTCACGCCCAGAGTCACTACATGAGAGCAGGGAATTAGAGGCAGTGGCGCCGCGTTGGTTTCTGATCAACGGGGAGGGTTTGCTGCCAGTCCCACACCAGCTCTGCCGGCAGCGCCGCTGCCCTCACTGCTTCTCGAAGTGACAGAAAACTGTGGAAAGTCAAAGCGGCTGAAAATCCAGGTGCCGCAAAGCGCTGTCATTACAGCCGCAACCTGGCTGGTGATTAATACAATTTGTGCTTTGAATTATGTGTATAAATATTTATTTTTGTATTTGATTTCTATTATATTTGCTTATTTTGCTTGCATGCCAAGATGATAAAACAGAACCATCAGCTGCAAGTGCATAAATTCTGCGAACAAGCCACACACTTTCTCACGAGCTTGAAATTTCATAATAACCGACGGAAAAGATAAGGCAAACCCTCTGCTTCTCCAGGACACCACCCATTTCATCAGAGGGCTTCCCCTGTGGCACCCACTCTGTGAAAACAGTCATAAAATCACGGGGAAGGCAGGAGGGGTGAGACCGGGGGCTCTGGACCCGAGCCGTGCCCCGCGTCGCCTCGCAGGGCTGGCAGGCATCCGCAGAGCCAGCGCGGAGAGACGGGACCGGGCATGGGAAAGGCGGCTGCAATGAAATCTTTTATCAGTTAATAATACCCGCATTAAAAATTGCTCCTGATGACTGATGGCATTCAGTGCTCCTCTTTGAACCTATCGGTATCTCCCTTAACGCAAGCAAAACGAACACAGCATCCCCCATTGATTTCTGCAGTGGCAGGAGATGTTTTCCAGTATTTTACCATAACCCGTTTAATTTGCGCTACACCTCTGTGCGAAGGCTTTGGCCAGCTCTGTACATTGATAAGCAGTGCTCTTTACAGCTGAGGACTTTTCATTTTTTTAACTTGGCAACTGAAAAAAAATTGAATTTAACTAGAATCCATCGGTAGGTAAGAAAATTTCAATTTTCTTCTGTCCGAAGTACTCCGCTTTACTATGGACGCCAGAGGGTTGCCAGCGCTTTTCCCTTGCCGACTCCTCGGTGTCCCCTCCCCACTTCTTTGTAGTGCAATTTTGTACACCCCGAAACACTGCCAAAGGGCACCATGAAAACTGCCCATCGCTCCTACAGCCTCTCTCTCTTGCTGATACTGAAAACAATCCTATTCCTATTTCTTTTCCTTTATACTGTGCCGAGAAGAACTTTGTCGAGGAATTCCAGATAAATTTCATCACCTGAATATCTTGCAATTTTGGGAGGTTTTTTTAACGTGCATGAAGATTTCGAGGAAATTGTAGGACGGCAGTTTTCTTTGTAAATAACTGCTACCTGGTCCTACAAAACAAGTCCTGGTTCTTATTCTTTGGTGGTTAACCATTTATCTGGTTCTAAAGTCGTGCCAGCTGCTGCGATCCCCCGGGCCATCCTGATTTACGGCTATGGTACGTACAGCCTGTGCTGCTCTTCTCATTTTTTCCCTTAGTTTTTTTTTCTCTTAAGTTGCTTGAGAAACCAGAACAATTACCGGCTGATCTTCAGCCAAGATTTCCTGTTTCTCCCCTCATTAAGTGGATGGAGGATCTCCCATCTGGGCATCTGACTTTATATAATTTCCCATCTTCACTATCCTCAGAGAATACGCATTTCTCCAGCACCTTTTGTGATTCCTTACTGAAGCTCTCCCCAATTCCTTATCGTTACCTTCACTCCCTAGCCTCGCAGAGTTCGAGAAACTCATTTTAAAATTACAAACCAGCCAAATGACTGTCTCTGCTGACTGGAAAAGGGAGAAGGAGAAGCCAGGCAGGTATTTGCAAGTATGAGGAAGGGCTGGGTGACAAAGGGAAGGGTTTCAAGGACAGGACGGACACGTAGCAGCTCCCGCAGGCACCGAGCTGCAGCCAGCACAGCCGGACCTTCACAGGCAGCAAACCAACAGGAGGGCTTCCCAAAAGCTGCTTTGTGCCCTTTCTGATGGGAAAGCATCAGAGCCTGCACGCTGGAGAAGCAGGAATTGGAGAGTTTCAGCCCCAGCCCTGCTGGCTCAGGGCTTTGAGCAGCAGAGGGATTAGTGCACTCTCCGAGGGAAGGATGGACTTCCCAACGCCTCCTCAAATCCAAGGCAGCTGCCTCTCGGACATAGCCGGCATCCTCAGGCAGGGCGCACGGGGAGGCGATCGCGCCTCGCTGGCGGAGGACGGTGATCGTCTCCCTGCCCGTGCACAGGCAAGAATCTTCCGAGCTGTTCATTGCGGAGAGGATGTTTTATGTCGGCCCCTTGGTAAAACACGAAGGGGCAGGTATGGAGGTGCGTGACCTGGATGTATTCTGCAGCTCTCTCAAGGACACGAGTTTCCACCTTCCACCTTTCCAAACAGCTCATCCGCAAAGAAAACAATCAGCTCATTTGTTTTATTGCCTTCTTTCTCTAGTTACACTATAGAAAAGGAAATTCACTTTTAATGAGCGCAAATGCTGGGATAAAGCATTACTGATGTAACGCTTATTCCTTGTGGACAGTAAGTCCAGGGATAAAACATCCTTGCAAGTGGCTTCCAGGATTTCATCAGCCCCTTTTGCATAGCTGACAGAAAAGGAAGCAGTGAAAAGGTTGATGGCATAATCCTTTTTGTCTAAGGTATTGAATGTATCAAGATTACAGATAAAATGCATAAAGAAATGGTGGTGATTCTGGGGGGAAGAACTAGGTACAAAAAGGTTAATGCAAATCTCACTTGGTTTTGGCTTCCTCCTTCACTGACTAACTCACATTTCCAATCTGGAAATAATAGCCGTAACGGCACTTTGGGAAACGTCCCTCATCCGGGCAAAAGTAGCTGAGAAGGAAATTCCCCATAGCTGCCGGCAGCTGAAGTTCTGAGAATCTCCTGAATGAGTTTGCAGGTTCTCAGCTGACCACTCTTCGAAATGAATCATGCAGGAAAGCCCGAACCCCCCCTGCTGCCCAGGTTAGCTGCTTTTGGGGTCCAGCCCTGCAGAGCTGCAATCCTGCCCGCACAAATCCCTCCTCAGCAGCTGCTCACTTGTTTCTCTCTGTGCTCCACAATAACCAAGCCTTTGTGCCTTTTTATTTTTGTTCATAACATGGTTTTACATGGTCTGTCGTTCCCGTTCAGGGCTCGCAGCAGCCGCAGCTCCTGCAATAGCTACCGTGGCCAATTCAGTCTGTTTGCAATTAAGGGTCTGGGGACGTGCTTTCCTTTGAGTCACAGCATTCCTGCTCTGGCATCGCTCGGCTCGTCTCCGAGGATGAGGGCAGTGGGAATTTCCCCGGCACCCACAGACTTCCTCGGCTCCAGCACTGCAGCTCCCCGCTGAACTCCTCCGCTTTCCGCGCCCAAGGCACGCTCGCCCTGCCCCGGCCGGACTGCCTCCCCCATGGACAGTCCTCCTGCACCGCACAGCGTGAAGCTACACGCATACAGTGTTTTCTTCTCGGTGCCAAAAATTAAATGTGGTTTTTGCTCTGCCCTTGGAGGAGCGCTAGAGGCAATTTTGGCATCTCTGCCAAAGATGGTGGCTCCACGCATCCGCACACTAAACTCTTCCCTCTTGCATTATTCTGTTTCCGAGGCATAAAATTGTTACTTAGCTAACTGAATCATAACATTAAGTATATTTGAGTTTAAAAGATCTTACTACATCCCGTCAATGCAGAAGGGCTTTTTTCACTGCAATTATTTGTCCGGTACTTTGTCTTGATTAGATTTTAATATCTCCATCTAATGGCCTTTCCTCCCCTTCCTCGATGCACAGTCTAGGAGCTCTTCCTACTGTAAATGGCATGTTTGCTTGTTAAGTGTCCCCTTGTTACTTGCCTCCATTTACCTAAATTATCATTTATTCATATCCTGTGTTCTCCCTCTGTTTTTTACTTTCTTGGTGTTTCTTTGCACCTAACATATGTAAAAATTTATAGCCTTACTCAGAGAGTCTGATATTGTATTCATAAATAGGGCGATTTGTTTTGACTTTTTTAGCTCGAACAAAATGCGTAGGACAATCAGTAAGAATACATGGTGAATTTTTACCAGCTTTTCCAGCATAGCAAGAGCCAAAACCATAATCATCAGCAAGACGTTACCCTGTATGCTCCGCGTGGATAAGGGAGTCTGTTTTTCAGCCTCAGGCCAAGATACAGATACACAAAGTTTTACTTTGCTCGTATTTCCTGCATTTCATAAATCATCTGACCAAAAGTCTTTTGAGACTTTTGTTTTCCTTCCAGTTCCTCACACCTGAGAACAAACAAATAGACGGTGTGAAGCACATGAGAAGGCAGAAACCCACATCCCCCAGCTTGCCACAAAAGAGAAGTGAGCTGATTTCTGTGGTCTTTTGATAGGAATTGTGTTGTCGAATTTGGAGCTGCATTCTACGTGCAGCCTATATTTATTATTATTCCTACCAGCAAACCAAAGCATGAGAGGAGCACTGGAAACACAAAGCAGAGCAGCCTCTTGGAAACATAAATGCCTGCAAGAGTTGTTCTGCACCCAGCCCTCCCAAGCAGAGGGAAAGTGGGAGTGAGCCGTGTCACTGGGAGCAACCAGTCCACCCACTCCCTTGTTTCACCTTCGAAATTTCTTGGTTATTTTGTTAACATTCATGTAATAATATTGCCAGGAATTCAATTTTGCTCCACAGTAAACCAAACAGCAGCCAAGTATGCTTCATGTCCGGCACCACCACCGCTCAGTGTTGAGGAGCGGCCCGAGGACATCTGCAGCCTGAGTCATGCTGGAGCCTTCCCAGGAACACGCTGCTGTTCTCGCACCAGTCTGCCACGCGCCCCGATTTCGTGTTCCCCCAGGCACCTGCCCGCACTGCTTTGCTCCCCCAGCCTGCCCGTTCCGCCAGTGCCTTCTGCTGCTCTTAGTCGTAGCCTTGCTACGGCCAGACATAGCACGGCTGCTACGTAACCTTGGTGCACTCAAAGCTATTTGTTGTTGTATCCAGTGGCGACAGCAAGTTGACTTTTTGGCCTAATTTTTTAAAAATTTTGGCAGCCTGAGCATCTCCAGTCCTTGATGCTGGTGGGTGCTGCGCAGTGGCCAAGCAGGCACAAGAGGAAAGCAGGCTTTGCTGCGTGTGAGCTCTGAGTCCCGGCAGGGCAGGGGAGGAGCGGGTCCCAGCAGCGTGCAGCCCATCACCCGCCCTTGCACGGCTGTCGGATATTCTTTTACACACACATGTAAATATTTAGCCGTCTCTCGGCATTGTACCAGGCTTGGGTGGTCTCTCTTCTGTATGGATGCAGTCCATCGTGGCACCAGCAGCAGCATGGACTGGATATCTGCTGGTGCTGGCGAGCACCCAGCGGGCAGCAGATCCAGGGAGATGACAGGGACACGGTCACGCAGACGTGTGGTTGTCACTACTGTTCTGGAGTGGGTTCAACACAGATTTCCCAGAAAACTGTTCTTTGCTGCCCTTGAGACCCTGGAGGATACACATATGCTGCTCTCCCGGACTTTCTTTGGGAGCCATTTCCTCCATAAACACTTGTGATGCTTCCCCTGAATATGAGTCTAATTTCTATTTTCCCCTGAGGAAAAATAGAGGACACATCAAGGAAATTGTTTTTCAGTGACCGCGGCTACATTAGAAGAAAATACTTGCAAATGTGTTTTTCAGCTTGGCCTGAGTTGTTTTCCAAGGCTATCTTGGTCTGAGGTTGAGATTTTATTTTGGTTTTTTTGGGGGGGGGGTTGTTCCTGAGGTCTGGGGGTTGGTTTGCTTTCTTGGTTCTTTTTAAAAAACCAGTTTTGTTCAGGCTTGTAAACTGGAATAGCAAATTATTATTATCAAGTAAAGAATGAAGAACCCCTGGAACTGAAAATTCAGTCATGAACTGAAAACAGCGCTTGAGGTCTGGACATGTTGCGAATGGTTGAGTTTGGTAGAATGAGACTCCTGTTTCCTAATAGCACCAGGAAACAAGATTTGCTCAGGTCTTGTGTTTTAATTTGGGATGGGTGACACATAGCACCAGTGCCATTTCCAGAATGAGGTACCGTCCCAGACTGGGTCTTGTAGGTCACTTACAAGCAGAAGTAATGTTGTCCCGTGTCTCATCAAATGCATATCCACCTGGCATAAGGGTATTCTCCAACCTTTACACCTTTGTGGCAAATGAAAGCAGAGCAAAAGCTCGTTGCAGTGGTGGGAGGTAAATGCAGAGTCATCGGAATAGCCTAATATTTGGGATTGTACGAGTTCAGTGAAGGCATGGCTGGAGCCTGGCAGGGTTTGGGCAGACGAAGCCTGTACTCGGCAGCGGTCTCAGAGCTCACCCGGCAGCCGAGCTGGAAATCCCGACCCACCAGCGGCAACGGAGCTGGTCATTGTATGTGCAGTCATCGCGTAAAGCAACCCTTCTACTGCCAAGGGGAGCTGGAAAAAGCATGGGATGAATTACTGGTACCGCCTTCAGTGTTTGCCAGAAATCTGCTTTCTCTGTATTGAAGATTAGCATCGGTTACCTTCAGCTGGCGTGGGGGAAAGTTAGTTGACAGAAAGAAAAATGTATTTTTTCAACAAAAGATCTTAGGAGCTATTTAAAGTGTTATTGTTGCCTAAAAGAATAAAAGGAGGAAACAAATTCTGCACTACTCCATGCAATTCCCTTATTAGTAGATGTATTTCGTTTGAACAGATGACAGGCATTAGTAAATTGTTCCCTAGTGGGACCACACAAGTGGAGAAAACCAGTTTACCTAGAAAAACATTTAATTAAGAGAACAACATAATTGCACCATTGTCAAACTTCAGACACTTTGAGCAACCTCACTGTCTTTCCTAGAAAATCATTTTGGAAATATAGTTTTCCTAAGGGAGTTATTTAGGCCTATTTAACGTTTAGATTGTTTAAACACTGAAAAACTGGCCATTGTCCTTATTGCCAGGATTCCTTTGTGTTCCCATTTAACATTTTTGACAGTCAACGGCGTAGCTAAGCACAGGCAGGTTGAACCTGGCAGCACACAGCCACCGGTGAGCAGTCCCCGAGCGGGAAGCGGAGGGGGTAAAGCCTGCAGCCAGCTGGGGAAAAACTGGCATCCCTCCAGGGATGGAGGGGCTGCCTCGTGCCCGGTTCTCGCTGCGCTTTCCTCTCAAAGGGAGACTGAATACATTGGGTTTTCACCTTGACCACAGCCCCCGAAGGTAGCACAGCAGGTCCTCGTGAGCCATCACAGGTTTATGTCGTTCCCTTGGTCAAGAAAAGGCAGGCGGGGATGTCCTTGCAGAGCTGGGGGGATTGCTGGCAATTGCAGGGCTGAGGTTGAGCAGGTCAACTTGGAAGAGGGGGAAAGTGGGTTTGACCAGACTGGCTGGGACTCAGGAAAGGGGAAGGATGGAGTTGTTCACGTCCCAATTAGTCCTGGCCAAAATATGCTACTCCCAAGCTACGCAGAGCCTCCAGCACACCCTCAGCTGTGCTCACCGTGGAAAACCCCCTTACCTGTGTCCTTTCTTCAGTGGACCTGCACGCCTTCACTCTGCAGCCTCCTTGGTGCCTGGCTCTGATGGAGGAGGATCTCTGCAGCCCTCTGATCACCCAGGCAGGAGTTCAGCACAAGTGATTCCCCTTTCCTGGCCCTTGTTCCTGAAATGACTTGATCCATCTGATCTCGCCTATTTTGTGCTTACTGTTACAGCACTGGCATGGCTGCAGACCTGCTCTCTTGCCGCTGCCGTGAAAATCATTCCTTTTGCTGTAAGTGTGGGCTCAGGAAGCAAGCACGGAGTTAGAGGTGAGAGTATTGGCACCTTTCTCTTCTGTTTCCTCAAGCCTTTGCTTTTCCATATTTGCATTATCCCCTCTTGCTTCACTTACTCCCGCTGCAGCTCGTATGCAGCGTTGCGGGTTCTTGCGTGAGCTGGTACTGTTCTTTTGCTTCTCGCTGTCTGTAATAGCAATGCTGTAACTCTGAGAAAAAGCTTGGAGGCAGCATAAATATTTATTAAATGAAAATGGCACTTTATTTATTCTTATCCTCTCTTTCAGTTGTCATATCTCTGCCGCTCCTTTTTTGTGCATGGCTATTGCGCTAGTTCAGTTTTCAGAAGTTTGTAACAGACATGGATAAAATTGCAGTTAAAATAGGGCTGGCTTCAGTACTGTAAAAGTCCTTTGGTGAGCTTCAGCCCCAAGCTGTGTCCTGCCAACCAGCTCCCAAGGTCTTACGCTTGATGCTCCCCGCACTGTTCCCTCCTATTTCATAGAACTATCAAGAAGATAAATATAAAATGTTTATTTCTGGTTGACAAGGAAGTATTCTTAAATCGCATCCTTTCTGGAGGGCCTGTTTCAGCCTGGTACCATGGCCTGGCCGGGCAGAGCAGTCACAGATGGGTCCATGTAGTGGTTACGGGCCCTCGGCCAGCCCCACCAGCAGCAGACGCCGCTAGGTTTGCAAAGGTTGGGCATGAGCAAGGGCCAGTCTGTCTCCTGAGGTTCCTCTATTTTCCCCCTGAAAGGTAACAGGAGAGACCTGATCGTTCTCATGAAAACCCTCAATTCACTGCAAATACCATGTGGTTTTTTATGGCAAAGACGGAGCTTTGGGCAGATTGTTTGAGGCAAGTAGACCTGAGAGGGCACTGGTGCCAGTGGGAGTGGAAGAGAGCTTCGTATGAGCTGGGACAGCGGTAGCTTTTGTGATCCAGGGCAACAGAGAGGAAAATGTTGGTTGCTGCTCGAAGAAATTCTGATCTTAAGATCAGAGAAAGTTGGTATTGGGGTTTCCAGGGCTTGTCACTTGGCAGATCACAAGTCTGTTGAAGCTGATAAGATAAAAGATCTGGAGAGAGTCTGGGGGTAGAATGAGTAACATATCTGTTAAATGGGGGAATGAGCAGAATTTGGGGTTTTTTTTTTTAAGGCCACACCAGTGGTTTTCAGAAGAAAATGACTTTCACTGCCAGCTGAAGCTGCAGACGGTGTGTTACCTGCCTCCCCACAAACCCAGCCCGGTGTGCACGGGTCTTGGTGCCAATGCCGGTGGTTATCACCAGGACCTGCACAGAGGAGGCTAAAGGATTCCCAGCTTTCTGGAGACTTACTGGGATTTGCTTTTTCTTCTCCTTTGAAGAGAGCACTGGGACGTGTAAAGTAGGACCTAGGACCCATCCGTTATTACTGGCAGTAGTCAGTGCAGTTGCAGAGATGCAGAAGTACCAAGCTGGTCCTTGGCAGGGAGATGCGGCAGGTGCTCGTGCCGACTTCTGCACTGACACGGCCCTATGGATTTGCTAGAACAGCTGCTCTTTCCAAAATCTCTGTCTGTAAAACAAAAATAAAGGCTAAATAATGATGATCCTGTTCTATGGAGTCCTGCTGTGCCTTAGGAAAAAAGTATTGTGGGAAAAATTAGAAGGAAAACACAGCATAGAAATAATAGTTCATACAAGTACAATAAATAACGGAGCAGGCCAAGACTTCAGCTGAACTGAGGGCTTATGCTTCCTGCAGTGAAAGTCTGAGAGTCTGGAAAACATCAGCTTGATGCTTTTTAATTCTGTTCTAATACAGAACTTTAAAGGCAGGAATGAGAAGCTGAAATCTGATTTTTGAAGGCAATGTAAGAACTTGAATGTGGGTAGATTAATCGGAAGACAATGCAGAAAGCGGTTGTTGGGTTTAGCACTGGGTGGGCACAAAATGCTCCACTTTCTGCAGAAGTCATCGTCTGTAGCTGGGCTGCTCTGCTTGGGTCCGCTGCCCTGAGCGGAGGTACAAAGTACACGGTACGCAGTAACCCTACGCGACTTGCATGAGTGTGAAACGTTACGGTGCGCATCAGGAAAGGCCCTGGAAGAGCAGCTACGAAGGCTGCCAGGCAGTGAGCAGCCATCCAGGTTAAGCACAAGTATCTGAACAAGAGGCCTTTCACATCAATTCCTTGTCAGTCTCAGCCTGTAAGTTAAACAGAAGCATAGCTCATTTAGCAGAGAAGTACTCAGATGGCCAAAAAAGGCCAATTTTCATGATGTAGGATGATCTTCATGGAGCGAGTGTCAGCCATAAATATCACAGATATGTGCAGACAGTTTGGACAGAATCTGAATTCCGAGAAGGCGCCGGCCATAGGTTGTTGTGTCAGTCCAAGGTCAGAAGTTACTGCTGAGCCTGACCTGGCAAAGCGCATGTGGTTTTGATGCACAAACAGCCACAGAGTAAATAGATACAACCGTGATGGTGTGGTTTATATCTACAGGTGCTCCGAGTGTTGCAGATTTGAAACAAAACTCTCATAAAAACGACTTCGGGGAGCTCGTACAAAGGCCTGTCTCCACCAGTGGCACCTCTGGCACTGACTGCCCAGGGACCTGCATCTCTGTAGCTCATAAGATGATGAGTCAGAAGCAGCACAAAGAGGGATTTAAGCTGTTGCCTGGTAATGGGTAATGAACTCCAGTCTGCACGAGATGGTAACTACAGTACTTCCTCAGCTCTCTGCTTCTCGGCACTTGGAAATTTACTGGAAGAGACTAAAAAGGCATCAGTTGCAACATGAGCACATCTCAGTTTTGCAAAAGCTCCACTGATATCTGCTGGACAGGCTGTGTTATTTCTCACCTCCCATAGGAGAATTTTTCTTTTCCAGCAGTGTTTTCATATTTTGAATGATCTTCAGATGAATGGAAACAGACAGGCTGTCTTTGGATTTTAAATACTGTTGCCAAAACTCAGAGTCAATATAATTATGAAGCAATGATTTTAATTGCTGCTGTATTGAGTTTGAGATCAATGCTGATGAATCACTCCATGGCATGTTCATGGCCGGTACCCTCGGTCCGAGCCCGATGGCGTGGCTTTCCCCAGAAGTGGCTGACCAAGGGCTACGGCCTGGGCTGCGGGTTGTTCCCAGCCTTCCCCATCACACCTAGTACCTCTACATTTTAATTAGCAGTGATCACGAGGGAGATGACCTTGTGTAGCTTCTGCTATGTGTTCTCCCCAGACACCACTAAGTGTATGTGCCTCCCTGGTTTCTTTGTAGATTTAGGAACTTTCTGCACGTTTCTTCCCTCTTCCCAGCACATTAAGAGGACAGGTCTGTAGAGCAGGACAGAAAGGCCACGAGAGGGTCCTCTTTTGTACGGCTAAACCCAGTTGTAGCGTATTTGATACATCTGGAGTGAGACGAAAGCAAGAATCTTGGTATGTTAAGCCCACAAATTAATGCATTATTTATTCAAACTCAGAATTAATAGGTCAATAAAAAATAAGGAACTATTTTCCATAATAAAAACCTGAGCATGGTTTGCTCTTTATAGACCTTTACTGACTCTGACTTTTGAGTGGGTTTTTGCAATAAGGGCAGATTTCCAGTATCGTCTGGCTTGAGACTAGCAACACTCATTTTTTAAGTGGTGGGCCTTTGGGGTTAGAAATGAGAGGACAGGCTCAGACTGCCTTTCAGCCCTTCCAACCCTGCTTCACACCAAATGGTTTCAGAAGCTTGCACATCTCAGGGAAAGGAAAGTGGAAAACAAAAAAAATGTATTTCTACTTAACCTTCTGCCCTCAGCAGGCTTCTCAGCCCAGCTACAGGTGTCCCACAGACACCATCCCAGCACCTCGCACGTGTTCCTTTCCTTCCATTTCCATACCCTCCTTCACTTCATCTGCCAGGCTTTTGTCCTCTGTCCCAAACCAGAAAGAAGGATATTTCATGGTTCCTCAGCATGACTGTACAAATTAGTTTATTAAGTGTTAGAAATTCAGTTCTTGTTCATTGTAAGATACTTTACCTAGCCTGGCATCGTGAAAGAGCACGAAAATTAATGCCTCTGGCAAGAAACACCCCTATTTTACCAAGATGGAGCTCAGAAGTTTTGGTACTAAAGATAAATAAGAACTGTGAACAAGGACAATCAGCGGTTGCAGCTGCTGTTTCATGCTTCGTCATACAGTTAGTCCCATCTTACGCTCTTTTCTTGTCATTTCTTTTAGTCTGAAGTTGTTCTGATTTGGTTGTCGTGTTGGCTCAACTCATCTGGCTGCAAAAGAGGAAGAGAAATAGCAATTACGTTAAATGATTTTCGGGCTGCATCTCCAGAGCTTGTTGGTCATTTCTTGCTGGTGGTTTTCCTCTCCACCCAGGGAGATCTTGCAGACAAGCATGTCTTGGACTGGGAGCTGATCAGATGCTGCGGCTGTGTCGTGGTTTAACTCCGGCCAGCAACTAAACACCACACAGCTGCCCGCTCGCTCCCCGCCCCAGTGGGATGGGGGAGAGAATTGGAAGGGTGAAAATGATAAAACTCATGGGTTGAGACAAGAGCAGTTTAATAATGGAAATAAAAGAAAGTAAAATCGTAGTAATAGTAGTAGTAATAATAATAATATACAAAGCAAGTGATGCACGATGCAATTGCTCGCCACCCGCTGACTGATGCCCAGCCCGTCCCCAAGCAGTGATCGCTGCCCCCCGGCCAGCTCCCCCAGTTTCCATACTGGGCATGACGCCACAGGGTATGGAGTAGCCCTTGGGCCAGTTGGGGCCACTGTCCTGGCTGTGCCCCCTCCCAGCTCCTTGTGCACGGGCAGAGCAGGGGAACCTGAAAACTCCTTGACTGGTGTGAGCACTGCTTAGCAACAACTAAACCATCAGGGTGTTATCAACGTTATTCCCATCCTAAACCCAAACCACAGCACTATACCCGCTACCAGGAAGAAAATTAACTCAATCCCAGCCGAAACCAGGACAGGCCGTGTTGGTAAGCAAGAGCAGCAGGTACCGAAATGGATGGTTGCCGGCTGTAAATCGGACTGGCACAGGCAGGAGATGGAGTACATGATCTGAACCGGTGCAGAAGAGCGCGCTGGTAAACAGGAAGGCAATGGTCCCTCGCTGCAAGCTTGTTGGGCAACACTTATCGGCAGATGGGAGGGACACCAGCAAGGAGCAGGAAAGTAGAAAGAGCCTGAGGCACTGTCTGAAAGAGGAAGGATGATGAATTAAAGTCTTAAAAGCAATTAAATAGATGAAGACATCTGAAATCAAACCAAAGAGGTTTCATACACTTCACTGAATCTAACAGCCAGGGATTTGCAATGTGATTTAGAAATGCCCAGGCAAGGGAGGGGAAGAGGGAACAGGCAACAGTCAGAGGTTACCACCGGGAAGAGAGAATAATTGTTGGAAGTGATACTTCAGGTTAGAACTGGAAATAATAGTACTAAATTAAGAGAAAAAGGTCATTTGAGAGTAAACATTGGAATAACTTCCTGATAGAGAGGGGTCCCAAGTGGATTTTGGTTTCCAGGAATCAGATCAACATACACGAATATGTAGAATGTGTGTCCGTGCTGAGCTGAAGCTGATGGGTAAAGTTTTCACACTCAGATTTTAAGAGAGAAATCCCTTTTCCCAGGGCCGCTCCTCATTTCTGCTCCCTGGGAAGCGGGAGTAGTATTAGGTGAAAAGCAAGTCCCGTGGTTTTGCTCAGACTTGAAAGGTTAACGTTTTTCCTGAGAAACCAGCAGAGCAACTTTTCCAAGAGGCTTTTTTATTAGTTTTCAATATTTAGAGTCTGCACTTGCCAAAATTTTTTTGCCTTGTAAACTGAAGTAAAACTAAATCCAGAGCTGTGTAAGACCTGACATAGTGCCAGGAATTAAAACCACCCCGGTGAAAAACTGCATCCTCCGCTGCCTTCGGTGCACGGCGGGCTGTGGGCGAGCGCGACCAGGGGTTTGCTCCCCATCTTGGAGCAGGTACAGAGACATCCCAGTGCCCTCTGCAGTCCTGCACCCGTGTCAGGAAGAATTGGGAGCGTTTCTTCCTGCAAAATTTGACGTTGACAGGCATGGTCATAAAGGTGACTTCTTTCCTGGGCGTGCTTCATTGCATGGAATACAGTAAAGCACACCAAGGGCAATATATCGTGCTCTGACTGCAGAGCACCTTTTTTAATCTATCATTAAAAATTTTTACTAGCTCATTAGTTTTACCTCTGTCCTTGGATGTTATTTAGGCGGCTTCCAATGCACTTTTTGCTTTCTAATCCCAAAGACTTGTTTCTTGCCTGTCCTTTGTCCTCCATCTCTTATCTGCCCCCAACTTGAAAAAACATGTAATTGGTTTAAATTGGTTTAAATGCATTATTAATTCTTTTCACCATAGGAAAAGAATATTAAAGTGCAAAACCTTAAAGTGCATTTCAAAATATTGAGGATCGCGTAACATAATTAACAAAGAGGAAAAAAAAAAAAAAGTTTTTGGAAAGATGTTGCACCACTGGTTTGACAAGAAATTATTAGCTGTAAAACTACAGCAGCCTGTGATTAGCATTTTTAACAATGGGACTAGATTAGCATGACTGTAGCGATTAGTGAAAATATCCAGGTACTGAAAACATTGCTGAATGAAAAATAATGCTTGGTTTACACTGGCAAAGGCACATGTGGTTTGTAGCTATTTCACTTCACAGGCAAGGAGGCTTGGCACCCGGCGTCTAAGAGGGGCTGAGCTGAGATTCCTTGCTCCAGAAATACTGGCAATCTCCTAACCAAGCTGAGGAAGAGCCCTGGTAGCTTCAGCTGGACTAGAGGATCGTTGCAGGTCCCTTCCAACTGAACGGTTCTGTTCCGAAGCATATTCATGGTATTTTAAGCGCATGGTCTGTAGAGGACAATTTGAGCATGTGTGTTAAACAGGGCCCTCAGTTGGAGGAGGACCCTCCTCACACCATCGTTGGGACAGCAAGAGGTCTTCCATTGCAGTCCGTGGAACGTTATCTCACGTTGGCTGTCCGTGTAGGCAGTCTGTGGGATGTGAATTTGCTGCGTGTAGAAGGTTCCTGATGAGCGGCTTTGGAGGTTGCAGTTGTCTGTCCCAGGACCAGATACGTAACCGTCAGGACTAATGCGGTCCCCTCCGCTTTGTGCTTTGCGTGAGCCCTGGAGGTGAAAGACATCAGTCCACAATTTTGTCCCGATTTCTGCAATTCCTATTTACCACAAAGGCTTGAGATCCTGCTGGTATCACACGCTCCTGCCCCCAGAGCCCTCAGTGAGTGCCATCGCGCGAGGGACTTACAGCTGGGCTGGCAGCAGTTTTTCATTGTGGGCGGACATCAAAATATCCACTGCTTTTGAGCTAATCTAGAGCAAATACCTGTTCATGAAAACTCCTGCAGGTGCCCGTTGGGAGATGCTTGCACAACACCTACTGTAACATCCCCTGGTTTTAAGCCTGGGGAGAACAAGTCCTTTAACCAGGGGCTGGCAGTTACACATGGAGCTGAGCAAGGAGGAGCATAAGGGAAGGAAAAGTGCGATCCTCTTCAGTCCATTTTCCTCCCATTTTAGAGAGATCCTTAAATCTACAAATATACACCTTACATGATAGTTAGCTCGCTGGGTAAAAGCCAAAATCAACTTTTCATCCTGCAGACAGTGGCGATGCACAGAGCGGTTGAATCATGGCAGAAAAACAGTCACATCCTTCTCCAGTGAGGGTTGGTTTGTTTTGTTTTGTTTTGTTTTGTTTTGTTTTGTTTTGTTTTGTTTTGTTTTAAAAAACAGCACCCACTTCTCAGCACATCAGATAAGAGCTGCTGCAGAGAGGCTATATAATCGAAGGGCTCGATTCGCAGCTCGGGGAAGGCACTTTTGGGGCTGATCAGAAGCTTAGGGATGGCCTGGACCAGGCACATCATTTGGGGGCTGAGCCCACACCTAATTAAATCCCAGCAGAAAGCACGGGACAGAGGTATGGGAAGTTTTGAAGCAGTGGAT
This sequence comes from Nipponia nippon, assembly GCF_047370975.1. Taxonomy (NCBI): domain Eukaryota; kingdom Metazoa; phylum Chordata; class Aves; order Pelecaniformes; family Threskiornithidae; genus Nipponia; species Nipponia nippon. Next base: position 22,757,667 of record NW_028262313.1, read on the forward strand.
AACAACGGGATGAGAGCACAGGCAGCTGAGCGCGGCGGTATGCGCCACGCAGCTCACCTCTCTGACCAAGAACGTGAATTATTGGCAGGCAGTTCCACCAGTGGCATTCAGGAAACAAGAGGATGTAACTATTAAAGCCCAAGCTTCTACTGTTTCATAAAACTTCCGAGTCGTATCTTCCACGATCTGTTCTAGAAGCAGAAACACAAGTGGTGTAGGTGGACACCAGCAGCTGTAAGAGCATCCTTTCACAGATTCCTGGTATACAGCGTGCCCTTTTCAGAATCTCAGATTTGAACAAAGAGCCTACTTAAGCATGTCGTCATTTGTCAGGAGTTTTTCTCTTTACCTTTTTCCTTCTAAATCGACTAACAAGTTGAGCACTTGAATGCAGAAAGAACAGGAAATTTCTAATACTGTTTCCTCTGGTGATTTTAACCAAGTTACTTTGCATATCTGATGATCTGAATTCATCATTCTCACGCTGGATGTCTCAATTTTTGTTGACTTAAATTCTCATAATGCAATTGCATGCCCTACCCTCACATTAGTTGTCAGACCAGGCAAATTATTTGTCTGTTGCCATGTTGCCATTAAGTGCTACAGTTTATTTTGATTCCACCTTGATTGTTTGGGTTGTTTTCTGTTTGGTTTGGCCATTAGCTCCCCTAATATTTTTGTTGGCTGACAAACCCCTCTGCACAGGCATGGAGGTGCGTGTTTAGCCATCGGCACGGCTTGCAGCCTGCTTTCTCCTTTCTCTGCGAGCTTGATTAGGCTTTTGCTATGTTAGTTTTGCTATTTGTTTTAATTATATCCCGCAAAGATCTTATTTCTCTCCCCCTTCATGCAGAGTTCATCTGATACCAGTGCCTACCTGTTGCATTCACTCCTTCGTGAATGTTATAAGCCCTGGACTACTGAGCTCCAAGGACGCCCACTGGCGATCTCGGCTTCGACATGGACATGGGGCTTTCCTTGTACGAACCGGTCAGTAACAGCATTGTCCTGACACGGATTATTCGTACAACCTAAGTATAGTCCAGAAATCAAGGGATCTTATCCTAAGAAGAAATAATAAGAAAGATGCTCTTTGGACCAAACAGTGAAGATGTTTTCTGTGCCAGATCTGTCACAAGTTGAGATCAGAGTGCAGAAGCCATGGATATAGGACAGTAACTATTCTCTTCATTTAAAAGTCTGCCACATAAAGCATCGCGGCCATTGCAAATTAAAAAAGCCAAGTGTCAAATGAAACAGTAGAGGCCACTTACCGGCCAGTGCACGCAGTCACAGGACAGATCTCGGTGGCAGAAGCCATTCTGTAGACCGGCGCACCGCAGAGCAATACAACGCTGCAGCAAAAGGACGCTGGCTCGTCACCCAGAGCCCTGCCGTTATCCCCAAAGCACTCTGCTCGCTGCTCCCTGGCAAGCCCATACAGCTCGGGCGGAGAGCATGCCAAGTTTCTGAGAGCCAGAAGAGCAGATGCCTGATGACCCTTCTGAATCACGGCCATGCTTCCCTCAAGCTCACGGTGACGCCAGGTTGTGGACCAGCACGCGCGTGCACACACACATGCACGCAGAAGGCTGGACACAACGGCTCTGGTCCCGTGTCCTTTTCCCAAGCCCCTGCTTAAGGCAAGCGGGATGCTCCCAGCTCCTCTTCCCGCTGCCGACCGTCCTGGTCATGCAGTGACCTACAGCTGGTGGAGACAACTGGCCTCGCCCCAGCATCTGCGACGGGGCAAAATAACCTGTGGGTGCCGAGCTCCCAGGCACACCAGGCTCTTTACCACGGGTTGTCCTGGTAGTTAATGTGTAGGAGGAGAATGATTTTTCTCCTGGGAACCAGCTCAGCCGGTCACATCCTTCTGTTCCCCGTGTCTTTCCAGGGTAAAACTGTGTATACAAACAGGTAAGCACAGGGGCAACCTTGATAGAATGGAAAGATGCCGGTAGATAAAGGAAGTAATTAAAGAGTTAAGCCCGTGGCGGTGTATGTTTGGTCAGCAAAGATTAATTGTGCAGGTTTTAGCTGACCTGGTATTTCTTCTTAATTTAAAAAAAAAAAAACCAAAACCCCAAACAAAAACAAAAAACCAAAACCAGGACCAACTTGGGCAAATCAGGCCATTTTAAATGACCAGCTTTTCCAGAGGTGTAAATCACGAAGGGCCGGTTGCTGCGGAGCTCCGGGATGGCCCCTGGGAAGCAGCTGGCCGCCTCTGCCGGCCTGAGGGATGCTCCTGGTCCTGGCCGGCACCCTGGGCGCCTCCTGAAGATGGAGCACACGGACCGCGGGGCTTTGAATGCCGTGCTGAAGTCCCTGAGGCAGCCCTCGCCCAAGGCAATCTAGCGGTAAGGAAAATCGGGGTCTGATTCCTGCGTGGGCATATTCGTACAGCTAGCGTGGAACTGTTCTGCTGCAAGGCAGGGGTCTGGATCCTGAGGGATATTTTCTAAGCAAAGCCTCTGCTGGAAGCCAGTTGGCAGGGCCTGCAGTCTCATTCAAATGCGAGTAGATTAACATGATCTCTGCTGTTCTGTGGTAATTTACTTGACTTATATTGTGTCATAGATAACTATCTGGCCATCCTCAAATACCTCACAGCAATGTATATCAAATGCTGCACGAGATAAATCGGGGTTTAGTTAATTGTAAAGTGTCTCTATTATCAATGTTAAGGTTCAGTAATGCACATGCGTCTGCCTTTCAGTTTGGATTTTAAAAAATTTCCAAGTGATAGGAGCCCCGAAAGAATTTTTATGCAAAAAATTCACATATTTTCGTGATGTTTATTCCATTCCCTTTCCAAAAAGAGAAAGCCAACTTGCATTACCATTTCTGGCTTTTTAGATTACTTTCCCAAAAGAAGATTAAAGCAAAATTTCCCCATGAGAAATGTTTTCTTGTGTACTGTTGAATTTTCCAGGGATAAGTTTGGATGTTTGTTTTCTCATCTTCCAGAGAAAAATAACCCTCTTAGTGTGTATGTAATCAGAAAACTCCGCTACCCAAAAATGAACATCAGATAATTAAAATGCTACTTTACTATTGTGGGTGGGAAAAAAATGTTACAAAAAAGCTCCCATAAAAAAACTCTCATAGACTGTTTTTCTTTTTAAAAATTTGGATGTCAGAATATTTTTTTACCAAAAACAATGGTAAGAAGCAATAAAGCTAGCGTCAGTATCTGAAACAAAACTAGAAAACCGAAGCACAACCTTTTGTCAGTTTGAAAGCAAATGCTGGTTAAGGTTACCGGGGCCCCCTCCCTGTAACGCAGATGACGAAGGCTACAGTCACTGCTGACCTGCATAGACCCTGCCACCCAGTTCCAGTCTAAGGACCAATGATGCACCTTAGGTCTGTCCCACTCCGGAAAAAAATATTAGAATGATGGAATACTTTGGACAGATTTGCATGTAACACAGATTTCACATCAGTTTTAACAAAACCAGGAGAATTAATAGAATTTCCCAGCTCCTGATAAATGAAGCCTCCAGGAACGGGACAACATTCTGCTGCTTTCGCCTGAAAACGTCATCCACGAAGTGACACTGAACGTTTCTCGTTTCGACTGGTACGTCTGCAGCGTGACTTGTGAAATAATGGAGACGCGGCTTAAAGAGCGCTGTATCTCGCCCATCTACTGGGGCGCTCATTTGTTACATGTACAAAACAGGAAGAGGAAGCAGCAATGGGCTCTATCAGGACAGCATCTCCTGACAGCGTGCCTATTCTATTTATTACAGGTTGACATGTTGGAACCATCAAAAAAACCCAAGGCAGTCCAGCTTTTCAAATCAGCAGTTCAAACGCCTTCGTGATGTCTTTAACTTTTCTCTTTTCTAAGGTGGTTAACCACGCGAGGGACTTAGGGCGCTAACCTGCAAGACAGCAGAAATCCTCGCCTGCCATCGAACGCAGCAAGAGCCAGTGGTGTTCAGCATCTGGCAAAGCCAAACCCATAATGCCTACAGAAAGGTAAAAATTCAAACCTTATCTTTCACAAACACATAGGTAGTGTTCTTGTATGGAGTATGACCAGCTGATTGCACGTGGGCCAGGTCTCATGGCTTGCTGAGGTCCTTCGCCAGCCAAACCACAGCAAAAGGATGTCTCTGGGTCCTTGTCTCGAGTTTTGGCCTGACAAGCCCATCCTCTCATTTTGCACAAGGTGAAAGGATCGGAGCAGGTTAAAAGGTCCCTAAAAGCCCTACTTGCAGAAATTTCCCTGGCAGAAGACCCTGAAATTACTGCTCCCTGTCCCAAAGAGCCCTCCGAACCCAGGTGTGGATCAGTCTAGGGGGGAGTGGAAGCGCACCCAGCTGCAGGACCGCCATGAAGCACTTTGGCTGAAGCACCCCAGGAAGGCTGAGGCAGCGTGGGCAGCCCCGTGCCCATGCCCGTACCCGAACCTCTGCGGCGAGGGCCACACGCTCTGCTCCACTTCTCAGAAAAGGCAGAACAAACTCTCACCTTTTGGGTTGCATTTTGAGTGGAAACCACAGGAACCCTGTCTTCTTCGATGAAACAGAAACAATGCTGTTCCCTGCCCGACGTCTTCTGTCATTTCCCAGATTAGTCAGCCATCCCCATTACTGCCTCCTTTTGTGAAGAGATATTTACGCCTGTGAAAGAATGGCATAATTCTCCAGATATGTAGGCTACCAATGATGGGATTGCTGAATGCTGTCCTTGCAGTCATTTCTGGTAGTAATGGATTTCATTCGTCTCAGGAGAGCAAGTGCTTTATTCCAAAAAATGCTAACTAGAGAGAGTGCTGAAGATGTCCAACCATCTCACCCAGCTTTGCATCTTCTCTCAGTCCTCTTTTCCACAGCAGCTAGTTAAAAGGGTTGTATTTGCAGCAGGACACGATCAACAGCTTCACGACCTGAGAGAGTGACAAGGGCTGAGGTTTTCTCCACAGAAGGTTCCCCATCTCCATTCTTCTCCCACACAAATCAGGGGAACGGGGAGCTTCATTGGTCTCCTGTGGCTGGGATGGAGCAGCTTCTTGCAGATGCCAGTAAGGGCCACGTGTATTAACATCAGTCCCTAAAAAAACAAGTGGAAGACAGGGCCAGCGCTGGAACTGTGCAAGTCTCTGTGCTGCGTCTGGGAACAAAGGGACACACGTCCTGTAGGGTCTAGGTGACAATAAGGGATGGTCCCCTGGAGAAACAAGCCCTGCTGGGTGGGGGCCCTGGCAGGACCTGTTACAGCGAGAGCAGGGCGGAAAAGAGATTGCCCATCCTTGACAAGCAGGAGAAATTACTTTTCCAAATAAGGCATCACATTTGCGAGCTTGACGAAGAAGGAGGGAGGCATACCCATCTGACTCTGGCCACTGATACCATCGTTTCTCGGTGCGGTTTTCTGCCACCCCAGCACACCGAGTCGGCCAGCCCGGGCGCTGACTCGGGGCTCACCGCCACTCGGAAACGGACGGGACGGCCCTGGCTGAGCAGCTCCTGCGCGGGCATGAAGCAAAAGCCACTTGTCTCAGAGTGACTACAGGCTGTCAGGCACCAAGGCATGGAAATTGTTGCATGGAAAAGACTCTTCGTCTCCTCTCACACTTGAGCAACTTCTCCAAACCTTCCATTTCCCTGCGACTTTCCCATCCCTTTGCAACGGGAGTGCCCCCCACGCCTGCTAGATCCAGGTACACCTTACCAGTGCACTCCCTTCATTAACCCACACCAAAAGCTTTCTATGCCCCATTCCTCCTTTCTGCTCCCCTGCTTTCCTCATGTGCTTCCTTTCATCCACGTCACGGGAGGGACGTGCCTGGGTCGATGAGTCCTCCCTTGGCAAACCGCAGGGACCGCAGCTGCGCACTTTCCAGGTCAGGGCTGGCTCGAGTCCAGCTAGGTCAGAGCAGGCAGTGCTGCGCCCGGGGCTCCGTCCCTGATCTCAGGCATCACCACGGTCATGCTTTTCTGCAGAAAGTGCATCTGGCAGCTGGCATCGCCACTAGTCATCCCCCCCAGGGTCACGCAGTCCAGCCTACTCTAAATAAACTTGAGCAAGTCTGAACTGAAGTTGAGATTACCACCCTTTTCGCACAAGATTCAAAGAGAAACTACCGATTTTAGGAGGTCCCAGGAGAGGAAAAAAAGAGCAACACGTTAAAAAGATGTTTGCTTTGTCACAAAATGCTGTCTTTCCAATTTCTTCTTAAATAGCCAGTGTGAAAGCAGTTGCCAAAGCTGAGGAGCTTTTTCATTCAGACTACAAACTATTCAGATATTTGGGAAAATTGCTTGAAACCCCAGCAATAAAGGAAGAAGCAGTCCAGTGCACTGGATCGATATGACATTTATGACATTTAATGAAGGGCTCAGCATCTTGGAGGCTGGTGTCTGACTGGAGCCGTGGGCGTTCAGGGTCCAGGAGGAGAAGGCAATGGCGGCTCAGTCAATGCTAAGTGGCAGTTCACCTTAAACCCAAAGAGTGATCGGGCTTTTTCCAGATTTGGATGGTCCCAGACAGATGTCCAAAGCCCGAACCCCTACGTTGTGCCTTATCCCATTGTCCTGTGCAAAGGGAATCAGACTGATTTACAGCCTAAGCATCAAATTGCTCTTATTAAGCGCTGACAGAACAAACCTTCAGCCTCCAAATCTACCAAGCCATTAAAATTTGTGTTGTTGTTAATTAATAATCACCTTTATATCAGCGAAAATCTTTCCCGGAGACAAAAGGTATCTTATCTAGGCAAGTTCCTCTGGAGAAATACCGAAAGAGCTGATGCCTCCGACGCATTCGCCGCTCGCACAGAGATCTGCTGACGTCCGGGACGTGCCGGCATCACCCAGGTGGCTGCGAACATCTGCCGCATCACTCGGCTGGCTAAAACGCTCCGAAACCCCCAGCGCAAAGAGCCTGCAGGCCGACGGCTGGTTCCTCCCCTCAGCATGCCTGCGTGCGTTTTATTAACGGAGCTAAATGACTAAATAAAGAGCAAAGAAATCACTTTATGCCACGTTAGAAGTGAAATGACAGGCTACAGCTACCCTTGCCCAGCCCCAAATCCTGAAGTGCAGCCCTCCTTCCCGTGCTGACCTCCATCCCTCTCCCCAAACGCCCCACAACTCTCTTCTTTCCTCTTTCTCTCTTTATCTCCAACCTTCACCCCATCCCCACCCCCATCATGCAAGTTTTTAGGGGTTTCCCTCCCCTTTCAGACTCCGTCACTGCCTTGTGTGTTTTTGCATGCTGTCTCACCTCCTGTAGTTTTCTGTTTGCCTACCGATCCCCCCTCGTCCCCCTCTGCTTTACCTTCCTCTGAACCTAGTTTCCTACATTTTCTCCAGCCCTCGTTTCTTTGAGCTCCCATGCCTGAGCAGGATCTCTCCCCTCAGGACCCAAGCGTGCACTAGACAAAACCCTCCTTGATCCTGCCACCTTCTCTTAATCACACCCACGCCACAGACCCCAGTCCCTCTTCCGACCCATCCTCAGCCTCCAAGGACAGGTTCTCACACCCCACATCATGAACCTCGTCTTCCTAAAGCCTCCCCGTCCCCGTAGTCCTGCCTCGGCTAATTCTGCAAGCCCGGATGCTCGTGAGAGGTAATGTGTAATCGCATTCTCCAGACCTGATGGGGATCGCTTTGGGGGAGTCTTCTTCACACCCGCTTCTCTGGCAAAGCATCCAGGGGCTCCTTTGGGGAGCCCTCCCCTTCCCTTGCCCTTCTCTGGGTATCCCCCCTGTCCACGCCCGCCCTTTATACACCCACGTTCTTGCTGCCATCTCCTCCATCCTTTGCACCGCTCCCCCCCAATTCCTCGTCTAACCGACCCTGTATCATCTTCTTGAGACTTTGAGCTGTCAGTCCCCGTGACACGTTAGCTTGGTTTGGACTCCAGCTTACAAGAAGGCTCTAACAAACCAAGCAGGGGAAGAAGAGTGAGGAGGTGACCTTGTGTGGCATGCGAGGGATGCCACGCTGATGGCACTTCCCCGAAGCACTCGGCACTGAGTAGCCTGAAGATCTTCCCCTGCAGAAACCGGGGGAGCCGAGCGGCCATGGTCTGTCCCACCAAGCAGTGCCAGCCGTCCTCGGGGACGGTCACCCACAGCCCCGCGGCCGAGGAGGTCTGCGTTGTCCTCTCTCAGGGCACTGGGTCTGCGTTTGACCTGCATCTGCCGCAGTTTGACCTCCTCTTGGGATTCCGGTGAGGAAAACCTTCCCACACCAAAACTCTGGCCTTCTGCCAGCACATCTGGAGCAGCAGCAGCCTCCCTGATCCAACACCAACCTCAATCTGACCTTGCAACCAGAAATCTTCCTGTTCTTGAGAATAAAAGGCAGAAAAGAAAAGAAGAAGGAACAGAAAAAAAAAAAAAAAAAAAAAAAAAAAGGAGAAGGAATAACAAAACTGAGTAGCAAAAAGCAGAAGGAATAGCAAAAAAGGTACCAAAAAAAGCAGAAGGAATGGCAGAATGGAGTAATGCCAAAATGTGCACCACAACTAAAGCAAACGATGGAACTGGCTTCACAGCATAGGAGGTTGAAGACGGTGCAATGGGTTGCCCAGTCTTGGAGGCTCTTGGACCTTCATCCTTGGAAGTCTTCAAGACCCGGTAGGATAAAGCCCTGAGCAACCTGGCCTGACCTGGTCTGAGCAGGAGGTTGGACTAAAGATCTCCTGAGGTCCCCTCCAGCCTCAGTTATCCCATGATTTGACTGTTCCCGCTGCCAAGTGGCTTTTGGGAGACAGCAGGCTTTTCTGTGCGCAGGGTGGGCGAGGAAGGCAGGGAAGGCTCTCAGGAGAGGCAGGCGGATGAGGCGCGCTTACTTCTCACGCACCTTCACTGTTCATAGAGAGCGGTGCAAAAGAGGAACCGCCACCTCCGCTGCGCCACGGCTTTGTCTGAAATGCAAGTCTGCACGTTCTGGGTGCGCAGGTGCCGAGGACCCGCAACCAAATTGCAAACTGCTGGGTTCGACAGCAGAAAAACCTTCTGAGACACATCAGGGTGGAAGAGGTGCAAGCCAAAAAGAAAAAAGAAGACGTCCTGGCATCGCAGCTGGAGGAAGCAGGCACAGCCGCAATGCTCGGTACTGCGAAACGTCCAGGTGGGTCTGTAATGGGTCTGTAATTCCAGCGTCAGCCATTATATTCAGCCCATCTCCAAGCCTTTGCTTCCCCTACGCGGTGTAAAGCAGTGAAGAAAGGAGAGTAAGAGCATGGTGAACAGCAGCTTGCAGTGACTGAGTGCAATGGCACTCAAATAAAAACCAAAACTGTGCAGCCCGGGCAGAACCTGCCATTGCAGAGTCTCCAAAGAGACCATCACCCACCTACCTCCCACGAGAGCAGACTCCGGTGTGCTGTTGATCTTGTGGTTCATTCCTGGAGAGCAATAATGAGTTTATTGACATGGTGGCATTTATTTCGTTCTCAACCATTTATTTAAAAGGTTCGAGGTGGCAAGACACGTAATTAGTGCTCTCCAGCAGCCTTCCCCCAGCGGCTGCTCCGCTCTGCACCCTTCCAGCTCTCCCAGCACAGCGCCTGGATGTCGTCTCCCCGCCTCGGCAGCGGCACGGGGCCATGCTTGGCCCTTTGCACCCGCGTGCCCCTGGGTTGCGCTTGCTGGCCCCGATCCCTGCCCCAGGCCAAGGCTCTGGTGCTCACCCAGCCGACACCGACCTGGGACCTACCCCCTCTCAATGAGGAAAGGAGGGTTTGGAAAGCCCAGAGCCTGCACGTCACTGCCCAGCCCTCCGTAGGGGTTTCCTAAATGTTCTCAGCCAACGTTGTGCCAGAACCGAAGATGTAGAAACAGCCTACAAGAAAGCAAAGACCTGGAGGAACTTCATGAGCCGTGCTTGCACCGAGCCCTTCCCCCTGGAAGGAGCCGGGGGCCGCGCCGATCTGCGCGCAGGGGCAGCGGGGCCGAGGGGCTCGGGCGGGAGGCAGGGCTGGGGGTGACCGCTCTCCCTCTCCCCGCACGCCTTCCTCCCCGTCTGCCCCATCTCTGCCCAGCCCCTGACGCTGGGGGGGATTCCACCCCTGCCAGAGTGGGGAGAGCAAGCCCGATAGCGGGACCGGCTCCCTCCTACACCGAGCACTCTTAAAGAACAGCGTGTCCTAAATAACGGCGCGGGACGTGCTGCCGAGCAGAAAACGGGCCGTGGGCAGGAGCAGCCTCGGGGACGCTGGCACGGGGGCGCGGAGGGGCAGGGAGGTGTTTCCCCCGCAGCGGAGGACGCGGAGAGGCGTGCATCCTGCGAGCAGAGAGCAGTGTTTACAGCATCTCTTGGTTGCTAGCATTTTTTTAATGCCTGTCACTTTGGAAGTTAATCCCTAATTCGGAAGAAGTGTATTTACTCAGTATTGTTATTTCCCATGAGAAGCTAATGCTTAATATTAGGGTTACTACCGGAGGTCAGTTGGGATCGTGTGGAAGAAAACCACCTTTCGGGTCCGGGATGAGTGTCAGAGCTATGCCTTGGCCACCGCAGCGTCTCTGCGTCCGCCACCTGCGTGACCCCCCGCTTCCAAGGAAGGGCTGGCAGAGAGCTCTGGTCGCCCCATGGCCGCGGGGGCTGCGGGGCCGGCCCGAGCAGCTCTGCTGGGTGGCAGCGGTCAAGATCGCCCCGGCCGTACCGTTGGGAACACCGATTCCGGCGAAGGCAGGGGGATGCCACCGCTTCCAGGACGGCGTAGGGGCAAAGTTTGTCCCTGAGTGCAAGAAAAATCTCTTTTGGGGCTTCTGTTGGTCCAGCGCAACCAGAAGTCAGCACGGAGCAGACTCGTGTGCGGTCCCCGTTTTTTAGATAGGTGAGCAGCCTATCTCGGGGGCTCGGCAGCACGTCGGGGGGGATTTTTCGGTGGCTGGCTTGCCGTGAAGTGAAAAGATCTGCCTCCCCCGGGGCAATTTCTCAGCGCCGAGCACGCCGGGGGCTTCGCTGGGGCACCTGCCTGTCCCGCTGAGGTCGCCCCGCTTCCACCCGCCCCCCCCCCGGGCTATCACCGTTTCCCAGCCGTGCGCTTCCCCGCCTCGGGCGGCACCGTGGGGGCAGCGTGCGGCCGCCCCGGCTGCGGCGGCCTCGCCACGGAGCCGGGGAGGGAGCGGCGCCGCGGGGGCGGGGAGGCGGCGGGGGGTCCCGCTGGGGGCGGGGCCGGGGCGGGGCCGGGGCGGGCGCGCCCCGGTTTAAGGGCGGCGGAGGGGCGGCGCGGGCGGCGCTCGGCGGGCGGCTCGGCTCCGGTGAGTGCTCGGGTCGGGGGTCGGGTCCGCGTCCGCTGGTGGGAGCGGGGGTCGGGGCGGGCGGTGCACGCGTGGGGAGCAGACAGACAGACCGACCGACCGGCTGCCTCCTGGGCTCTGCCCTCGGGAGCTGCGACGCCGCGGGCGCAGGAGCGGTTTGCCCCCCCGGAGCTCGCCGCTGCCGTTTCCCGCTGATGAGCTGGGTTATTCGTTAGCGTCTGCTGCTCGCTGCGCTTATTCGCCCCGTTCCCCTTTCTCGAGCCAAGCCGCTGCCCTTGCAGGAGGGAGCTCGCGTTCCCCAGCGCAGCGGCCGCTTTCCCGCAATCCCCGTGCCCCCGACCATTAAACCCACCCCGGCCGGTGCTCGGGGGGTTCCCGAGGGCCGCTGGTGCTCCAGGTCTGAAACAAACGGCAGCGTCTTCTTTGGCGGTGTGCTTTTGGATGGTGCAATTAGCTTTAGTATAACGTGCTCGTGGCCAACCAGAAATCTCGCTGCGCTGCGTGAGACTCGGAGAACGGCGCCTGTTTGGGGTCTGGCTTGGTTCAGGATGCTTTTCTCCACCAGCCATCGCTGTTCCCTCTCACCTGTGTGCGTTCCCAATGGGCCGAGTTCACCAGCTCGTACAGAAATGGTTCCACGGCTATACAAATAAAAAGCGCCAGAAGTGATATTTGTCTTCAGTTCGTGATGCAGACCTGGTCTGAAGCCTCAGCTAGGAGATGCTGTTTTGTGGCTTCTTTTGGGTTTTGCAGATACATTTCTGGGTGTGGAGCGCTCTTACACTTTAGCAGCCTGCTTCAGTACTGTAATCATCAGTTTTCCTTTTGGTTACAAAGGCATTTTAAACTATGTTTAGCAATATGATAGACAACAGGTCTCAGTTGTCTTTTAGACAAGTACCTTGCGTGGTGGTTCACTCTCTGCGAGTGTCTTTTAAGAACAGCAGCTGAAAGACTGACATTTAGTCCCCGAAGGAGGTAAAAGAGTTCATAATCCAGCTCAATACCGCTTACGAAGCATGCACAAATAGGCATAGAGATAAATAACGAAGTTTATCTAATGTGCCCAGGATGGGCTGAGGCGTTTGCCAGTATCTCTTGGTTATCTCTGAGGCAGGACAGATAAACCGGCAGTTTCTGCCCCTTCCTAACGGCCTGGAGGTGCAGGCAGGTTAAAAAAGCCTCAATGTGCAAAAGAGATCGTTCCAGCCTCTTACAACCCAATGTTCGAGATTTTTCTTTTAATGTCTGAGAAAGAACTGGTGTATGATGCCTTGGTAAGTAGAGATTTTAACTATATGAGTTTTATTGAGATAATTGAGCCGCTAATCTCGACGTGTTCTCGCAGTGCGGAGCGCGGCGGGGCTTTGCTCGGCAGGCCTGCTTGCTAGGCATTAACCCAGCGTAAGAGCGACAGCGGTAAGGGCTTAGGCACCTGCGACAAATTATCTTGACAGATAAAAACAAGGAATGGGGACCATGCGGCTGCTTTCAGAGGATATTGCGCTACCTGCCACTCCCAGCAATTGGTTAAAATCGGACCAATGTTACTGCAAACTTAAGTTTTGGCCCATCTTGGAGATTTTCAAACATGACTGGAGTGCTGCTCTTTTCCTAACTTGAACCTCAAGTCTGAAGTGGAGACCTCAGGCAAACGAGGATGCCGGCGGTGTGGGCTGAAGGCCGGACCTCGGCATCTCCCAGGGCTCGGTCCGCTCCGCACCGGGGCAGGCAGCTCCGTGTTGCTGGCCGGTCCTTGCCCAGGAGGGCTGGCCGCGGCCACGAGAGGCTGGCGGGAGCAATCTCCGGTGTTCCCACCCGCTCCGGGCTTTCCCTCCCGAGGAGCCCCGGCTCGCCCACGCTGGGGCTGAGGCTGGATTCTGCCACCACCAGAACCGGGCTGCCGAGAGGCAAGGGCAGGGCCAGGAGAGGACATGGCTGCGAAGCCTCGCTGCCTAACAGGTTATTCGCATGGAGCATCGCCAGATAAGCTTCATTTATACAAGCTAAGTTGAACTGTGAGGGATGATGTACAGTGTACTCATCTACGGCTTTTGATAGAGCCGTGTTGAGCCTTGGCTGCCTCTTCTGGCCAAAGGCCTCCGTGCAGGCGCGCGCTGGGTCGCTCGCGCGCCCCTGCGTGTCCCACATAGCCCAAGGGGGGAAAAAAACACCCGCGCTGGTGTCGGGTTTTGCTTCCCCTCCTGCCTGTGCCGCCTCGCTGATACCTGCTGAGCTTTAACGTAATTTGTGCGTTGCAGATAGTGACAGGATTGTTTTAAGAGTGTAAACTCCCAAATAGCTGAGCCTTGACTGAAACCTGGAAGCCTTGAGCATCCCGGTGCGGTTCTGAATTCCCAGTATATCCCAGAGAGAGAGACTGGGGGAATCCTTCTGCTCTAATGCTGCCGGACTATTTTCATGGATGAAAATCTGTACCATTTAACATCTGCTTTGAGCACGTACTTAGTGTGGGTTCTCGGTTGCTGTTGTCCCAGCTTTGCCTTCACCATTGTTTTAGTCCCAGTCCTGTTACTTCAGTCTGCGTGTACCCTGCAGTTCCGGTCGTCGGGGTTTTACGTGGCATCAGATGGCAACTGAGATTCTGTAGCTGAACCATTAGAAATTGAGATTAATGAGAAAATTATATAAGCGTGTATTTTCCTCCTACTTTACGACAGCCCGAATTAAGAGTGTCGTGCCTCGCTGCACTCATCAATACCAAAAGGAAACGATAAAATGTCACAAAAGACTGGCTGAGCGGATCCAAAGACCCTCCCTGGCTGCAGAGTCTGACTGCCCTGGAGAGCCCCAGACCTGCTAATGTAAATCAAAGCAATGCACAAAAGCAAGCCCAAGAAGCAACCCTTTGCTAGGGAGGTACCTCGATAGTGCAGATGTCTCCAGGCCAAGAGGTGTGTCCGCCGTGACATGAGCCTCCTCCCTGCAGCCCTGCTGCGCCGGCTGCCGGGGGTTGCAGCAGCATCTCCGCCCAGGCAGTGCCGGGGAAGCCGGCGCCCTGCAGCATCCTCTGGGCTACAGCGAGCCTTCCCCTTCATCAGATATAACAGGCGATATCTTTTCCAAAGCTGGTAATTACACAGATTTATCAGCATAGCAAGTTTAAAAAATTGGTGCTACCTGTGAGTAGAGGAGAGCAACGCAGAATTTGGGGAGCTGACAAATGTCTGGTCGTGCACTGAGCAGCCTCTGGCTTGGAATTGCCCTCCACCTTCTGTGCAAAGGATTTGTTGTTGTTTATTTTTAATTGATTTTTTTTCTTTTTTTAACTGGAGAAAGGCTTGTTTGACCGCATCCTTTACTGTTTCAGAAACCTTCCTGCAGTGACCCGTCCTTGCGCGGGCAGGCGTGGAGGCGGAGCGCAGGGAGACAGCCATTTGCCGGGCAATGCGGCAAGGCAGGACTGGACAGTTATTAGGGACCAGATCTGGTCTTTCTATTTTAAATTGCATAGTGCTACTGCCACCTGCATTACTCCTTTCTGCTGTTTCAATGAGTAGCTACCTTAGTTTGTGGGGAGTTAGAGCTTTTTGGTAATTCAGTGGAAGAAAGATGAAGGATGTCGCCAGTACTGAGGACTTAGGAAAACGTGGCTCCCATCTTTACATCCCCGGTTGTTGGCACCAGGTTAAGAAAGGTGGCTGTAGCGGAGAGCTGTAATAACGCAGATCTGCGCAGATCCACATCCCTTCCCAGCTGTTCTCTCCTGTACGAGAGAGGTGATGTGATTATTAAAAAGGAGGAAAACCCTATTTTATTGTCCCATGCTGCTTTACATAACTCACCTGAGTTTTTCATCCTTAGGCCTGACGTTCATCACCAGGCGGAATCGGTGCCTCCCCCAGGCAACATGACGGCGCTGTTCGATAACCTCTCATGCCACCACTCCATCGACGACTTCCGAAACCGAGTCTACTCCACGCTCTACTCCATGATCAGCATCATGGGCTTTGTCGGCAACGGTGTTGTGCTGTACGTCCTCATCAAAACATACCGGCAGAAGACGGCCTTCCAGGTGTACATGCTGAACCTCGCCGTGTCCGACTTCCTCTGCGTGTGCACCCTGCCGCTGCGTGTCATCTACTACGTCCACAAAGGGAACTGGTTCTTCAGTGACTTTCTATGCAGGGTCAGTTCGTACGCGCTGTACGTCAACCTCTACTGCAGCATTTTTTTCATGACTGCAATGAGCTTCTTCCGTTGCATAGCCATCGTTTTTCCAGTCCGGAACATCAATTTGGTAACGGAGAAGAAGGCGAAATTTGTCTGCATCGGCATCTGGATTTTTGTCACCCTGACAAGCGCTCCCTTTCTGCGAAACGGGACGTACCAACATGGCAACAAGACCAAGTGCTTCGAACCCCCAGAAAACTCTCAGAAGACGAATCTAGTGGTGATCCTGGATTTTATTGCCCTATTTGTGGGTTTCATTTTTCCCTTTGTTGTCATAACTATCTGCTACACCCTGATCATAAAGACCTTACTGAAAAATTCCTTGAAGAAGAACCAAGCTAACCGCAAGAAGGCGGTCTGGATGATCATCATCGTGACGGCCACCTTCCTGGTCAGCTTCACCCCGTACCACATTCTGCGTACGGTCCACCTCCACGTGCTGCGGCTGAAGAACGCCAGCTGCGAGGACGCCATATACCTCCAGAAATGGGTCGTGGTAACGCTCCCCTTGGCAGCTTCCAACTGCTGCTTTGACCCGCTTCTCTATTTCTTCTCAGGAGGCAACTTCCGGAAGAGACTGACCACGTTTAGGAAGGCTTCTTCCTCCAGCTTAACGCAAGCCTTCAGGAAAAAGTTCTCTGTAAAAGACAGAGAGGAGGAGCCCTTTGGAGAAAGCCATAGGGAGAATGGAAAGGCAGCCACGGCCTCTTCGTAAGGGGGCTAGACCTTCCTCTACGATCTTAGATGGGCAACGGAGATCTCGGAACTCTTCCAGAAGACAAGTTAGAGGCTCGCAAGCCTTTGTCGCAATTAGATGTGTAATAATAACAGTGGACGGTCCCTGATTTAGGCTACTCGGAGGTACAGCCGCCGGCAGGGATGGCCAGCCCCTTCCCCGGAGCACTGCTTGGACACGCACAGCCACTTAGCATGGAGGAGCCACTGCCAGCACCAGAAAACTGTGGATCTGATGATAAACTTGCATAAATAAACTCTTCAAAGCCTGTATTTGGGCATTGGCTTCACTTAACAACTCTACAAAGAGCATTAATTCTCCAAGTCAGTGGGAAATGTAAACACAACCCTTGCTGTAGGTGGTGCTTGGGGGGGGCTACTGACAAATAAAGAGGGCAGAGTTTTCACTGAATCTTCAAACAGCCACTAAATTATTTTCACAGCAGAGGCCAGGATAATTCCTCCCTGCTCCCCGCTGCTTCTGCTTTGGATTTCAGTTTTCAACCTAACTCTGTGGGTAAGACTTGCAGGGTTGGTGCCTGGGTCTGTGAATCTGGGAACTTGGGCCTGAGCCCCTCTCCCACCCCAAACGAGCAGCTCTCCGGACACGCTCCCGTGGGCAGCAGATCTGCCAACCTTTTCTGAATTTCTAGAAAAATCTTGTCTGGAGGAGCAGTTTTAAAATTGCAGTACGCTAGTGTGTATTTGAAACTTATTTCAGTGGGACTGGTCCTGGAAGCGATGGCTGCAGGATCTGGATTATCACTCCAGTCCTTTAGGGGGTTTTACCTAAAAGTAGAGCTCTGGGTGCTCAGGGTCCGGTGCAGGATCAGGCCTGCCTTTCTGAACTATTGACCAAATTAAAAAAAAAAAAATTAAAAAAAAAATAAAATGCTGAAGTCCTCTTTAAACATAGCTCTATTTGATCCTGTTCAAGAGTGTTCCCCTTGCTCACACCTTGCAGAGAAGAGGCAACCGGAGGCCCTTGGAAAGATCTCTAGGAAGACCTGGAGATCAAGAGTCTGAGTCTGGATGAGGCAGGAGTGAATCTGATTTTGAGTACAGTAGGATGAAAAAAACAGATGATTGGCCTATGTTTCTTATGTAAACTAAAACTTGAAAATCGTGGGCAGAAGGAAACATTCCCGTGCTTTTTCCAGTGAACCCATGGAAAAGTAGCGCTGCCTGCCTTTTGCTGGAGCAAAGCCCGGTGCAAGATGAGTGATACATCAAGACAGAAATAGAAGTTCTTGTAGGATTAAGACTTTGAGTTGGAAAAGTGGTTAATAAGTGGATAGCAAGGATGTTTTGATATGGTATTTATGAAGTTACTTGATATTATGTTAAATGAAGAAAACAGTTTTAATACTGTAGAATAAGCGTGAGCAAAAGGAGTTTGGCTTGGGAGCAGGGCTCCGCTTGAGAAATTGTCTTTACAGACACACAGAAGAGCGTACGTTCAGCCTTTACACCACAGCCTGCATATCCCGGGGTCAGCAAAAGGCACTTCAAAAAGCAAATTCACCTGCAGAACAATTTACGGCTCTGAATTTTCAACAAGATCCGAAACCCCTTTAGAAAATTTTAAGGATCTGTAAAGTGGAAAAGGGCCGAAAGCTGTTCGTGTGGAGGAGTGCTACAGTTCCCCTACACCGGCGGGAGGGCAGAGCGGGGAGTTCGGTGGCGGACCCGTAGCCTGATTTGAGAAGGCCTGGGTAAGAGGAGAGTTGGCCAAAACTTCTTTTCAGGGGTTCCCGGGGAGCGTTATAGCTGTGTCTCAAAGCGTTAAAGGCGTTGTGAAACTGTAAATAGAAACCATCATGGAAAACTGAGTTTCAGAATATGTAGAAATAATATGCACGTTACCAAATTTTAAAATATTGTCCAGTAAAGCTATATATATATATGTGTAGCAAAGCATTTTTATTGTACCAGAGGTATTTCTTCCTTTTTATTTTTTTTTAAATGAGGAAATGGTTACGGCAAGAGAAATGGCAGTGGTTTTTGTGCAATAGGAAAGACTTTAAAAAGAAATTGCTGAAAATTAAAATGTTGCAGTTAAATTTTAGCTATTACTGTTTTCTGTGTCTTATTTTAGAGTCTCCGCATACAGATTCTTCTTCCCTACAATACATTTTTACCTACACACAGCACTGGAGTGTAATAGTCACCTAATAATTGTTTATAATAATGTAATAAAAACTTAGTCAAAGCAGCAGAGCGGTTGCTGAGATGTTGGGGCGCTCGCCGCCCCAGCCTCCCGGAGCTGGGCTTTGGTCCAGCCGAAGTGGCCTTTGCTGTAGCCCAACTTCTCCGGGCACCGTCTGGGGCCACCGGTGCGGGGACCTGCCGGAGCCAAGACACTCCGGAGGGCAGCTGAGGTCTCGGTAGGTCTTGCAGAGGTGGAGCACCCCAGCCAATATCAGCTGAGACCTCGGTAAATCCGTATTTATGGATAGAAAATGCTGGTAAGGCACCTGGTGGGAAGTGATGCTTTTGGTGAGGACGATGTATTTGGGTGTCTTGCGTGGTCACGTCTCACACAGGGGTTCCTGCATGGAAAAGTCTACTGAGAACGATGTTTTCTACCTATGTTTTCCGAAAGTACATGCAGCATCTGCAATGTGGTGTTTAGTTGTAAAACTCCAGCCTGTACTGGTGAGGAGGGAGCTTTGCCATCGGCTCGGCAGAAATGGGGTTTTGCTCGGGACAGGCTCTGCCCAGCTCCAGGTGGGAGGCAAGGGCGCTTGTCCCCTGCCTGTGGCTTTGCCCTGGGGCACACGGAAAACAGCTACCCCGGCAGCGACTGCTGATCAGGCTTTGCTTGGGAACAGGGACCTGGAGGGAACGACGTGCCAAGAAACAGGAGCCGTCACCAGCGTGAGGTGAGTCAGAAATTGGGGCGTTTGCATGGGCTGTGAATGACAGGAGCTGGGAAGGGGGACGAAGTGCCATCCTGCTACGGTGTCTCTGTCAGAAATGCCTGAAAAAGGCAAGTGAGGGGTTCAGTTTCTTGAAACTGGACTTTTTTCTGCCGCATACGCTGCAATTTATGGTACAAGAGTGTCCCCTAGTGCTGAGTTATTCCTGGAGCCACTGCTTGCTGCCTGGTGAGGCTTCTTTCGTTTTTAGATGGTCCAGTCTCAGCTCCTCACCTGCGACGTGGTCCTGCTTCCTCTGGTGCTGGCCACACGCAGTTCCCCCTCTCCCGCCCCTGCCCGCAGTTTATTTCATAATCTTTGGGTTTTCCCTCTCTGCCTTCCTCTTGTTTTTTCCCGGAGGGATGCTCAGGCGGGGACGGAGCCTGCCGTGGGACGGGGTCCAGCAGCGCCCGTCCCCGCACGGGGACCTGGCCTCGGCACTGGTGGCCAGCGGGGTTCCTCCTCCTGCCCCGGGCTCCAGCCGCACCGTCCGCCTTGCCTAAAACATGCTGTTTCTCCGTGGAATGGCTGTCCCATTGGCACGGAGCTCGGACCTGCAAAGCTTTCGCTGGAAGCTGATGGTAACGACAGCCCTTTGGCATCGCATCATCGCGACAGAAGTCCCACCGTTGTGGCCTTCGTTTGTCAGGGAAGGTTATTTCTGATAAAAGCCAGTATAGCTCTGGAAGAAACCAGCACCCAGGACGAGCTCCTTGCTGTGCCCCTGCAGCAATGAAATGGTCTTGCTTGTCTCCTACCAAAAGAAAACAAGCGGTCCCACCGCCGGCTGCCTTCGCACGGTAAGTTAAACGCCGGTGTTCGTACTCGTAATGCGGTATCATTTCTGTTTGCTCAAAGATGGGAAAATACCTGGAGCATCATAAAGACTCCCAACCTGCAGCCCTGCCATTCCTGACTGTCCCTTGCCGCGCACACGGTGCCAGCCCTAAGCACTCCAAAACCTTGACTCCAGCCTCCCAAGTCATCGCTTAGGACTGCGTTGGATCTCTCCTTGCTGTTCACCGCCTGTGCCCAAGGGTGCGAGCAGGTGATGTCTTCAGGCTTCACTCTGCAACCTCCCCAGCTAGAACTAAATACACTTTTTTTTTTTTTTTTTTTTTTTTTTTTCCACCAAGCAAACCAAGTGTGGAAACTTCTGCTCTAGACCTCTGATTTCAGCCAGCCTAAGTCAAGCCACTAAGAAAGTCTACTTCGGACTAATGTGTCTGCGCTACAACCTTTTTAAAGTACACGTGGGGCTCAGACAGCGTGGTAAGTGTACTCTATATGCTAAAGTACGAACTGATTAATGTTATAGTTACTGCAAAAAAAAAAAAAAAAAAAGCTTTAATCCACTCTTCTGGCTGTTGGGTTTTACGAGCGCGGAGGTGCTGTACGCCCGGGCGTGACACCTCGCCAGGCAGAAAACAAGAGGTGCTTGAAGGCAGCCAGCGCTCGCCGCCCCGCAGCAGCGCTCGCCAGGGCAGCGGGCTCGCGCCCGTACCCGGGGGAAAAAGGCCGAGGCAGCCGGAGCCTGTAGCTGTAAGAGTATGTGCAGCCTGCAGGTGTGAGCAGAAGCCAGGGCTGAGGCTGGGAGGAGACACCGGTTCCTTAGTCCCCTTTCATAGTTTCAGTATACAAACCGTACCGTAATATAGATATTGTGGTTTCTGTTTTGTTTTTTTTTTTAAAAAAGAGGAGATCCAGCCCTTTCCCCAGTGGGCTGAAGAGCTGTCACCAGCTGCTTAGAGCACGAATCACAGAATCGGTAAGGTTGGAAAAGACCCTTAAGATTATCGATTCCAACCATCCATTTCATGGAGCAAAACTGTTAAATACAAGAGAGAAAAATCCACGTTACACGTTGATCGCGGCAGCAATCTGTTTCGGGCTGGGGGATTGCAGCGTAGCGGGTAACCACGCAGATTCCTTAACAACGGGAAGATGTGGCAGAGAGTTGCCCTTAAACAAGAAATCCTGGTCCCGCAGCTGCCCAGGGCACGGTGCCTCCCCGAGGGACTGAAACCTCCTCCCTTCACCTCTTGGAGGACGGGTTTCAGCATAAACTTGTGTGCAAGCAGGGAGCCATATGGGCACTGTTTTGTCTTCGTAGCAGGCTAAAATCTGTGTTTATTTGTGCTTGTTTTCAGAGAGGGTCCAAAGCAGCCACCTGCTGCCAGAAGCTAACCACAAACTAGCTTTCTGTTTGCAAAAATCAAACAATCTTTCTGTTTCCAAGAAAACAGTACAAACCTTGGTTTCTCCCCAAATACTTGAACGCATCATAAATCACAGAAGACAGTCATATTTCTAATACTCAGTGGCATGTCTATCTTTACAAGCCTTCAGTGGCCTTTTTTCCCTCAATCTGTAAAAATATTTCCTTTTTTGACACCTGTGATGCTATAGCAAGTTGTCATTTGGGTTTTTTAACTCCACACTGGTTTTGCCTGCCACAGGGCCAAATTCCAATGCCACAGGCTGGGAAATTCAGAAACTATGCATAGGATGTAACCACCCTTATTCTATATGAATTGTCTTCATATCAAATGCTTGCGGGATGCGAGAAGCAAGCAACCTTTCAGTTGAGCAAGCAAGAAACTCCAAGCACGGGTGATAAAGAGAGATTCCCCGCTCTCAGCAAGGTGCCTTCTGCCCCCGCCGTCCGCAGGAGCCTGGGCACGGCTTTTGGGGCTGGCGGGGCTCGGTGCAGCCCGCGGGGTAGCTCCCGCTGCCTGCTGCAACGGGGGTCTGCGCACCCAGACGCCGCAGGAGCTAATTCTCACATCGAATCCCAATTTAGCATTTTTTTTTTTTCCCATTTCCACCGCGGGCTAACATTAGAAGAGGGATTTCTTCCGTACGGCAGGAGGGAGAACACTGGACTCTTTATCCTTCACGTACGGCAGCGGAGGGTATGACCTGATTACTAGGGGAAAAAAATAAGCAGCAAAAATGAAGGAAAATACATCAGGATTTTAAAATACCATCAGCGTAAGCAATAAAATGTCTTTGAAACGCTACTGAAAGCAAACCTGAGGGATGAAGAGCCCGGCCTGCCGCTCGGTGTTACAAATCCATCTCCTGGCGCGCGGGTCGGCGAGATTGGGAACTCAACCCTGCTTCTCCCAAACTATTAATTTCAGCTCTGCGAGTGGCCACATGTACAAACAAGTATTTGGAGTATTTTCAAACTTCACTTGAGGGTGAAATGTGCCCGTTTCTTTCCCGTCAACGCGGCTTCTTATGCTTCAGAGGAAGGCCGGCTGCTCTCGGAGCAAAGCGAGGACCCCTTGTTAGTTCAATAAATATAATCCAGATGGATTTTCACCAGGTTTGGGGGGGGGCAAAGGGGAGGAGGTAGCAAAACCACCCTATTTTGGTTATTAATAATAACTCCGCTTCCACGAACAGTGCTGCGTGTCTCTGCTAGGGATGCTGAAGACTAAACAGAGTTTGTTTTCGGTTTAGCCCATTGAAATCCCTTTATTTGTGATGCTCTGCTTGAGTTTAACTTCAACGAGGCTCCACGCAGCCCCCGCGAGCCCCCCAGATAACGCCTTGCGGGATCAAGGGCAAAAGGTGCAGCGTGGCCCCATGGAACCGTGTCAGGAACCGCTCTCGGCACGAGGCAGGAGGTTTCTCCAGGTATTTTTGCCAAGCTGGCCCACGCCGGGGGTGCTGCAAAGGGCTGCCTCGAGAGCCGCTCGCTTTTGCGAGCAGTTATTGCAAAAGGCGAGCGTGTGGCCTGGCGCTGTTGAAGGATTGCATCCATCCCAGGAGCCAGCCGAGGCTCGATTTCCCCTCTGAGCAACCATCTGCAGTGAGACAGCCCTTGCTCTCTCTGCCCTCTCCTCCTTCCACGTTGCTCAGGGCAGGAAGCCTGCTGGAGCGACGAGCACACGCTGCTTACATGACGGAGGGCTGAAAAATGCAACAGTGCCCTTTCACCACCTTTTTTCAAGGAAAATGGAATGAGATGTTCCCCATAATTGGCCTTGAGCCTCTGCCTCCTGTCAGCAGCGTCTCCTCCCACACGCCATGTCCTTCATCGCCCTGACTTACTATGCCAGAGGTTCACAGGACTTCAGAGCTGCTTTATGTTCCTCCTCGCCCTCTTCCCGGTGGGAAGAGCATCGTTGCAGCTCCCCTGCAGCCCCAGCGCAGCCTCCTCACCCCGTGCAGGAGAGCTCGTGGTCCCCAGCTCCAGGCTGGCCCTGGGGCAGGACGCTGCTCCCTCCCTGGCCAAAGGAGACCAGCGAGGCTCTGCGTGCGCAGTCCAGCCCCCGTGGGCTGGTGGCCCAGAGGACCTGCCCCGGAGAGGGGCCACGAGCCACGCGCGAGGGCCGCTTGGTCCCGCGCTGCGCGGGACTCGAGGCGGGGAGAGGCTTTGTGCTGAATTCAGGTGGATTTTCTGCTTCGGGATGCAGTGCGATGACTCCCGTCAGGGTTAATCATATCCTGTGGTAGGAAAAACAGGCCTCGGGGATGTGAACTAATAAAACAGAGGCAGTGAGAAAGGGTTGCCAAAGCCCCGGGGGACAGATCTGCACATCCTGAGGTCCCGAGTACTTTTATCTTGTGATCTACCAGGAGCCTGTTCAAATCTGAATTGCACTGACTGTGGAGTTTGCTTTCGCTGCAATTAAAACGAAAACTAATCATTACAAGCTGGGCTTGTTCTGAGGGTCAGTGAAGGTCCCTGGTGCATCTGCGTGGGCTCTGCGTGGCCGGCTGGCCCATGCAAAGGACGCTGTAGTGGGTCAGTGCTGGGCAGGAGGATCGACAGCGACAAAAACTGGCACCAATGATTCAGCCGTGGCATCTGCCCACATTTAAATTTCTAAGTACAGTAACTCTCTCCCGTGGTGGGAAGTTCTTCTGAGGAAATAACCCCTGCTCCTTGCTGGGGTTCAACATTGCACCGCGTGTACATAAATACGAAGGCGCAGTCTCACCAGCCGCCGCAGCTTCCAGCGAGGGGTGCCGGAGCTCGCCGCCTCCTCCGTGGCCGCGGGCCCTGCAGCAGGGTTCCGTATTTTGCTTTTTCCCTGTTTATTTCTACTGGATGTTCCTCTACAGCAACTGTGCTGCAACGAGGAGTGCTGCAGCAAGAGATACCGGTTACACTCCACGCTCACGGAGGGCACGTTTCGCTGGCAAAGGGACTCTTCTTAGTTAGAAGGAAGCTGTGAGAGTTAATTGATAGCTGCAAGGGAAAAAAAATTAGAAATATAGGTTATTAGCCATCGAAGCTGCAAAGGCTTTCTCTGTGATAGTCCTCCTGCATCAAGGCAGGCGGAAAGGAGCAGAATGTCACAGCTGTGGCCAGGCCATCTGCAAGGAACCTCCGGATTTTGGTTCAGGTATCTCACCTGCTTTGTCTAACCGAAGTAGGCTCTGGGCAGCAATCTGAAGGAAGCTGTGCAACCCCTCCTCCACCCCACTCCCCCCAAAAAAACCAAGAATAGTGACAATGAAAAGTTGAAGTTGAGAATTAATCAAGAATTCAGACCAGAGAAGCCCAACAGCTGAAGTTTCAATCCCAAATTTAATTCAATTACAGACAAAAAAAGATGTAAATGCTTCAGCCCCTGGTTTCCTTAGCAAATTGAAATCTGTACCAATTACCAGCTCTTTATCCAGACTACAAAGATTACGCCAATCCAAACCATCCACGCGGCACCCTCCCGGGGCTGTTGGGAGAGGGAGGAGATTCGGGCCTGTTTGAGAAAATAGTACGTTGGGGGATTTGCTTGTTTCTTTTTATTTTATGTTGAACTGCAGAGGCTTTTCTTTAAGTTCAGCGCAGAACAGCGTCGCCTTTACTATCCCAGCTTGCATAAACACAGTTTAGGCTCCGTTCGGATGAAGGGATCTATATTTAAATAATCACGGCTTTTAGGATTGTTTTTGCTATATTCTATATATAAATCCAAACCTATTTACCTGAGGGCAGCGGGGAAAAGGCAGCCACGCTGTACGTGAGCAATAGCCCCCAGTGCTGGCAAGACATTTTCTCTCCCAAAGACCGAGGAGGTCAGGGTCCGTTTTCCTAGCGGGTTCCTCTAGAGAGGCACAATTTTGTCCATCAGAAGGAGGATTTTAAAGCCTCAGCCACGTAACCTTTCATAAGAGGGGGGATTAGCAAACCTCCTTGAGTGATGCTGTGACAAAAGGCCAGGTCTGTGCATGTTTTACCCTGCCTGCGTGCCCCACGCTGCTGGCACGGCTGCGGCACCCAGCCAGCACGGTTTGGGGGGAAAGGCTGAAGTAACGGCAAAGACGGGAAGTGAAAAGCGTATTGCTTCATTTTTTTATGAAACAAGAGTCCTTTAGTTCTCTTAAATGTGCGCTCCGTGTTTCTGTTTTTAGAGAAATGGTTGGAGTAGATACTGAGGGCACACGTGTAGGTGGAGAAGGGTTCAGGTTCCTGCTTACGGGTGGCCCTCCCGGGGCGACTGGCCATGCTCGGTCGTTCACAGGCACAAATATTTCATTTTTGGAGGCTTTCCCTCAGCTCCATTTGCAATGCTTAGGATGAACAAGAGCAAAGAGGGTTATTTCAAACTTTTCCTTGCTAACGCTTGGTAGTCCAGGCTGTGCCGTGACACTGTGCTACGGGGAATCTGCTCTCGGGTCTCCTCCCTCCCGCGTTTCGCAGCGTGCGACGCTGCTTTACCCAGCAGCGTAAGGAACGAGTGGTAAGTGGGGTGCAAAGCAAAACTTTTCAGTTTGCTGGGTTTAACGGGGACTGGTACTTGCACCAGCCGCGACGCGGGGCCTCTGCAGCCGCGTGGCGGCCCGGGCGATGCTCATCCGCGGGGTCTGGCTGACCCTGCTAGAGAAGAGGAGCGTTTGGCTCAGGGGTCTCAGATCAGCTCCTGGCAGGCAGCAGCTTATCACCCCGCTCTTACAGCTCTAACAGAAAACTGCCCTCCATCGCTGCCGTTATCTTGTCCCTATCATCACAGCAAAAGAGTAACCTCTAACGAACTCAGGCTCGTAACTTCCCCGTTAAGCAGGGAGCGACTGTTATTCCCAGCGCGTAAATGAAGAAGTGCGGCAGTGACCGATGCCGGAGCACCAGGTCACTCTCAGCCAGCTTTCGCCAGCTGAAATGTTGGTCCTGAGCTCAGCGGTGTCAGAGACAACCCCATGTTGATCCCTATGGTCGACCTCGGCTGGCAGCTGCTCGGGGCCTCGCTCGCAGCCTCTGGAGCCGCCAGCCCTGCTCCAGAGCACGGCCTTTGCGGGAAATTCGGCAAAGCAAGCGCTGCGTGTGTCCGCAGGGGAGCTTTCGGCAAGGCTGTGTAAAACCTCCCCTCTCCCAGCCGTCTCCGTTGCAAGGCACTCACAATAGCTGCAGCAGGAAGACAGTGCAGATTTTTTTTCATAGCAAGAGACGGGGAAGGTGGGAAGAGGCCAAATTTTTTTTTGCTTTCTCATGCACAAAAGGGTCCTTATTTCATTTTAATAGCAGGTTCTCTCACACAGCAATCTGCTCTGTCAGCCGGGCAGCGGAGAAAGACTCCTCATGCAGCCACCTCGCGCAGAATATTGCCGCTTAGACCTTCTCGGCTGCTCTCTGAGGACGGGAAACTCGATCCCTGACAATCTCAGAAAGGAGAGCATTAGCCCTGAGCAAATAAGTAGACTGCAATAATGGATACAATATGGGGGTTTCCTCGAGGAGCCAATATTTGTATTCTTCACAGCTGCATCTTTTTCTTTTGCTGTTGGTTTTTTTTTTTTCTTTTTAGCCTGAAGTGCTCCCAAATGCTTCATGCCATGTGGCTGCTTCTTATTTGCATCAAAGACCTGATTCATCGCTGCTCTGCACTGTGATAGATTACGTATGCTCCTGCAAAGCAGATATAAAATGCCTGTCAGCGAGTACGGCGGGCTGCTTCTGCCGTGGTGCGGACACGGATGCGGCGCTCCAGCTCCGGCGCAGCTGCCGAGTGCCGCAGCTGGGAGAGGAACCCCCAATGCAGAGCAGGGGCCCTCGGGCCTCCATCGAGTGAAAAAAAACAAAACAAAAACGGGAATGGAAACAATAATGAGGAATGGGGTTACTGTAGGAGAGAGCAAGTAAAAGAGGTTGTTCAGGGACAGTGAAGAAAATGCCAGATAGGAAAGAAAGAGTGCTCTGAAGAAAGACAATGGAGAAACAGAGTGAAACAATTGCAAACCCATGTTGGAACAGAGCAGGGAGATCGCCGATCACAGGCGAGCCGTTTTTCACAACGGTGCTGCAGCTTTGCTCGCTTCCAGCACGCGCAGCTCAGGGGACGCAAATAAAACCCTTTGCGTGCGTAGTCAAGTTGAAATTTCGGTGCTAACGCGATGCCGTGAGGGAGACGGTTTTTGCTCCCTAAATGTTCAGGGGGTGGGAGTTTAAAAATGGGAAGCAGCCAGAAAAATGGGTGAACCTGCGTGGGCTGATGGAAGGTAGGCAACCCGCACCGCACACACGGCAGGAGAGAAAACAGCGCAAACGGAGGGAAGAGCATCACGTTACACCCGACGCGAAAATATTTTCAGATTGCATCGGTCTTTTATTGCTGACGGTTTACCTGCAGCTCATCCAGATATGCCATTTAAAACAAGTTAGAAAAGAGATCGGTATTCCAACAACTAAAGTCTCAGCCTTTTGTCTGATGGGAAAAATCAGTTCCAAATGTCGAAATTTCAATACAGACTATAATTTTGTTACAATTCAGATTTATTCTGCTTGCTTTCTTTCCTTTATGTCCTTCCCTCCTCCCTGTTCTTCAGAAATTGGCTCTGATGCTCCGTTCTCGCTCCCCAAAGACCCTTCGCAGCTGAGTGCCACGGAGCAAACGAGCCCCTGCCCAACCTGGCCCCGGGAGCGAACCTGCTCCTTCCAAACCCCTGCCTTTGGGATAAAAACACAGGGCCCTGGTGCTTCAGCAGCACGAAAATTTTATCTTCGTGCAATGCAACAGTAAAGCATGTTGAGGACTTTTTTTTAAAACATTTTCAGTCTCGTTTACAAGAGCTAGCAGTGAACTCATTTTGGCTTTCTCCTTTTCTCGCTAGAGCGAGGACAAGCATCCTCCAGCTCTAACATGTTTAAATTAGGGTTGTTTTGAGCATTTCTGAGGATCCAGCTACTCAGGTTACTTACAACTATGACTACATTCACGTCAGGCCAGGCAAGCAGACCTGACTTTGCTCCGCTGGCGCTGCTACCAGGTCAGCCGAAGACCTGCCTGCATATTTACCCCGGGGGCGATGGCTCCGCTCCGGCTCCCCGGACCCTCAGCCCTCCCACCGCTGAAACGGCCAGTGCATCTCCCGTGTCCTCTGGGGATGCCACAAGAGCAGGGAGCGAGGCTGGGCTGGGCTCCCTCCTGCAAGGAGAAGCTGTTTGCAAGGAGACCACGATTGCCTTCAGCTGTACGGTTTTGCTCCGGAGCAAAAGGTGCGGTGCCACGTTGCATGTGCTTCCCCCGGCATTTGCTTGGGCCTGCCTCTTTCCAGCACTTTGTTGCCACACGGAGTTCTTCAGCCTGTTTGTTTTCTTTCTGTTTTGTTTTGTTTGCTTCATGGCTTGGGGGAAGAGTTATAAATTTATGGGTAAACACAGCTAGTGTTTGGAATTAGACTGAATTGGGATATTTGATTCCTATCTGGGCCCTTGCTGAATAATTTGAGGAGGAACTGAGCAGAAAGACCTCGCAGAAGGGGGTAAAGGCACGTGGGAGAGACCGGGCAGGGGTCCCACAGCCACCTCCTGCCGCGGCGGGGCTGCAGATGAGCAGCAGCTCCAGGCTGGGGCCGAGGGAGGCGAGCAACGGCCTCCCTGCTCCAGGCGCTCAGGCGAGGAAAGCGCTGGTGGCCAAGGCCGTGGCAGCCAGCCTCTGTCAAGACAGCAAAGAAGAGCTGGAGGGTGCCACGTTCCCCTCGGCCAGACGGCCAAGCAGCTCCGGTGCTTGCGTGCGCTTCTCCGAGGCTCCGCAGAGCCACTGGGACCGGTCGCTACCTGGCAAACAGCGCTTGCCCCCGGACCCTCCCGGCTCAGCAAAGAGCAGACACGAACGTGTTAATTATGGGGGCCGAGTTCAGCCAGGAGTCCGAGCTGCTGCTAAATATAAGCAGCCAGTCACTGGGATGAAGACGGCCAGGCAGCCGACTGCTCCTGACTCTCGGCACCTTCAGCCCCCAGGGATCCTCCCGGTTCTGAAGAGGCCCTTGCAGCTGCTTTTCCCCCTCATTTCAAAAGCAGCCAGAGTGCAATTAGTTTGCCATGGCTGATCGGCAGCCTGTGTTGAGCTCCAGAGGAGTCGCGCTGCCTTTCAGTGCTCCCCGGCATCCTCTGTCGTTGTTTACAGGCATCCTCTGGCAGCGAGCAAGGCGGGAGCTCTGCTCTCCCTGCTCCCAGCGTGGGTGAGAAGGGCAAGCTCAGCTTCTCCTTGCACGCAGAGAAGGCAGCAGCGGGGCTGTGGCAACAACCCAGGGTTTAATTCCCTTTTCCTAATAGACCCCGTTAGCGTTTCCAATGAACTCGGTCAGACCTGATGGCTGGGGCAAACGAAGATGTGGGTGCAGCTCCAGGTCCGGACACGCGGTGTTTGCACACAGACTGCGCCGTAGAGTAAGTGAGAGAAGGAGTCGTAAAACAGATGGTCTGTGCAAAGTGAAAATTACCCAGGCACTGAACTTCATCCCGTGCCACTCACAACAGCCATAAAGGCGAGGTGTGTTTGTTGTGGGTTGCGGAAGGCTTTTGTTTTGCGCCTTTATCATCACTTTGTACCAACAGCATTGTGGATCCAGTGATGATATTCAGCGAGTTCATGCGGGATTTTACGTGAGAACTTCTACGCGAGGAGTTTCTGGCCCGGGGCGGTGGGCTCACCAGGAGAGGCACCACAGCGGGGCCCGGGGTCCTGCTGGGAGAAAGAAGCACAGACGGCAAAACGCGGTGTCCGCCTGCGTCTCCATCACCTGCCAAACTTCTCTGCCGACCCGTTCTGGCCTGTCCATACCGACGACAAGAATCTGTCTTCGTTCTTCATAAGATGTCTCTCCTTTTTTCAGTAAGAGTACCACCGTTCCAGTTGTACCAGGAACATAAACCACTGCGCCCACTGAGAGGGCAGAAGGTACTGTGAATGTTACCGGGCTCAAAAGCAACATCTCTAAACTTGCTTTAATTTCTTCACTTAAAATGGCATTTTTTTTTTAACGACATAGCGGACAAAACTGTACAGAGCGTGGAGCGGACTGCTGGTATAATCCAGTGTCTCTGATGGTATCACCTATTTGTTTAGCTAGCGTTGATTAAGGTTAAAGCATTTCTGCTGGTGATGGCTTGCTTCTGGGGTTCAACGGCAAACAAACAGCCAGTTCTCTGGAATCGGGAGGAGTGCACCTGCGCCGGCAGGACAGCAGGCACATTTCGGCTATCCGCAGGGAAAACTCCCGCTCCCGAAGCCCTGCAGGCTTTTCCCATTGCGCTTCTTTCAAAATATACCGCACAGAGTGCTGCTTTGCTCTCGAGGGACCAGATCCTCAGCTGGAGAAAACACTCCTAATTCCACCGGGGTGGATGGAGCAATGCCAGTACATACTGGTGGAAAATCTGCTCCAGTAGACACTGTTTACTTTTGAGGATCTAAGCACATACGCTTCCAACAAAGTGCCGTTTGATAAAAGTTTGTTTGCCAGGTTGCCTTGCCTCGGTCCCTCCTGAAGTGTACACAAGAGTATTTTGTATATAATAGGAGAAAATGAAGCGAATGTGTTCCAAGGCCTCGTTCGCAGGTCCTAGCGAATCCCAAGAGACGGGAGGCTTTGCTAGACACTAGTTAAAACAACCATAATAATCATTATCATTGCCGTATGCAAGTACGGAAGAAAAAAAGTTTTTATTATGGGCTGGAGCTAGCAATCCAGAGCAGCTGCTAATCATCACGGTAAGTGGGTTGTTGGTTTGGAGGGGGTTTGTGCATCCAGGTATTTACTGTCTCCAACTGTAAGCAGCGTGGGTTTTTTTGTCATCCAAGCCTTTCAGCAACCTCCCCGCTCATGTTCAGATTGGAATATGTTGTAATTGTAATATTCCTCTTAGCTCTCTTTTCTCTTCTTTCTTGTCAAAGGCTTTTCTTTTCCATTTCTTTAATATTTTTCTTCCTCCCCCTCCCTTTCTTTTATTTATTAACTCACCTAGAGCAGTCGCGTTAGCAAAGGAAAAAAATAGAAATTACAATTCAAAATTTTCTAATGGAAGAATGAGCGTGTTTTTGGCACTGCTTCTTGCCATTGTTTTGTTAAGACGGACTCTCCTTAACTCTCCTTTTCCATTCCAGAGACTGCCCTTCCTTTAGAAGCCCAGATTTCTTCCCATTTGTGCTCTCTTCCCTCCCTCCTGACTCATTTCCACTTCCCATTTGGGCTGTTTCTTTTCTCTTTCCTTTTCCTTTCGCCAAATGTTCTCTGATCTTCTATTCCTCTGCTTTTAATTCCTTCTTCCCAGGCCTGGATCCACCCCCCGACCCGATATCCTTGAGGTGTGTGCCTCTCTGCCCTCTTTCTCTCTAGACTGAAAGGACAGCCGGGGCAATCATTTCCTCAAAATCCAGCTTTTTTTAATCCAGCGACTCGAGAGGAGCATTGCCTGCCTTTGTGTGGGAAACCTGGCATCCCCACTGCCTTGCACAGTCCTTATGGCTCTCCAGGAACTGCAAAATATAGTTAAAGCTCCCCTCAGACTTGTCCCATGCTGTTCTGTAATTTCTGACCCATCTAACCAGGGCCTTCTTTCCAGGCAGTTTGGTCACCACGCTACTCCTGCCAAATATTTCTTCTTTCTTTGCCATCTGGAGCGGCCCGCCTATGTGCCTTCAGCCTCACCGACTGCCCGTATAGTTTCCAGTTTCAGCTGGAAAAAAAAAAAAAAAAAATTCCCTTACTGTCATCCCATAGCAATCTGAATGTAGGATGTAGGCAGCAAACGTTCGGTCATTTATTTTCCACGGTGTGGGAATAGTTGCTCGTACTTGAAGCAACTTCAGTTTTAAAGGAGCCCTGGAGCTTGTGGAATGTGGGCAGTTTTTAGATCTTTCATCCTAAGTCTCGCTAGCAACTAGCTACAGCTCTGTCAGCTTTTCCATCAGACAGCGTATCTGCTAGAATTACCAGTGAATACTTTGCTAGGATATGCAGTATTATTTAGAGTGGAAAATTAAGGGGGGGGGGGGGGGGGAAATGATTTAATGAAAGGTTGGAAGGAAAGGAAAAGGATTTTTCTGAGTGCTAAAATACCGCATTATTACCTACAAAGGAATTCTTGTAATAATCAAAGCTGGGAGGTCCAATAGCCTTCAGTGCAAAGAATGCCCAGCATTCACCCCGAAGACCTTCTTTACTCTGGATATCAGACACGGTATGGCGGGGAATCAGACCTTCCTATCTCACACAACACCACCAGTCATAACTTTTAAGGTTTAGCTGGCAATGAATAAATACTGAGCCTGCGAAGTCAAAATAGTCCTTGAATTGCTGCCTTCAGCAGCGACATTCATCTAATGCAACGTATTTCAAATTTCCAAATCGCATCCTGATGGGTCTCTTGCAGAGGATCTCCCCAAAATTAAGCACAAATATTTCACTTCAGAAATTAAATCCCCGGGGCACTAGATACGCTTCTCTGCAGATTAGTTAGAGCCTGTGGAGTTATAAGATTCCTGAGATGGAGTGCTGAAGATTCCAGGAATTCTCTCAAAGGTGAAATGATTAACCAACCTTTTGTTCCTAGAGCACAATAACGCAGAAGCAGGTCTGCATTCCCTGAGTCCCATGCTGGACTCGTCTTCTACCTTTTCGGAAGAGAAGCCTTAAATCCGAGCTGGAATGAAAGAATTTCACTTCAGAATTGTCAACGAAATAAAGAGCTAAGTATTAGTGACAAAAGTAAGCCGCTCCCTCTGTTTTGAGTCATGCCTTATTTTTCCTCTGAGTCTTTTACTGAAGATTTCAATCTATTTTATTGGCATGAGGAATTATTAATTTCTTTTCAACCATAATAAAAGATGGGATGTGCTGATCCGCACCATTCCACCGGGCAAAAGTAGGAGCTGCTGCTTTTCTGCACCAGAATCGGGCCAGCAGTCACCCGTCTGCAGTCAAACTCCTGGAAGAGGTAGGCAGAAGAGGAAATTTCAGTGCAGAGACCACGACAGGGATTTTCCCAGTTATCTCCTTAAGAGGGAAAGGTTTCCCCTGCCTTTTCCACCTGGAGTTGGCCATCGATCCAGCTACCAGATTTTGCTTTTCAGATCACAAAGGGCATTACAATGAGGTGTTCAGGCAAAGAAGCTCTCGTGCGTTCAGAAGCTTAAATAAACGGGGGTAACAACAGAGAGCACAGGATGAAACGGTAACGGGCTCCTTGCAAAAACCATCTTTTAATGCACCAGCAGCGTTATTCCACGCCAAATGTACATTTTCAGTGATGCTAAAGCGTAATGATAGCATTTGTTTGTTTTTTTTTCCCCAAAACAAATGTAAACCCAATGTAAAATTCGAAAACATTAGTGACGTCTTGTAATAGCTAGAGGATCAAATGCAACAAAAGAGAAGACAGGGACAACACTTCAGCAAGTGCCGAACGCACAGACGCAATCTGAGGACGGTTTTATCTGTTCTTTCGCTGTTTGCTACCAATCTGCAGAGAACATATTCATCATTTTATGGGCCAATATGAGGAAAATTAATTTTAAAGTTACACGGGGTGTTTTTGTGGCATTTATTTTACAAGGTAAGTTATAAGTGGCCTAGAAATCCAGCAGACACCACCACCTCTGGCCTTCCTTAACGGTGCTTGCTTATTTAAAAAGATGGATGGGAATTTATTTTAGTCCTGTTTAGCATAGGTTGTTCAGCGTGGCAAATCAACCACTTCCACTAGTCCCCAGAGAGAAATTCTCTGACATAAAGGAACAATTTCTTCCATTCATTATGAAATTTCCTATATTAATTACAAATACACCTAAGATCAGTCCAGGGGTAAACACATGTACATTCATCCAAAAAGGTTAGTTTCTTTATATGTATGTTATACAGCTTGCATACAAATGTTGAGTTTGACCTTTTTCTTCTAAACTGCCGTGACCCGCAGTTTTCGTGGAGCTTGTTTAAGAGCACAGCTGTCACATTTATTTTGCATCCACACAGAAGCCGCCTCCCGTGCCGTGCAGAAAACACCCCTTAAATCACAGCTTTGAAAAACGTGCCGCAGACTTGCTCAAAACGCAGTAACGGGAACGTATCCGTGCAAACTGTCCGGTGGAAAGAAGCCGAAGAGCGGAGAATGCATTGCTGCCGTAATCGCCGGGGGAGATGGAGGTGCCAGAGGGGCTCTTTGCCTGCGCTGTGTTTTTTCAGCCCTTGATCCTTTTCGGAGCGGGGCTCGGGATGCTCCCGGAGGCTCGGGATGCTCCGACGGCGACGGGTGGGAGCGGACGCGGAGCAGGGGGCTGCGCGGCTCCTCGTGTTGACGAGCCGGGGACGGGACCTCGCCGCCTTCGCTTGGCGCGCTCCAATGGCGGGCTAACACCCCTCGCGCCTGGCGGTCACCAGCGTTAACGCTTTCGGTGTTACCACGCAGCGTTGGCGTTGGGGCCTTTTGTCTTTGCGTGCGCCACCGGTCCCCCTAGGTTGGGGGGAGATGGAATGTATAAAATGTATAAAACACCACATTTGTCCTGGTTTTGGCACGGTGGCGGGGCGGAGGCCGCCGACCTCCGGGCCGGAGCCGGGCACGGGTCTGTGCGGCGCAGCCGGAGCGCGGACGCCGGCGCCGGCCGTGCCACGGGGGTGACAGGCGGTGCCCGGGCAGGACGCTGCCGCCGAGCCCCTCGCAGAGCGACAAGGCCGCGGGGGCGCCTGAGGGGACGCGGCCATGGCGGGATGGCGGGACGGCGGGTGGCGGCCGGCCACGGCCACCCTGGCACCTTTGCCGCCACCCGGTGCCACCCCGGCGCTGACGAGCCGCCTTCCCTCCCTCGCCCCAGCCCCGCGTCCCCCGCCGGGCACCCGCGGGCCACAGCTCCCGCCCGGCCGGGGCCTTCCAGCCACCTGCGGGCTCCCCCGCCGCCCCCCCGCGCCTCTTTTCGCGGGAGCGGGCGGCTGAAGACGAAGATCGGCCCGGCCTGTGGTTGGCGCGCCCGCCCGCCCCCGGCCGGCGGCGGCGCAGGCGCAGTGCCCGCATTCCATCATGGCGGAGCGGTCGGTTGGCGGTCGGCAGCGCTGGGCTTGAGGCAGGGGCTGCGGCGCCGCGCACGGTCAGTGCTGCCGCGGGGCCGGGGCGGGGGCCGCTCCCGCGGGCTCCTCTGCCCCCCGCTTCCCACCCGGGGCGGGAGAGGGCGGCGGGGCCGGGCCGGGCCGGGCCGGGCCGGGGGAGAGCGGCGCTCCCCGCCCAAGGCGCGGTGGGCAGTGCCAGGAGCTGGCGGCCGGCTCCACTCGCCGGCGGCGGGGAGCGGAGCGGAGCCCCGCGGTGGGGAGCGGAGCGGAGCCCGCCGAGGCGGGGCTGGAGGGGGGGAAAGGCGGCGGGATGCCGGGGGGGAGCGGGCGGCGGGGGCCGCGCCGTGTGGGGCCGGGGGGAGCCGGGTGTGGGGCGATGGAGAGGAGAAGCGGGCTCCCAGGGCGAGGGGCGGGGGGGGGGGGAGCCCGGGGTACGGGGCAGGTTTGGGGGTGGACGGGGCAGGTGGGGGGCGGCCCGGCGTGTGGGGCAGGGGGAGCCGGGGCAGGAGCAGGGGTGGGCCGCCCCGGGGAGAGGGGGGTCTGGGGCGCGGGGGCCGCGCTGTAACGGGGCAGCCCCGGGCGGGGGGGGCCGGGGCCGGGGTGGCGGCGGGGCCGCGGTCGGGGCGGGGGGGGCCGGCTGGTTCTAGCGAGCCCCGCGGTGCCTCCCCGGGTGGGGTTGATGCCAGCGAGCTCCCCGGCCTCCCGCCGCCCGTTCCCGCTCCTCTCCCCACCGCACAAATTCTCCTCCCCGCTCTCTCTGCCCCCCTTCCTCTCCGTTTTCCTCTGTTTCTCGGAGGAGAGGGGGTTGAGATCTGAAGTCGTGGCCCCCCCCATCTTCCCCCTCGCCTCCCCCCCCTCCCCGGTCTCCCTCCTCGGCAGCCGGAGCCGCTGCCTGCAAATGCCACGTAGCCTTCTAGTTGTTCCCCTTGGCTGATCAGCAGCTCGAGTGCCAGACACCTCCCCCAGCTCCTCCTGGGGTCGGGGCAGGGGGAGGTCAGTCCTGTCATCCAGTGTTTGGGTGGTGACCATCTTTCACCCTCCCCCCGTTCTGCTTTGTCCCCCTCTGCCTTGGGGCAGCAGCAAAGGTGGGGACCCCACTGTGACCGCTTTTCAGCGCCGTCCTATTTACTGCCTCTGACAAAGGGCTGTTGACTTCGGCAACCTGGGGTTGCTTTCCTAGGGAGGGCTGGGGGAGAGTCCCCAGGGATTCCTGGCCCCCAGCCCCAGCAGCCCCTCCGCCGCCTCTTATGTGAGGCGCTTCGTGCCCGGCCCATCGCAATAATCTCAGAAAACAGGGTAATAATGCGCCGCTGGCAGGTGTATTTGCTTCCTGGAGCAGCTCGCTCTCAGCTGGGTTCTGGGTTTTGTTTCTGTTTAAAACTCACTGCTCAGACTTCTTGTGGGAACGATGGAAACTTTCTGTAAGGCTCATTTATTTTCATAATTGAGGTTTCAATTTCTGTCCATTCTTTGAATATTTCATGTCTTTTCTGTTCTGCGGTAGCTACGTTTTTAACATCGGCAGCCCTTCCTTGCTTTACCTGATGCCTAACTGTGAATATTGACACCCAGTAGTGCTGCAGATGACTTCTTCAGTAGCCCGGTACGCGTATGCTACGGTCTGTGATTCCTGATGTTCTTCTAATGTATTTATCTTTATGACACTTGGTTCAATAGGGAAATACTATCTCGGTCGCAGATGGAAAGACTGAGGCACCGAAATATTTATGGCCCAAGGTCACACAGGAAGTATGTGGTGAGCAGGGAATTGAATCTAGATTTCCTGAGACTCAGATTAGCGTTTTAACCAAGGAAGCATCCTCTCTGTATTTTAAGCCAATAAATTGACCTTGGAGTTAATATCCAGTGCAGAAGAAAGTACTTTGTGTTTTGTTCAGTATCTTTGTGGGTAAGAAGCAAAACCTGACTTGCTTCCCACACTTGCATTCCTTTCCCTGTTTTTTGTATGTGAAAAAGGATAAGGTGGTAAAATAGGAAAGACGTTGACTTTCTCAAGGCTCCGTGTGTGTAATCATGCATGTTGAAAAACAGCCGGCTCTGACACTGTCCTCTCTTTTAGGTCTTTTCACCTTACTGTGTTCCGAATCCCTGAAAGTTTTGGAGTGCTGCTGTTGTCTGGGAATAATGCGTTCTTAGCTAGGATCAAATAAATCGTGATATTCTGTAGAGCTGAGTTGAGAGCAAGCTACTTTGTGTTCATTGGTATCCTGGATCTGAGTTTGTGATTCTTGGTGCAGCAGCCTGTGAATAAACAGGACTCGTATTGACCGTCTTAAACGTCTCCTGGAGCAAGCTATTACAAGTTGCTCACTCGGTTGTAGGCTCGGTATTGTTGCAGCAAGCTTTTGAAAAACTTGGCCTTAACCGCAATTAAGCGGCGCTTTGACAATGAAATGGAATAATTTCAACTTCTTGCGCTTTGTATCTGCACAGATACGTATTGCAGGCTGTTTTCGTTCCTGTTATATTAGAATAGCTGTTCTTGGTTGTAAAATTTGGTAGTTAACTTTACTACAGCGTCTTACTTGCCAATGGTTTTGAGGAATTGGAATAGTTTAGAACAATAACTCCTAGCGCATTCACCTTTAGAGAGAATAAAGATAACTTTGTCTACACAAATGCGTTTCCTGCCACAACCCTTGATCACAAACTGCATCTTTCTTTGATGTTGTGCTGAAACCAAATTTGCAACAAAGCTGAATGGAGATGTTCTATACAACACTTTTAAAGGTCTTTTGTTTGGGTTTTTTTGGAGGCTAGCATTTGCATCGCGTTGACTGTGTGGGTTGTCACGCCCATACCAACAATCTTTCATCTTTTATGTTTATTTTTAGGAAAGGTTTGGTGAGTCCTTAAAAAACAAGATTTCATATGTACTGTGCAAACAGTAAAAATTCCAGCATTCTGCTCGCAAGAGAGAGTGCCTGGCCTTGGCCAGCCCCGGGTGGGAAGGCAGGGCGTTGGAGCGGTACTATGTATGTATCCGTAGACCCATCTGTACCCCCATTAATGAAAAAGGTTTTGGAATCCCTGTGGGTGAATTTCAAGCAAATTAAAAGACACGTTTTAAGCTCAGAAGACTGAAACTGGCACTTTTATTTGATGACCTGCTATTTCCCCAACTTGGAAGACTTCTTGTCAAACTGTAAGCTTGTAACTTTTAAGAAAATACACAACTGGGAAAGCATTCTTACAATATTCTGCATCACAGTCATAAGCCAGTATGAAATATTGTAAGAATGGCTTCCCTAGTTACATATTTTCTTAATTTCCTGTCATCATTTCATTTAATCAGAGAAGTTTAAATTTATCTCTGAAAGCAGATGGGAAAACCTCAGTAATACTGCAACAGTCAAGAGACTTTAGGGAAAAAAATTACATTTCTCACTTCTAATTTTGCTCTATCTCAAAACGATCAGGTCTGAACTATCAGTATTTAAAGTTGTGGTTGCTTATTGCTCTGGTTCCAAGGCTGGTGCAGATCAGAGATGTAACCTTTTTTTTTTTCTCACCTGTTTTTAGCGAGTTGTCACGACGCTTACCAAGGTCAGGATGGTTAGTTTTCAGCTGTTATCTTTGCTGCAAACTGAAAAGTTTTGGATTCCTGAGTGAGGAGCACACACTGAACTCTTTATTGCATTCTTGAAGAGCTTATTGTAAAAGCAGCGATAATTTATTCTTGCAGTGGTGCTAACACAATCCTTTCTGTGTATTGACCAGCAAAGACAGACCACTGGCTCAGAGCCCTTCGTCCGTTTTAGTCTTAATGTAAATCTGCTATTGTTCCCGCTGTCTTGATTGATGTGGAAAATGCCTCCGTTTACTCAAGATTCACTTCTCCAGCATTGGGGCCTGATGCTCTCTATTTTTTTTTTTGCCCATGACTTATGAGAAGTAGTTCGGGAGGAACATTTATTAGGCTGTGACTTCAGAAACATCTGCGGCTTGAAGACAGTATCACCTTTCTGGGGAAAATAACAATGGATCTGCTGTGTTTGCTGGAGGAAGCGGTGAGCTTCTGCTGGCTGGCTCAGTGCGAAGTTAGCCAGCTTGGGCTGTAAACTGCCTCGGCGAGCTCTTGGAGTGTTCCAGTAAAACTGCGGAACGTACGTGCCCGTGCCTCATCTTTAGGAAAAACTATATTGGGAATTGACTAATATTTGTAAGGACTTCCTAAATTTGGAGAGCCAAACCAGTGCAATTTATAATCCTCAATGTGCAAATGGTTTAGGAACTGGAGTTTGGTACCGGATCCAGTAGCTTGAGGAAGATGATGATTTTTACGTTATTAAATATAACATCTTGAATGGCTTCAGTGACTACTGAAGCTGTTCGTTACCTTCTCCTGGTGGAGCATCTTTGGTGGAACAGTTTCTAGAATAAAGCTGTGCTGCCCCATAACAGTAAACTGTGATTGTATTTTCCAGATTGTACAATTTATGTCTTTTTTTATGTCCCCTATCAGAGGGTAAATATGTTCATGATAATTCAAATTCGGATACATTAATGTACTTTTTGGAAATGGATTTTTATTTTCATCGTTACTGTCATAGAGACGAATAGAGCATTGAGTAGGTAACTAAGTAAATACACTTAATTGCCACAGAATGCGCTTCATACGGGTACCATATTCATAGCGTTCAAGTTACCGTTCACTGTTTAGATCATAGCTCAAGCCATGGAGCATCTTCGGCTTATACAGCATTAAATGTGTGTGCAGTGTTTACTCAGTTGTCAGGTTTTGCGTTCTGTACCTACTGAATAAATGCAAGAAGGCCGCGTAAGGTCTTCTGCTTCTTTCCCAGTGGAGTCTTCCCTGGGTTTTATTTGCTGAGTTTGGTGGAGTTAATCATTGGCTGTTCTCTGATGTCTTTTGCTGTTTTATTGAATGTAGGTTGTTTTCTGCACCTTTTTTCTTAAAACTTTATGCTTGGCTGAGTCACTAAAAAAAAAAAATTACTGTTACTTTTTCCTTGTCTGCAGGAAGAAGACTGAGGGACAGCACAGCACATTGCTCATACTACAGCAGGCGCTGACCGCGTAACAGTTATCAACAGGAGCAGATTCAAGTCAGGAGAGTGTCAACGGTAATTAGACATAACTTACTATTCTCCCAGATTTTATGAAGCATTTTTTCCTGTTAAGTCTTTAAGTAGCACTTTAAGGAGAAATAATATAAAAGTATTTGCCATACTTCTGAACTTAGGACTCCTGTGGTTTTTTTCCCTGGAAAAAAATTTTGGATAACTTATTATCAAATGTAAAAAATGAATTAAGGAAGGAAGAACTGTTAGAATTCTTGAGGTAAGAAGAGGTTCAGTATTTCCACATAAACATCATTGACCTCATAAGGTAGCAACCTTATCTTTATTTTCACATTACTTTCTCTCTTTCTCTTCCCCCCACCGCCTTAGCTGGAAGTTTTGTCTTAGAGAGACTTGCAATTGGCCTTTGGATAAAGAAAGTAAACTCTGTTTTTAGCGAAACGCATTTCCTGTGTAGAGAACAGCTCAAGTGGGTGGTAGCATGCTGATAAGTGACCGACTAGGTGGCCTTACTCAGATGCATTGTTTTTAGTTGGAGCTCATGGAATTGAGCTCCTCAGTCATGGAATTGATCAGGTCACGGAACTGACCCGCTTGAAAAGCGGAAAGAAATCTGTCGGAAAATTGCCATCTGTATGGCACTTGTGAGAGCAAGAATTCTCCAGCTTGCTTTTTTTTTTTTTTTTAACGAAAATTCTTGTGAATTATCTTCTGATGTACAGTACTGCAAGACCCTTAGGAAACCATGGCAATTGCATTCTTAAAAATACAAGTAGCCAAAAGTAAAGATAAGTTTTGGAAGCTGTTGGCCAGAACAGTGTGTTTTACACAGGGGGAGGATAAGCAGATGCATTGTAAAGTATTTGTGAATCAGAAATCACTTTTTTGATGAGAAGACATAGAGTAGTTGTTTCATCTTTTAGAGAGTTGGCGTATGTCCTGAAGACCATCATCAAGCTGCTTCTAAAAAGACCGCTTACGTATAGAACCACCTGTTGCATTGGTGGAGGCCTTGATCTTTCAAATCCATGTGTCTGAATTCATGTTTCACGGTCTACCTGTGGATTAGAAGAGAGCAGTTGTTAATACTGCTCAAAATGGGTATCCATTAATACGACATAACTATTATATAGTCACTAATTAAGCCTGTCCTTTGACGAGTTTTTGATCCCTGTATGCGTGACGTTGGCTGCAGACATAGCTGACGGCAGCGTATTCTTTAGCCTGACGCGACTGCGGCATTGAGGAAAGCAATCACGCGTCAGCCGGGTTAGAGGATGAAATCGCGTTTTTGCGTCACATCACAGCTAACGTGCTGTTTATCGAATTGAAAGGCATCCAAGCAGATTTTAGTTTTTCTGTGATGGGGGTGTATTTTTTGCTGAGGTTGGGTCCCCTCTAATGAAGAATTAGTTTTCATGTTATGACTATGCACCAAAATTGAAGTGTAATATGCTAGTCTCACCTTTGTGAAGAGCAGTTCACCCCGTTTTCCCAAGCCCTTTCATATTTGGTTCGCAATTGCCTAATGCAAGAGAAGAAATGAAGTAAAGGACTGACTGGTAGCTAATCAATGTAGAATAGAATGTGATGTGAAACTACCTAAGTAAGTACAAAACCAGTCTTTGGGGAGAAAAGTCGAAAGTGTCCTGTGAGCCAAAGATCAGTCAGCAGATGGTTTTCTTACAAGATATAAAGAAAAAAAAATTGGTCACCATGTTATAGTCTCCCGAGTTGAACAGGTATTTTGGGAGGAAAATCGTTTCACCGTGTTAAATATGGGGGTTATAAATTTGGATGAAGTATTTTTATCTGCTGTTTAGCGCCCTTTATTAAATAGCTTCAACATTGGTATCTCTTTAACGGGGATCAGTTGCTTTCAGTTCTGCTGTGTGAAGTACCGAAGTGTTCCAAACTAGTGATCCGTACCACTCATGTATGACTCCAGTTGGGTTCATCATGCTGCAGCTACGTGAGGGAATAAAGGCAGCCTTCAATATTTGCGTGGATGTAACTAGCTTGAGTACTCTTTAAGTACCTGCAAGAGGGGACGTGTTAGTATTGACCAGAATGACTGCTTTCAGCAGGAGGTTCAATCTGTTTACCAATATGTATATTTTCATCCATTCCAAAGTGTCAGGGGTGATAATTATTTAGAAGCATTATTCAGTCTTGGGAGATATTATGTAAACAACTTTTTGGTGTTTTGTAAACTGTCATTTTGCTTTTTAATGCCTAGATTTCTTAAAATATAAACTTTATAAAAACTTATACATAAACTGTCATCCTTAAATTCTCCAAAACTATGGTAATTTACACTTATGTTCTTACGTAAAGGTGTGATTACATCCCCAAACTTGTAGCAGGTTAACTGATTTACCAAAAAATATTTCAAGCTCAGACATAGGAGCGAATTATTCTCGTGTGTTACCACACGTCAGCTGAACCGTGATAATGGTTGTATGCATGTTCCCGGCCTGTCACGACCGCTGGGTGACGTGTGTTTGCTTAAACCTCATGCGTATGAGCTCATACTTGCGTTTTACCTTGCATTTTCCATGAACTAAAAAAATGCACATGGTCCGTTACCATGAGACTGCTCAGATGTGGTAATTGAAGTAATTTATTGGTGTGTTTTAGCCCCTGGTTTAAGTATAACCTGTTTTAACTAGACTAATTTGATCCGCTGCGCAGCTAAAGCATTACAACCTGACCCTCTTCTCGTGTTGCGCAAGGAAAACAGTCTTCAGTTTGCGTATCAAAATAATTCTTCCTTGCTTGAAGTTTGCATAATCTCTTACAATTTGAAGAAATTCTTTGCTTTTGCTGTGTTTTTATGCTTGTTTTTGAAGTCAGGATGTGTAAGAGAGTTCTTAAATTAAAAAGCTTGTTTGTATCCATACGTTGACAGCATACATCAAGCGCACTTGATTCACAGAAGCAGATTGAATCAGAGCGAGTGGGAAATCAGCCCTTGCTGATTTTCCTTAGTGCCTTCAGAAACCTGAAAGAAAACTCCTGCTTGTATTGATCTTGTGAAGTCCTGATATTACTTCTGTTTTGTTGGATTAGACAACAACTGAGTGCTCTGACCAGCCTCGCGGTAGGGAGCCTTTCCTGGAAATAGCATTGTTACTGTTGGTTTTAATCGTCTGGATGATGGCTCTCTCTTAGAGTCAAGTTTAAAATAAAAAATAAATTGTTGTTCAAGATTTGGAAAGCAAGCGTTTGGAAAATAACCTTTGGATCCGATCTTGTTTGTATCGCACCAGCCGTACCAACTTTGTGGATGCGTCTGCCGTTCCACGATGCTCTCTAGGTTAATTTAGGACCGGTACTACGCAGCGCTGGCACGGAAACGGCCGAGGCTTGGTGCTTCCCTGGCATAGCCCCAGGAGGTTTCACTGGCTCGGTACTGACCTCCACGTCTGCACAGCACGCAGCGCGGCACGCTTGGTGTCTGGAAATACATCCCGTAGGACAAAATAGGCCAGCCAAGCTCAGGGTACGCCTCAATTTGCCACTTTGCTGGATGGTCCTCAGCCAGCTCTTACTTGAAGATGGTAAGAAAAGCTTTTAAAAATACTTAGATATTTATTCCTTGCTATGAGCTAGGTATTCCTCGCTACAGGGAGGAAACTCAGATGAACAAGGTGCTATGGAGTGTGTGTTCCTGCTGCGGTGGACTTGTCTGCATGTACAATAGCCACTTCTTTGGATTGTTTCCATTCTTTGAAACAGAACTTTTTCCCCTGAAATTGAAGAAAGTTGGTAAATAAATGAGCAGAACTTGATTCTTTTGAGGGGAAAAAATTATCATAAAATGGATTCAGTTTTACGTTCCACTTCAAGACCAAATTTTTCCCATAGGGAAGAATTGTCTTTAGTTATCCAGATACTTAACCTGAATTTCAGAATCTTGGAGCACGTGCACTCCCTGTAGAAACTTGCAGTTCCCATCTTGTACATCTTGGCACGGTTTTAAACATTTTCCTTCATCTGTTCAGATCTGTAGTTACTTAAAGGTGTAAACTCCAGCTGCCTTTTTGCTGACTGCTTAGGGTTTCTCTGTGGCCATCACTGCATTATCACGTTTTCAGGTATGTAGTAGGGCTTGTGCTCCTAAGAGTATAGGGTTGTCTTTCTAGAGCTGTGCGTATTTTATTTGTAAAGAAATACCCTGTTAGCTTCCCAGCTGTTCTTTACCACTGTTAACGTTACGGCTGCGCCATGAGACCTGAGAGGACGCTGTCGCTGCTTTTGTTCTTTGTAGGGTTTTCCTTTCTC
The DNA here is from genome assembly GCF_047370975.1 of Nipponia nippon. Taxonomy (NCBI): domain Eukaryota; kingdom Metazoa; phylum Chordata; class Aves; order Pelecaniformes; family Threskiornithidae; genus Nipponia; species Nipponia nippon. The sequence goes on from NW_028262313.1 coordinate 22,802,387, forward strand.
ATTTTTTATCATTTTTTTCATTTCAACAGTGCATTCTACTTCTTGTGACTCTGGTCAGAAGTTTTTTTGGGAATTACTTTTCAATGAACCGTGGTGTCTGTTACCTCCGTAACTTCTAACTGATCTAGATAGACATTTGGGTATAGAATTTCAGTAATATGTTGTTAATGTGTAAATAAACTGGTTTCCTTCAAGGCCTGGACAACCAGAACAATGTTTTGAAATTCAGGGGATACAGTTTCACGTGTAGAAAATCATATTTAAAATAAATACGTTGTTACATTGCATTTATTAAAAGCTTCTTTCATATAAGCTTGAAAATTTCATGATTCGTGTAACTTTAGGGCAGTAAAAATGAGCAACTTAGCTTATGCCAGAGCATGTCATCTTCCTAGCCGGTGGAAAGAAGCGGTCAGTTTGGCGTTTAATTTTTTTTTTTTTTTTTTAACAACATCGATACAGCTGGAAAATATCCTAATCCCGTTAGTTTTTTTTAAAGCTGAAATAAGAATGAAACACTTTAAGGACTCACTCCTTCGAGGTGTTCAGTTCTTGGAAGCAGGAATAGGACCTTTCAGGAGCTGCTGGCTTGGGATTTGTGGGGCTGGTCACTTCAGCAGCGGCACACAAGGGCTTAGGATATGACTCTGCTTTTCTGGCAGTAAGAGTAAAGATGTAAAATAACTAAAGCAATGAAGGGGATAATATTTATCTAAAAGTAATGTCATGTTTGCATTATAGAAACTGTTAATGCAAACTTTACAAGCCTCATAAATGAATAATTAAGAGGACAGGCATGGCCCTAATGTGACCAGTGAGCATGTTGTTAAATAACAGCTCGAATCAAGTGAAACCTCGTGTACTCCGGGCATTGGCAGATACTTTCTTCCCAGCTCACAGTTCTGAACAGCGGGCTTTCTCGTCTGAAGAGCAGCAAGAAGTTCTGCAGTCACTGGGAAAGTGCGTGTAACCCTCGAGGGTGAGCGCTGCCCTGCAGACTCTGCGTTTGCCTTTTTTGTCCCCAGGGAGCAGAGCTCTCAAGGCTTGAGGGATGTAGTTTCAGGCTAGAAAATAATTCTCAAGTGCTATGGGCAGTTGCTGGTGTAGTTTCTATTTGAGGGTGGAGGGAAGCAATTTTTTTTTATTCCTTTCCTGGCACAGGCACATCGGGAACCTGATCCAGATTGGTAATGGAGGATGAAAGTTGATAATTATCACTTATGTCAGAGTTCCCATGTGTCTTACTAGGTTGTATCTGCTGTTTCTCTGCGGTTTTAGGTGGTTTTGGTGTCCATGATACGAGGGCTTTCCATCTCAATCTTACTCCTCCTTCAGGGAGAATTTCTGTGGGCAGTCAGGTCTCGCAGTACCCCGAGAGATAAGCATTAATACTTAATTTAATCGTCTTTAGGAAAAAAGTGTCCATCTGTAATTTGCTAGTTGCTTTTCTTTCTTCCTCCCCCCCCCCCTCCCTGCTCTCCTACAGAGCGTTTACACCTTGATTTGCCCCTGCATGGGTCATTCTTGTCGGTGGCCACGGGAGCCAGCCAGCTCTCCGCAGCAATTGGGAAGTTCCTAGCGGTCCTTCTGGCGAGTGGCCCGATGGGTTTGGTCCCCAGGCGGTCTCCGGGGGGCAGAAGGTCTGTCCGGGCTGTGATAAACGCCTTGTGGTCGCTTTTATGTTTGACTGGGGAAACTATTAGCACTCCTTTAGAATAAGCATTTAAGTAACAGTTAAACTTGTTGGAAAACACGGAGAAATGTTTTGGAATTGGCACTTTTTTAGATGGCGAAAGAGAAAAAGATTTTAAACGAGTTTCTAGAAGAAAACGCTTGGTGCAGAGCATGGAAACCTTGTGCTACGTGTCTGTGGAGTTGGGGAGGGCTTTTTGTTGAGTTTTTTTGTTTTACTCGGGTCACAGACCTCACCTAGGTCATAATCGCGAGGTCCTAGCAATACCTAGATCAAAACGGCATCGGGCTTTTCACAGCTGTAAGTATTAAAACTGTTGGACCGAGCACGTTTGTTGGGTACGTCACGAAGAACGTTTTTGGTACCGAAGTCGTGGCGCCCTTCTGGCTGGAAGCCAGGCTTCATACAGGATGGTGCAGACAAATTCACTTGGGTGTCGTTATAAATTGTTTTCAACGTTTTAATCAAAACACGTATTTAGTTTTGAACAGATGACTGTTATGGAGCGATGGTGGTCTCTTCAGAGCTAAAGTTGTAACTGAGCTTCTGTTAAGTCTCTCTCTCCCTTAATCTTGCTAAAAGTAAACCAATCCACCTAGAACGTCTCCTGTGTGGTCCTGCGGCAGAGGAGAACTATTTTAGGATTGGGATGATATCTTAAACACCTTGTTAATACTGTTTATTTGAAAAACTTGGGTGGGAGAGGGTAGCTTCTATCTTTTTTTTTTTTTTTTCCCCCCAAAATGTTTCCTACCTCAAAACTGCGTGGGGCATGAATTTCAAATCTGGAGGGGTGAGGGTTTTTTAGAATCCATAAATAAGGTTCGATCTTTTCGGCGGGGCTGTTCCTTAGCCTGAGGCTGGGGACAACTTTTGTTTGTTGAAAAGAACAACAGTAGACCCAGCCTTTGGAGGTGGCTGATGCAAAATTTAACTGACAGTTAGAGTGTTTTTAACTTGGAAGTCTCAGTTTGCAAGAGATTTTCTGGTGTTTCAGGCACGGCAGTGTCTCAACATTTTCTTAATCACAGTACGTGAGGTTCGTGTATGTGTGTGTCCACGGATCCAGTTCTAGATGTTGCTTTTTACTTTTTTCCAAAGGTACAAGAGACTAATGAAGAATGTTGCTTGTAATGAGATTGGGGTCTTTTTCCCCCACTTAGAGAAAACAGATATAATATATAAAAACAGAGTAAATATATATATAAAAAATACTAATTAGTAATTCTATTAATATAAAAAGGTGTAATTAAAGCGTTAGGTTTTTTGTACAATACTGTATAAATATTTAATAAATAGCAATATTGTAGGAGTTTACTTCCTGCAGTAAACATAAACCCGATGGGGGGGGGAAGGTTGCACAAGGCGCTGACCCTAGAAATCTGGGAAGTCTGCGCTGAATTTCGAGCTCTCCGTCAGACTTCCCCTTCGCTCCTGCGCACGGTGGTGTGCTTTCGAACTCGGGCATGCTGTATTATAAAAAAAAGTCTCCATTTCAGTAACAAGCTCCTTGGAATAGGAACTTTCTCATATTAAATCCAGCACTTACTGTAATGAAAATACAGTCTTTGTGATTGCTTCTGTGTGGGATTATAAACTTTGGGGTTTTTTTACTCTTTATGAAATCTGTTCAGCTTCTACTCTGGACAGTAGAATGAAGCTGATCCATTTCTCTCTACAGTGTTTCCCCCCGTTCAGTTTCTGGAGAGAGATTTTTAATATACTAGGAAAACATTTTCATATGAGATAACAGGATTTCTAAAACCTGCTAAATACATGATACTGCTACACATTTGCACAGTAAATCATCTCATATTCTATTAGTATGATTAAAGGATATAATTCCAATGCAAAAGTTAATTTTTCACTATCTGACTTTTTTTTTATTTTGTATAGTACTATAAAACACACTTAATGAATACACAAACTTTGGTTTGTTTTTACATGCCCTGCACATAAATAGTTGCAAATTTATTGTTACTGCCTGAAGAGAAACCATGTCTGAAAAATTGCTGATGTGGTGTTGGTGTTTACTGGTGACTGCGCCAGAGTTCTTGGTAAAACAGAAGTGGTGCGTTTATACAGGAAAATATAACTTTTTCTTAGAGATCTCTGTTGTAATTTTGAAGTTGTTTCTGTTGTCATTCAAGTGGAAGGGGCTGCGAGTTGAACGTGGCGCCTCGTTCCCGGCTGCAAACGGCGAAGGGAGGCTTTGTAGTGCCCTGGGCATCGCTCCTCGTGGTTTTAATGAACGCTTGTTAGTAACTGTCCCCGTGTACTGCAATTGCACGTTTATTTCACTTTGGATGGCAACCATCTTAGACTATTTTAGATTTTAATTTCAAAATGTCTCACGAGAATCCGTGATGTTTTCCAGACTTAAGGTGCGGTGACCTAGTGTCACGTAGACTTCAGGTACTACCTTTGCTTTGCTGGTTCCCTCTGGGGAGCATCGTCACTGGTTTGTACGTAAATAAGAGCCCAGCTTTCCCGGCCGAGGCGCTGACTTGAGAGGGGAGTAGGCATGAATCAATGAAGACAGAGTTCAGCGCGAATCCTCGGGAGCTGGACGGGGTCCAGGGTGACGGCAGCGCTGGTGGGGAAGAATTTGGGCTGGAGAAAAGGGAAGGCCGACGTCTCAGTCTTCCAGAGCCTCGGCATTTTTTACTATGTCAGGAAGTGAGGTCAGGCACAGCCGCTGTGTACTGTAATTGTTTTCTGGAAGGCCAGTCATTACGATTTTCTGTTTTTCTTAGAAGCCTTTGTAGTGTGAGACTGTCAGTGGAAAATATTGCCTTCGTTTTAATACGGTTAACGTGATTAACCGTATTACATTAGCACAGGGTTGAATTACTCAGGAACGCTTCTCAGGGTACATTCTTAAAATATGAACTGGTTTTATTTGGTTTAAAATAAGGTACTCTTTTTTTTTTTTATGTTGTGAAAAGACAAAATATTTCAGTTTTTTAGATGCGTGTGTCTTGAACAAATAATCTTTGAAAGCAGTAGCTCAAGCTATTTCCAGTGTAGAGTGCTGTGAACTCAGAAATGCGATGTCGACTATTACTTCTTCCAGCTTAGCTAAACCAGTGCTTCTGAAGGTTTATTTCTGAGACGATTAGTCCCAATTCTTTTTTTTTAATGGCTATCATGCTATATGGGCTGAACTCCTTCAGCTCAAACAAAGTTTGGGAACGACCTTTAGCTGATGTCTAATAGAAACCACTGTAAAAGAAATGAATCAGGCCAGAAGTACCCTTGCAAAATGTAACCTTTCTGAAAATGAAGCTATTTCGTTCCATACTGACTCAAAAACCTCCAGTGCATGGTGACAAAGCTCTAGAAGATACCTTTACAAACTCGGCTATTGATTCATACGTAATGATTCACTGATTCTCAGTATGTTCCTTTACAACTCTGAAAACTACAACGTTTGCCTGGTCTTTAACGCTTGCAGATGGGATTTTTCTTGGTTTAGTCTAGAATTTAAGATTTTGTGTACTAGCTCCTCTTTAACATCAATGCAGCCTGCGAATTCCTAGTGCAAACACTTTTTCCTTCTGTTTTTTTGCCCTGGCCGCTCGGACAGCGAATAGTGATGATAAAACACCTCGCTGCCAAGAGCAGCCCCTGGACAATACCAGTCTGAGCCTCTGTTACCCAGCACGCGATAGAACAAACCGGCTTTAGGGGACCCGAGAAGCTTTTTGATGCAGTTCTGCCTATAGGTAGGTTGTTCCTTTTTGGGCCGTGGATTTGCGTATCCAAGATAACTTGGTTTGGGGTAAAACCAAGGGTTCAGAGCATGCCCGGCATCAGTGACAGCGTTTGAGGGAAGCTGTGAGACTTGGTAGGACTTTGGCCGTGGGATGGAGGTGGGTTCGGGATCCTGGGGTCTCCTCTCTGCGGTTGCCGTCCGCCTTTGCTTTGGAAGCAGCTGCTTTGGTCCCTTGCTTACCCTGCCGCTGCCTTGGGTGGCGAGAGTCGTGGGGCCGCACTGGAGGGCGGCAGGGCCGGATTCCCCCCCCAGACTAGCGGTAGGAGGGTGTCGGTAATGGCTTTCCAGGCTAGATCTCTGTTTCTTTGTTTTGTTTTTTTTTTTCAGGAAACTGTGCTGAGTATGTAATAACTTTTCAGGAATTCTCTTTTTATTTACCCAAATACCACCTGCTTCCTTGAATGAAACGGAGACTTTTGGGAGGTGAACCCATTGATACCATGTTCAGTGGGAGTGCTTTATTTCCCTTGAAAAGTTTTACCTATTAAACTGGGGAGGGCTTGACTCCCATGCTGATTCACCAGCAGAGGTGCTGCCTTTGAGAGCAGCGCTGTCTTTTGCTGCTCTTATCACTGTTTTCAAGGAATGAAGCTGTGCTCTAAAACAAAAAAAACTTGGGTTTTGCAGATCCATCAGTATGCAGTGGGATGTTCCTCGTTATCGTTACGTGTTCGGCCACTTGCAGCCACCTGAGCCCAGCTGTACGGTAAAATGTTGGCGTTCTGAGCCAGGTGAAACTGCCCAAGAGTTATTAAAATGGTTTCATTTACGTGGGTACTTCTGTTTTCCCTGGCCATACGGAGATTCCTTCTAAGACATGAAATTGTATTTGCTATTTTTGGAGGTTGTCATTAACTGTGTAAAAACAGTTATGTCCTAATACTCCAAGTTCTTCCTCTGAAAAACGTGGCATTACAGCACTAAGCAAGCAGAGCGCACGTGTGTGCGTAGGTGTAAATGTAAATACTACCTGTGTCATTCGGCAATAGATTAAGGATTCTAAAAACCACGTGGATGTTGGTGCTCTGCTCTACAATTTGTACTAACTACACCGTGCTGCCCGTTAATGCAGACAAAGCCTCGGAGAATTGTATTCAGCCAGCGCAGGAGATGAGGAAAGAAACTTTGAACGTTTATTTAAAATTGCAGGTGGTACTGGGACTTGTTTCAGAACACGGCTTTCTACAGCTGGTGATTTTGGTTAGTTGAACATTTGAATGCAGATGTAGTTGCTTTTTGGCAAAGGGTTTTCCCCTTTATGTTCGGTGCTAATTTCTGTCGTCTGTGGGGTTCTTAGATGAAAGAAATTGAGACAATATGCATATATAAAATAAAGTGTTTTCAATCTGCCTGTGTATACTGAATTCCTATTACGGCTCTTAAGGCTTAAATCTAACCTTTAAACCTCTAAAAATGGGAGAGGTGTAGTGGAAGAAACTTCTGCCTTAATTTTAACATGCTGGCTGCAGTGCGACAGCGCGGGTATTTTTAAGTGGAATAGTTATATACAGTCCGAGGAGTTTGTTTCCTTGGCTGAGGTAATTCAATTCTGACAAATAGGATGGAAGATTATTTTATTCAGGAAATAAATAACATGCTAAGGCAGTGAAGTATATTTAGGGCAAACCTGATGCAAATTTAAACTTTGGAGGTCGTGTCTAGCCCTTGCACCTGTGCAGTCGTATTTGGCCTCTTCAGCTAGTTACTGGAGCAGGCCCGGGAAACAACTGGTATGCAGAACGAGCTGGTTTCGGTGGCAGCCTCGGGTATTTTGGTACGCTCTGTTTTGCGGCTGTGTGATTGTATCAGTTATTTTGACGTGCTTTTGCAAACAAGAAAGAATATGGGTTTTACCAGTGGATGCTACCAGCCTCTTTACCTTGTAACGGTAATACAGGAGAGCTCCTTGTAATCTCAGCTTTTATTACCGACCCTTTCTGAACGAAATGAAGAAATGATTCCCCCCACCCCCAACACTCTCATTTCCATGCTGGTTATGGAGAGCTGAACGAGGATTTGGCAGTTGTATATAGACTGACTTGGTTCGTGCACAGATTTGGGAGTGGGGAACGTTTTTTGTTTTGATTTTGCTTTTTATTTTAAATTTAATGACTTGGACTATCCTAACCACACTGTGTCTTCTGGCTGGGTTTATAGGAGGTAATGGGAAGGGAGAAGGAAACGTCAGCATTTCCTGTATCCTGTTATCTTGTGCTTTTTATGGATGCTGAATTAACTATGCGCTGAAAAGCCACCAACACTTGGATTGTAGTTTGACTTATTGTAGTCACAGATCACTCACTAGAAGCCCAAAACTCTGCAATACTTTTCCATACGCAGTTCTCCGTGGTACTCAGTTACAGACTTTTGCACAAAAGTACTCTGCTCTCTTGTGTTGCCTTAAGCTTTGCTTTCACTGTGTCAGGCTTCTGTATTGATGACATGTTGCGACATGGGAGAAATGGCACGGTTTGGGGGGGTTCGGATCATCACAGGGACTGCAGTGTACATGTAGTATCTGAATTCTTTGGCCTAAAACTTAGGTTCTGGAGTACAAGCGATTTAGAAGTTGTAACTACAAATTTAAGAATGAAGTGCTGCATAAATTATGCTGCTGTGTAATTGCATCACTTACATACCGATTTCATCACTCGTGGCATGTCAAGTTGAATATGCATGATATGTATTTAAAGAGCATATTTTTGGAAGAAGGATGTGTATTGCTTAAATGCAGTACTTAATGAAAAGCAGGGCAATATATTGGGCTCCGTGGGTGTACTCCGTTATGCCGAGCGCAGGTATGTGACGTGTGGTCCCCTGTAGACTCCTTGGACTGTCAGTTTGCACAAGTTTTTAAATGTGTGATGAAGCTAGACGTGGGTGTTTAACTTTTGTCTCCCAATTAAAGTCAGTTGATTTGAAAATCTTTGGGGGAGAGTTGTGGAGTGTTGAAGTCTGATGGTATTTTCCTGTTGGGTTTTCAAGTATTCTCGAATTGCTGTCGTTAAAGGATTCAGTTAATAGCATAGTGCAAGTGTTTGTTTTGTGGAGAAGAAAAAATAAAGAACAATGTCCTGAGGGCACTGCTGTGTTTTTCTTCTGAAACATTGGTACCAGGTTTGGTAAAGGAGGTGGAGAATTCTTTGGGGGAGAGGAGAGACATATCTAATATTGGCACTCTCTTTTTCTTTTAGCAGGTGGTTAACGTGAGCAGTTGTCAATGAATGGTTTCCAGACATGATGGCCGACCAGCCGCCTCCATTAGAAGCTACGCCGATACTGAATGAAGTGCCACTTCTACCTCATATGGTTAATGGGGACAGCATACAACAGGCAAGTAAATCCGTTGCACTTGCGTACAAGTCATGTAAAACTGTGCCAGCGGTGGTGGTAGGGAGGTTGACGTTCAGGCATACTGTAGAAAATAGATAGAAAACCTGTTTGTTGTACAACTTGTGTGACAGCTGGAAGAGGAGGAGGCTTGAAATAGAGCAGCCACGATACTGATTTGCAAAGTTAGAAAAGCATGTGGGTCTCAGCACTGGTGTCATCAGTAAAATACAAGTGCAACTATAGAGAGGAAGAAAATCATTCAACATATAGTGCAAACGTGAAAAGATTGCAAATTACAAGGAATGTTTGTTATACACAGGTAAGTGCTTTTAAAATTAAAATACAAAATCAAAGAATAAAAGGAATAATATAATATATGGAGTTAATAAAGCACTAAGATTTTGAAAGCTCTTCTTAAAGCTCATGTAAAATAACCAGTAAAGATTAGCAAGTGGCTGCAGTGCTCTGAAGCAAGAAGTCTGTTGCAGGGAAATGAGAGGAAAGACCTTGGCTTCCTGAGTCTTCATTAGTAGTTCATGGAAGTATCTTCATTAATAATTACAGTGCACTGGTGAAACCTGAGTCTATTTAGTTGAAATGCTAGATTTTTATTGGACACAACCCTTCAGAAGTACCTGGTGTGATTAGAAATACAGACAAAAGTGGAAGCAAAATGATTTGACTGAAGCACAAGCTTGTGTAAGTTGTCAGTAACCTTGAAGTGAATTTGCTGTTTGGCAGTAGAACCCGAGCGCCTTGTACGACAAATACTGAGGTATCTTCCAGTCGTTTGGAGACAGACTTTCAGTGCACTCAGAAATACTACAGACATCCTGACACTTTAACGCTGGGTATTAATTTAAGAAGCATTTTCCCCCTGCCCTCGAGCAGCTACAAACGAGACTGGTCCTGATAGGAGAGAAGAGGTTGGTTGGTTGGTTGGTTTTAAATAGCTAAATAGCTGTTTGTTGGCTGACTGCGACTGGCCAGGGTGCTAGATAATCTCATCTAGGCTCCCTTTCCCACAAAAGTCTGGACCAGGTCATCTCTCAAGGTCCCTCCCAACCTGGGCCGTTCTAGGACTCTGTGATAACAAAGCATGAATGTGAAGGCTTTATGTGCCTGGAGTTAAATAATGGTTTTGTTGAGGCTGGGGACAAAACTGCCCCGTGCTTTAAGCTGGTCAGTATATAACTTCAAGTACCTGACAGTAATTGAAATAGGAATTAAGAGGTTAATCCAGAAGGAAAAGTTGCATAAAAGTTTCCGGAGGATAACTGTCCTATGAAATGATTACGAAGGGTAACAGTGAAGACCTTGGCATATTTGAATATACAGTGGATAAACAGGGTACAATAAAATAATCATGAATTGTTGAAGGTCTGATAGATCATAAATGCTGAAAAGTTTTAAATGAGATATCCTTTACTCTGTAATTGTTATAGATGGGGAAGAATTGTAGTATACTTGCATGTAAAAATAGCCTTTATTTAAAAAAAAAAAAATAAAAAGTCTACTCTGCTTTTTTCCCTCAGGCTCTGGAGATAAAGGTACAGTGACTGTGTTCTGAAATAAGTAAAGCTGTAGAGTCTCTAAGCTAGTTCTGAAGTTGTAGCATTAGCAATGCGAAATTTCAGACAGTGGCCAGCTGTGAGGTTATTCAGTAGCTAGTGTTTCGTGTTACAGAAGGAAAAGAGATCGGGTAGATCGAATTGCAGACCATCTCCGTAGCTGTATTTGTACAGCACGTCTTGGTATAGATCAGTGTGTAGAATACTGGTGCGTACTGAATGGCCCAAAAGAAGGCGACAGTCATTGACATTTTCGGAACCTGGTGGAGACTGTTTGCAATCAGTGAGGGTAAAAAAAAAAAGGAGTTGGATCTTGCCGATGCATGGGAAAATGGCATTTGAAGGGTAGGCTTTGAAGACTGATAGTCTCCCAGGCTTCTGATTGAATTGTAACAGAAATAACAAATAAGTCTGTCTAGTGAAAATCTTCACGGGGCCAGGAATGTGATTTCCCATTGATGTGCCAGCATTTCTCATCCTAGCACGCCTGTGTAGAACCAGCCCTGTCCCGTTGCCATCCTAGCCACTTCACCTGCGGCCCTTGTTTGTGGCACTCCTCTCTAGAGGAGAGGCTTCGGAGCCACGGTCTCGCATGGGAAAGTTTGCTTTTAAATAAGGTATTAACTCAAGGTTTATTAATGCAGATTATTTTTTTAATTATTTTGCTGCCGGTGCTGTAGAGGGTGGGCTAATTATAGAGTATTGGACAGTGTTTTTGTCTTCAGAAATAAAGCTTGCGCCGTTTGGCTGATCACTTCAAACAGTCAGAGGCAGCGCCCAGTTCATCAGTTCCATTTCCCATAAAATATAAGCTGGAAGTTTGCTGGAAGGCTTTGTTGTTCTGAAAAAACTTCAATGTGTGAATAAGGGATAAAAGCAAAATGCTGACCAGTGCTTTGAAATAGCTTCCAAACCGTGTTGATCCCACTGGTTCTGACATGGTTGCGCGGACGCCCGAAGGCCTTGACATATCTGTGACTCCTCGCGCTAGTCTGTCGTCTAACTTGCCTTAGATTGACTCATTAGAAACGCTCTGGCTTCCTAGAAATGGTCCTTGGTGGAAGGTAGATGGAACCGCGTTTGCTTCATTAATTACAGTGAGTCATTCCTCTAAGACGTGGCCCCGTGCATTCCTGAAATTCCAGTCTCTGAACTGCACTGCAGCCCTGTGATTGCACCACTTAGGATCCTTTTTGCTGAGTTCAGTTAATAGTTTCCTGAACGGTTTGTAAGAACTTCAGTTACTTGAAACCTGTTCCAAAGACCTGACACGTTCAGAGGCTCTGAATTTCCAACAGGGTCCTGCCTCTGAATTTTCATCCCCTCGAAGATGAGACTTGCTGTGAGGTTTAACGCCTGCCTGCGGAGTCGTGTCCCCTGCTAGCGTCCGTCCCCAGCAGCTGCCCTGCGCAGCAGACCTCCTCTTTCCTCATTCTTTTGTGCCCTGGCAAATCCCCAACCCATTATTGTCTGTTTTCTTTAAACAATTAACATCGCTTCGCTCTCTTTCCTCCTAGAGATTCAGTAGAGTTAGTGTCGTGAATTTCCTTATATACTGAAATGACAGATCTGCTTAAGTTTCAGCATTTAAATTATGCCATTTTAAAAAGTTTTATCTATCACCTGGCCGCCTTGTGGAACCATAATAAATATTACTGACTGGCTAGATGGCCTTTTCAGGGGGTTTTGGTGTTTTACGTGTGTCTAGAAGCAACTCATCTACCTCGAGTAAAATTCTCCTGTACCGTGAACTCACTGGAGCAGGGCCTGTGTTTGTATATGCTTCTACATCCCCTGTTAAAAAATAAAAGCTGAGATTAATATAGCAGCATGCAGAAGCTGCAAAATGGGTGTTAAACAGCATTGAACAGTCTGCTCCTTTGAGTTCTGTTGTACACACGGCAGCTTAAATGTGCGGGATCTGTGCAAACATCAGTCTCTGTGTGTGCTGAAGTTGTGCACTCGAGTAGAGGGAGAAAGGAACTGGAGACGGAAGCTATAACTTCGGCAAACATGGGTGTGTTTGCACTTACTCTTACACGTTAGTGCTTTGGTTAGTGCCGGCGTAAGCTACGTGGTAAACTCTTTGGAAAAGAGTAAGTGAAATTGCTCAAAACGCAAAGATCGAATGAGGGACCACAGGATCTTTTTAAGTCGTTCTTCTCAGTGATCCTTTTCTTCGTGACCAATGTAATAGAATTGAGGTGTGCTTAATAAATCTGCAGCTGTTAGGAAAGGGGAGGAATTGCACGCATCGCGGGAGCCTGAAATGGTTTGGATGACTAGAAAGATAATCTAGAAAATTACAAGCACAAAGCACTGTGTGTAGGTAGCCAGCTTATCACAAGGAATGACTGGGTTTAGTAGTGGTCCTGTAGAAGGAGGTCTGGCAAGGGGTGGGTAAGGACTGCAAGTGGTCAGCATGGCGCTGTTGCCAAAAAAAGGCAGATGAAAACCCAAAAAGAATTTATATACAGGGAATGGCATCTAAGTCAGAAAACAATCTTTTATTGGTGCTTTATTCTTTATTTCGTTGGTGGTTAAGACCTGGAGTAAGAGTTCAGGTTGAAGCAGGGGATGTTGAAGTTGGATGATAAAATGTGAAATGATGCGGAGAGTGAAACTGTGGTGCGGGTGCCCGGGGAGCCGATGGAGCTCCGTCACGGGAGATCTCGCAGCACAAAACAGCCAGGCTGATCCACTAGCGGCACGTGTAGTTCATTTCTACCAGGAGTCAGACGACTAGGTGATCTCTTCAGGCCCTGTCTACCTGAGGCGATTTTCATTCCATGAATAGCCTAAAAATATTTGATAAAAATTGAATGAAAGTTACACTTTGAGTTTTATGGCTAGTTTTGCAAATATATTTTATTTCAATTTTTACATCGCCGTTTCTTCTTGATGTCCCCAGGGCAGAATTTTGACTGTGCAGTTCTTACATGGCCAAACCCCTCCGACAGAAGTAGACCCGTGTCTATGTAACACGGTAGAATCTCACCGCAAAATTCTAGTAGTAAAGTTGTCAAGGTTGCAATAAAACTGAAGCACGGCTGCCAATATTTTATAACGATACTGAAGCACGTGCTGCGGATGGGGCAGAACGAGGGGGTCGTCCGTGTTACCCCGCGCAAGGGAAACGATGCCGTCGGCTGCCCGAGGAGTAATTCTGGCAGATGTCCACATTGATCTGTGTGAAAGCGAATGCGATCCCGTCCAAATTGACCTGCAAACCTCACTGTTAGTTGTAGTTCTTCAGCTACAGGATTACACAGACGTGTGAGAGAATACACCTGGTCTTTCAGGAGCTGGAGAGCAGAGGTGGTAGGCATGACCCGCTTTATCGCCGCCTTCCACACCCAAAGGGCTGCATACTTCTATTAAATTGCTTGATAGCATCAGAGAATATTTTGTCAAAATACATACCGGCATGCTTTCTGTGAAAAAAAACATGGCTGAGTTTTGGGCAAAGCCTCTTTTTTTGTTCTCCCCCCCTTTTTTTTTTTGCGCGCGCGTGTGTGTATTCCTGAATTTGACAATTTAGCCCTGAAACTGAAATAATCGCATAGGCAAAGCTTAGAAAGCAAGGTGAATCTTAGGTAATTTATTGTTTAAGTAAAAGAAGAAAAAACTGTGTGAAAAAATTTGAAAATATAAACTTAGTTAATTATTTTAACTGTATTAAGGGAAGCATTTCAGTATTTGTCTCTGATTACTACCAGATTATGCAAAACTAATGATTTTATGGCAAAGCATGAAGAAATGTCATTCTACCGGTCAGCGTTTCTCATCTTGCTTTTTTACTCTCCAAGGTTGCCAAAGCTATATTGTTTTAATCTAATATGGGGGTATAAGGAAGAGATGGGGTTTTTCCCCAAGTAATTTCTAAAATTAAAAACCAAACCAAACCTCTCTTGTGTTTTGTTTTCTACAGGTTATCCTTGTGCAGGTAAACCCAGGTGAAACATTTACAATTACAACTGAAGATGGACACGTGCGGTGTATTCAAGGTAAAGGAAAGACTGAAGTACTGAATCCAAATATTTTGATTCTGTAAATATCGCAGAATTACTACCAGCGTTTGTTTCTGTAGTGTCAAATGTGTTTTCATATGTTCTACAGTGTAATAAATCAGATTTTTCAGTTTGTACTTAAAGCACAAATGAGGCAGCACTGGGAAATTGCCAAGATTCCCTACATCTCTGCAGACTTTACTGCTAATTTAGAAAAGGCCAGCGTCCCAGCTGTTTCTGTAACGATCCTTGACTAACTGTCTTCTCAGAATCGTAACACATGAATTTAGATGGGTTTTAGTCCACATTAATCTAAACAACTTTACTAGGCGCTGGGTGACCTCGCCTTGCCGTAAGGCGGTGGTATTAGCAGCCTGCCGATACGGAGGGCAGCATTGCTGCCCTCTGTGTGGGGCTACAAACTACTTTTTACCTTCTGGGCAAGGGACAGACCTGCAGGTCTGAGTCAGGTTACAATATCTCCTGCAAGTCAAGTTGAATTTATCAGTGCTTCCATTTTTGGAATGTTTTTCACCATTTCAAATGTTGTTATGTAAAATGTGTCCGTTCTGCTTTCATCAAATCCCAGCCAGGAATACTTTCTTTCAGCTTGATGTGAAAAATAAGATATTCTTATTAAAAAAAAAAAAAAGATGATAGACCAGCTGTCAGCATTACTATGGCGCCAGTGTTGTTGCTACAGACTTTTAACTCTGTCACAAAATAAGAACTAAAATGTATCTGTGCTGATTTTTGTACAATTAAAGAAATACTGTTGGCTGTATAAGCGTGGTGGTTGGGATAAGTCTAATCTGTGCGTTTTGTAGAGTAAAGGTACAGCCATACTTGCATTCGGCAATATTATCTAAAATTCTGGGTGCTTCCTGAAAGTCGTTAAATCATACTTAATGTGTATTTTGAAAATGAGTTATCCATCGATGACACAAATGGCATTGTTTTCCTTGATGGAAACTTGGTACAGTCACTTTTTTTTATTTTTCGAACTTGCAGTCCTGATTATTTACGTTTCTCTCCTAACTGACTTTTTAATTGGATAGTTTAAGCCTCGCTTCTAATCTACTTGTCTAAAAGTAGTTCCATAAATAGAGTTGGATGCAGTTGCTGGCTTTTCAGGCACCAAAGCGAGCCACCGCCTTTGGAAAAAAGGTGTCTCGAGTTTGTCAAAGCCTCGTTTGTTAAGAAGTGGCACCTTGTTACTCCTCAGGTCCAGCGCATGTTCCCATGATGTCACCAAATGGTTCTATGCCGCCTATATTTGTGCCTCCCGGTTACGTATCTCAGGTAAACTTTAACGTATTCTTATATTGCAGTAAGTTTGTGGGTGTGGCTTTTTAACAATAAAGCTATTGATTATTTTATCTGGAACAGCTGTAAAAAGCATTTCTCGGTTTTGGTTTTTTTTTTTTTTTTTTTCTATTGAACTTATCAACTATTTAACTTT
Source organism: Nipponia nippon (assembly GCF_047370975.1). Lineage (NCBI taxonomy): Eukaryota > Metazoa > Chordata > Aves > Pelecaniformes > Threskiornithidae > Nipponia > Nipponia nippon. The sequence continues at coordinate 22,818,234 of NW_028262313.1, forward strand.
ATTGTAGGCTCTATCACCTTCTGTTCACTTAGTAAAATTTGATCTAGCTTTCAGGGTTTTTTAATACTACTAGTAGGCAGTAAAACATTGCTTTTGTTAAGATAGTCGGTGGCTCCGAAGTGGCCCTCTGTTGAGCTCCGTTAACAGGACCCACATCTTGATTTTTCTTCGGCCCTGTGTTGGGGGTGAGAGGAGGTGCCGGGGTGCTCGGAGCGGCCGCCTGCGGAGCGGCGGGGCCGGCGGGTCTAGGCAGCGCTGGGCTCCGCTGGGAACAGGCCGATGGGACCGTAGCCGGGGGCGGCAGCGGAGGCGAACGCGGCGCGCGCGTGCTTGAGACTCGTGATTCTGACATCGAGGTTATACGGCTCACGCACCAGCATCACGCTCCCTTTCATCCCTTAGGTCTTTTTTTTTTTTTTTTCCTGGACTGCATAACATATTTCTCTTTAACATCTTCTCTTAATTCAGTCTCTTCTATTCTAATATAACTCTATTTATCAAAGTTTTCAATGCCCCTTTCTTTACCAGCTCTGATCTCCTTAACGTTCAGCAAAATGCTCTGCTGTTGGAGCAGAAGCGTGAAGAGGAGTGTCGATGCGAGTGACATGTGCCTGTGAAATGGGCAGGCCTCTGGGCTTCTTTCCCAGCTTTACTTTTCCGTTCTCACTGATTTTCCACTCCTCTGCGTTGTTAAGTCATAGCAGATTAGACCTGCGTCTGGTATTTGAACTGTTATCAGAGATATCTGAAGTTACCGGTTTGATTTACTTTTAAATTCATGCATTTTTAAGGGGAAGTAATTAAAAACAAACGTTTAAATGGGATAGGCAAAGTTTCTCGTTTTCTAGTGATGCTCAAAATGAGGAGTTTTCTGAGCAGGCTTGAAAACCTTGCAACCGTATGTTCCCGAGCTGCTCAGGCGGCTGTCTTTTTGCATACAGCTGCCTCTGCAGTTTGTGCTTCTGCTGTCACAAGCAGGGACTTTCATGCAGACCCTGTAGAAAGATCCCCCAGGTAATGTATGCATCAATCTGAAATGGAGTCTTCCGTGCAAGCAGTGTGCAAAGCACTGGCGAACGCTGAGGCGTACAAACTGAAAAATCCATTTGTTCTGTGTTTGCTGTCGCATGGAGCTAGGAGGTGAGGTTTGGTTTGGTTTTCCCGTGGTCATTATAACAGGGATAGACAAGTTTGACACCAGCTTTACGTCAGAGCTTGAGTTACTTGTCCTGTTCTTGTCCGCAGATGGGACTTTAACTTTCTGTTCCCGAAGCTGTCTGGCAGAGCCCCGAGATGAGTTACGTGGGTTTCTGCCTAAGTGGAGTGAAGTGATTCAGTCGTGGGTAATGGGGACATGGCAACTTCAGCCTGTAAAATCACGTACCTCTTATTATATTAATGTATCCCTTCTACCCGCAACTGTGCCATGCGTTCTTGCTTAATGTATAAAATAGAGTTAACGCAGCCGTCAAAATGTGCTGTGAGCTTTGCCTCGGTGGCGTGCGGTCTGACGTTATGTCATGCAGTTCAAGTGGTGTGTTTAGTTCTGTTGATGAACCAAAAAGCCTCCCACGTTGCTTCTAGAACAAAACGTATTCAGTGCAAGCTTAGTCTTAAGTGACTTCTCCGTGTAATTTTTTTCTTCTATTTAAAGTCTGTTAAGAACCGCTAATAATACAGCTGGCTCCGAGGTCGTCTCGCAGCTGAGCTTTGTCATAGCCATTTGCGAGCGGACGCATTCTGTTCCCCTCCAGAAGAATTACTTCTCCTTAGTTCGCTCCGTCTTTTGCTGAGGAGCTTTTCAAAATGTACTTTTGGCGTAAGCAATATTTCAACATCCGTAATGCCTCCTTGGCCAACTGGGAAACGCTACAGTGATTTCTTAGAGCCAAACCAAACATGCTTTAAGAGAGGATCTCGAAGGAACGAACAGGATAAAACACAGGGCCTGCTTTTTTGTGTAAGTGCTTTCTTTTAAATGCCTGACAATAAAAGTTGTGTAGATTTTTAGTAACAGAGGGCGACATAAATAAGTTGAAATCTTCTACGAGCGGTTTTTATTTTGTATGATTTATTTTACAGCTTGCATTCGAAACAAAATTTTTTTGCGTCTCAGTTCTGTATGCCAGCCCGCGGCTGGAACGCGCCCCCCGCTTGCAGCCACAGATACGTTTTCTGCTGACTACACGATCCGTCTCTTAATACTGAAGCCCTGTAAGGCCCTGCCTAATAGCAGGTGGGATCTGCATTTTTAAATGCAGCTCGCAGGAGGTGACCGATGTAGAAGGAAGGAAGCATAAAGCTGCAGACTAATTTTAAAGCAATCTAAGAAAAATGCCTGGTTTTCCTACTGAGACTTGATGAATTTCGAAGTGTCAGTTTGCCTTTAATATTGAGCATTTTTCTACCTTTTTTTTTTTTTTTTTTTTCCAATTACATTGCTCATACCTGTTTAATTTTTTTGTGTCAGGGAGAAAACAATTGATTTGTTGTCTGCCTTTAAATAGGATTTAATACAATCTAGTTTGCTTCTGAGTCAGGCTTCGCATTAGATACAGCCTGAATTTTATGCCAGTGGACTTCTGTATTGTGGCAGAAGCAGCAAACTGGAGTACGAGGGGGTGATTTCTCTGTACGGTCAGCTCAGAGGCCTTTGACCCCCTCAAAACTGTAGGTGCTGAAAACTTAATCCCTCAGCGGAGCAGCGGGGACTGTAACCTCGGAGCGACAGCGACCCGGTGTAGATGTCCTCTCGCTGTACTACCAGCCCTGCCTGGAGAAGGGGCCCTGTAAACCTCCGCCTCTGGTTGTCTGTTCCAGGTGTCTTAAGGATGAGACTGAACCGGGCATTGCTTTACCTCCGTGTCGTCACTGTTGAACGCGACTTTTTGTGACTCCTACTCTGGTGTTATTTCTTGACCTTGTCTCCTGTGTTCTGTCCTAAGTCTCTTCTCAGTTTTAAGGTTTAGAGAAGCGTTATTGTATAAAACCTTAATGTATTTTAAATTTACTGTAGGAAAAGCAATACATTGAGATATTAATGTATTTCACGTTGGCAGAAGTAGACTCCAGAAGGAGCCTGTATATTGCCAGTTCGGGGGACACGCTTAAAAGTGTGCGTGTGCACACATATGCGTGCCCTGCCTTAGCATCTTTTTATCCTAGAGTTCAGACACACAGACAGGTTCCCTGTCTGCATTCTCTTAGCCCGTGGCAAACACGAAATGTTTTGACATTTGAGTTGGATCCCAATACCAGACAGCAGAGCCGACTTGTAGTACTTTGTACTTGCCCCAGGCTAAGGACGTGTGTGCAGACACGCACCACCCATCAGGCGACAGGCAGCGGCTTGCACACAGGCCAGCGCCGTCAGGATGTGGTCTGAAGCAGCTCTTCTAACTGTAATTACAAGTAAACTAGGAATTACACCCCGATCGATTCACGTTACTTGTTTAAAAGAATATATACGTTATTCATAAGTTATAGATTGCTTAGCACTTCAGCGTGTGGGCCTCAGCTTAAAACTGACTGCCTCAAACTCCAGTTTCTTCCAGTAACGCGTGCTGGGCTTCCACTGGGATTCATGTCTGTGCGCACGTCCGTGACTGTCAGACTGTGGGTATAAACTTAGGCGTAGAGATTCCTTATTAAATGTGCAGTATTGACAAGATTGGTTTTGTGCTGACGTTTCATCTCTTATGTTGCATGACAGGTGGTGGAAGAAAATGGAGTTCGTAAAGTGGTGGTGTTGCCACACTCAGCCGAATTCCATCCTTCCATGCATCCTCCTCCTCCTCCTCCCCCCCACGTACCACATTACATGCATCATCACCACGCTCTGCTTCCCCACCCGCCTCACCCAGTGTACCCGCCGGTTCCTGGCACAGGAGAGCTACCGCCGCAGTTCATTCACCAGCACCCACCGCCGCACGTTTTTCAAGAACAAGGTGAGAGCGCCGGTGATGGTTAAATACACGAGAAGCCTTTCACTCAGCGCATCTCGGCCCAGACAGCTGCGTTCTGCCGGTAGCTCTTCCACACGTTTCTGTGATTTTGGTGCTCGTTATCAGACTCCCTGAGCCTTATGTGTGTTTATGGGGTATCTTAAAATACACTCGTGTATAAGGTATCGCGGGGCCTGGTCTGAAGGCACTCTGCATGTGCAAAGTATGACTGTATACAGTTTAAATCTTCCGCTGTTCTGTTTTTAAGGATTTAATGCAAAAGCAGTAACTTAGAAGCGTTCCAATACTCTGTGTATTTTTCATGGATCCTTCCTTTTGTTGCTGTAAACGCCACAATGATTGCTTCTACCTTTCTCTAAAACTGTGCTCTCCAAAACTGCTGTGTTTTGTCACAGCCTTGGCGTGAAGTTTTTTGAAAATGCATTTAATTTGGTACATGAATGTATTTTCTTGGCTAGACAGAGTCCAAATACGACTGGAAAGAAAATGAAAATAACATGCATAAACCAAAAACCGTAGTAATCCATGTCGGAGGGTCAAGTGCGAGTCCACTCTGTATTTAAAAGCTGAATGAAGCGCTACTTCAGTGGAGGACTGGGATCACTGCTGAATTAAACCAGGCTGTAAGCCTATTATATAAACAAGCATTTAATACAGAAAGAAATTAGGCTATGTGAGACCATTCACTGTCTCTCTCTCTCAAGCTTAAATTGGCAATTAAGCTCTTTTGGCTCATGCCTAGGGTAAAATCCAAGCTATGTTTTAAAAAGCTAGTTTGGATTCTAAATTTGCTTACACTTTTTTGAAAATGTGACTGTATGGCCGAATCAGGGAAGAAGGGCAACTGTAAGGCATAATCTTGAGCAGCTAACAAAAGAGAAAGGCCTGAAGAATTACATTTAAAAAAAAGAGAGAAAAAATCCCCAAACCCTAAATTCAGCAAGCCATCAAAAATAATGTTTAAGGAAAAAAAAAAATCAACAATTCGGATATGGGTTAAATAGGAAAAATGGAAGTTTGCTTGCAGATATTTTGTATATCTTACTGTAGCACTTAACTAATGTTGGCAACGTTTCAAAACAAGAATTAAACCTCCAGGCGCATTCTTCCCCTACTGCCTGATCTTCACGCTCATGCCCTGATTTGAGCCTAATCCATAAACTCTTTGTCAGACGAGGTTCCTAAAGTCTGGCGAAGCTCTGCCAGACAAGAAACCTGCGTGTTTCTCGTCACGAGAGAGACCCGAGTATCAGCCGTGAAGCTCCTCGGGGCTGCACGGATGCACCGCGCCGAAGCTCCGTCAGCCTTGCAGCTCCCCGCGTCTGCAGCCTGAGAAAGCAAGCGCAGCGAAGTTCCATGGGTTTTCGAGTCCTGGTTTTACTGTAGTTATTCTAACGTATAGAGCATTTCTCAGATGTCAAATAAATCGTACTGAATAATGAAATCAGTTCTCCTTTCTTTGTAGAACCTCGTTCTCATGGAAGGACAAACTTCATTCAGCGAGATGAAAGGAGTCTCAAAATGCAAGAACACCTGAAGAAAAGACTAAAAGACAGACAAGCCAGTGGTCATACTAACAATAAACTTAACAGTCCTCCATCTTCACCACATAAAGTTGTTAATTCTTCCAGTGCAACAATTCAGAATGGAAATGGGAAGGGACAGCAAGGGGCAGGAGGACCACTAAAGCAGAAGCAGATAGGAAAAACAAAGGGCAGTCCAGATGCAGAGATGGGAGGTAGGTCGCATTGAACGGGTAAAAAGAACCAGGATTCTTTTATCACAGAAGATGCTCTAAGTTCATTGCAAAATAGTTTCTGAAAAACCTGAACTTGTGAATTTCTTTGGCTGTTCAGGATTAGGGAAAGCCTGAAATAATTTTCATTATGTTTGGATTTTTTTTTCCTCTAGAAATAATAGTAATGTCGTGTTTGTTCGTTTGAGATTCATCAAATAAGATCTTCAGGAAGGTTTAATTTAAACCTTGTGTTTACTTCTCTGCCTTTTCCGACCCCGGACTGATATATTCCAAGTGAGGATGACCTGTGGGTACTTCCATAAAAACATCGTGGGGTCATTCTTTGCGGTACTTTTCAGATAACTAGGAGTTACTGAAAACTTCAAGAAATGGGAAGGTTTGAGCAACTGTCTGTACAGGTTGCTGTTTGATCAGTTGTAATTTCAGTTCAGTGCCTTATTTTGCTCAAATGAATGAGTTTTTTAATAGCTTAAGGCTATTTACTTGCATACTAAAATACCTTGTGTACAATATCTTTCTGGTTGATTTGAAAGTGTGTCGCTGAAATGCGGTTTCTTATCGTGATTCCTTAAATGATTTGTGCATCCTCTAGTGTTTTGTCTGTGTGTGTCTTAATTTAAGTGGTCTTGTTAGGCTGCAAGGTCTAGTCCTCGTCTGTGTCACGATTGTGTTTAACTCTTTGGTTAGAGAAATAAAAAAGAAATCTGAGTTTGTATCTCGGGAAGTAAATAGAGATGGAAGCTTTTATCCAACTTGTTTCAAGGGCGAAAAATACACTTGATTCAAGATTTGTCCTAATACGTATTTATTGGAGGGGGAAAAAAAAGTTCATTTGTGGGCAGAATAATATCCTGAATTGTTTGACATGGACAATTGTGAAGACAGGAATCAGTTTTCAGAGGTAACCCTTTTGGTACCTGCAGGTGTTGTTAGTGTGCAGCTTTGATACGGCTTCTTCCAAATGATGCCTAGACCAAGTGTTTTGCAATAGTAATTCAAGGAGAGCACATACAATAGAGAGATAAGATCTTATTGTCCTTTTTTTAACACCTTTCATTTTTGGAGGAACGTTCCTGCCTTGTCAAAGAAAACCCATTTATGCTCAGATTAGGAAAATATACCCTTTGCGCAGGATGTATTAAAAGGGTTTTTGTAACACTGTTAGTTTTGGATAGTTCATGTTTCTACCCCTCACGCAGCCAAAACAAACAGGGGAAATGAACTTTGCACAATAAGTACTATTGTTAAACTCTTAATGAGGCGAACTCCATCTTGTGGTGGCATCTGGGGGTTTTCGGTAATCTGTTTTGTATTTGAAATTTCAGAATCTGACACAGAATCCAAGAAATGTGATACTCACTTGAGCATTGGCAAGCCAGTCGTAAGTATTATCCTTAAAATACCATTATTTTCTGTGCATATACTTTCTATAAAATAACATGTGGCTTATTGATCTCTCTTTCTTTTTTCTTAATGGTTTATTTTTTTAATAGAGAGAATGTATTTTAGTTGTCAGAGTCTATAGCTGGGAAAGGGCAACCATGCTATGGAAACCCACGATTTCTCAGCTTTCTGAAACAGTCTGTCTGCCTCAGTTTCCCAGTCTGTAAGCCAGGAATATATCCACTGTTGTAGCTGCCTAGTCTGGGCGAGGGCTTTAGTACCCTGCAACCCAAGGGCCTGCTAAACTCATGGAAGTCTGTCCACTCTTGGAACCATCCTTCCTTCAGCGTAGAGGATTTAAGAATATTGGGAATAGAATTTACAAAAATAGATCACCTTTAATGTTGTGTTTAGAAATTGGAGCAAATATTTGAGTATTTACAGGCTTATTTAGGAAGTTGGAGTCTGGGGACGTTAGTGCAAATATCTGAAGGCTAAAACTGCACTGATATTTTTGATCTCGAGCGTGCTTAATGAAACTTTTTTGCATTATCTATACAGTAAGCATGGGTTGTATGCTTTTGCTCCAGCTTTCCAGCTGTTCTTTGTTACGGTAGTATCTTTTCATTGCTGCTTCTGACATCTGTACTTAATGCTAACAGAAGGCTCTGTTGACTTTGTCAGAGAGAATTTGGAGTATGGGAATTGAGCAGCAAAAAACTTAGGCTAAAAGTTTTAGTTGTGAGCACTTAAAATCAGAGCCTCTCGCTATCCTGTAGCTTAGTGGTTAAATATTAAGATTACGTGAGGGAGTTGTAATAGAGTTAGAAAGCTAGGCCATCTGACCGTGCCTAAATATAGATCTGGTGTCAGTGTTCAAGACTCCAAATCTGAAAATTTGCTCCAAATGAGTGATGGAAACAGCGCAGGTGAAATAGAAGTTTTCTCTTCATACGCTGGGACAATATAGGGTGTCTGTACATTTGTTTAGTGTTTGAAGGGAAATCCTTTAATACGATATTTTGGAAGTGAAGAGAGGCAATAATTTAAATTCAAATAATGACTCAGTATTTCCACTACAAAGGTAAAGAATTCCTCCAGTGAGGAACTTCATAGGCAAACTAGCGACACCATGTTATTGACTAATATACCTTTTATTACAGAAAGCAAACTTACTTGCATTATTTATGCTTTTAATAGGTTTCTGATATACAAGCAAGATCAGCCGTTCTGTCCTGGAATCTCCCAGTTAGTTCACAGAATGGAGAGAGCCATAGTCATAGTCCAGCAGCATTTACATTTGAAGTAGCAATATCCAACAGTGGTAAAAATGGAAAATTTAAATCTGTCTATGTGTAAGTTTAGTTTCTTCATTTAAGCACAATACCGATGTTTAAAAACATTAACCAATCAGCAATCTCTCTATCAGGAGCTGTTTGTTGACTTGCAGACCTACCTACTTCACATGAAATAAATTTTAAGTAATATCACTAAGAGTTACGTGGACAATGGAAAACGTGAAAATTAAATGTGCGCTACATGGTTTTGCTTTTCAATAAGCTTTTATCCTTCAAAGTGTAAGGAAGGAAGAGCTGTAACTTTTTTTTTTTTTTCCCTTTTCACAGTGGGGAAGAATTAACAATTACACTTCCTGATCTCAGACCAGCAACTGATTATCATGCCAGGTACGTTGCTGGGAATGAAATACTTAATGCTTTTATTGATGTGTTAATTACAAAGTTATTGTAGCTTCGTGAAAAGGGTGTGATCACAAACAACTTGAGGAATATTCTGCAAAAATATCATAGCTATGGGCACTACTGTTGCTATCTAAATTCCTGCTTATCTTCTAATTTCATAAAAATGTCACCTCGTTTTCTTCCCTACTATCTTCTCTGTCTCTGTGTTTCTCAAATACAAACTTTAAGTTATCCTCTGTTGGTATTTTTGTTGAACAACAAGATTGGACTCAGTGAAAGATTGTTGTAGGCTGAAGGCAGCGGTAAATAAAATAATTTAGCTTTGAACATGGATTTGCAAGTCTGATTTGTCAGCTTGATTTGTAAAGTTGCTTCTCTAAACTGCAAGCTTGTGTAGCAGTGCAAGGAGGGAAGTGGGAACTGGTTGGAATGGGGAGAAGTTAGATGCTGTGTCACAAGGGAACAAGACGTGACATTCAAGAGTTGCCTCACCGAGTAAATAAGCGTTCCTGGAGAAGGTGTTCAACGGGTCAGGAAAAAGACATGCCAGTTAAACAAGCCGGGAGAACACCGTGATCCAGTAGCAGGAGAGCGAGCCTCAGTGCTTGGGCACAGGGAGAGACAAGTTTTGAGACTGACTGAAGCGAACTCCTAAACTGCAGAAGAGTTCCGAGTGTGTTAAACACTCGGTACAGCTCCACTTGCACAGCGTAGCATAGCCTGTGTTTGGTTTGGGTGTTGCTTTCCACACAGGCCGACTTTCTTTTGCCTACAATTAATTTATAAGACAGTATTTCTGAAAAATTAGTCAAGTCATTGCTCTTCAGAAGCAAACATAAAGGAGGCTGACTGCTCTAGAGACTGTCCCGTTTGAACAGTGACGCTGATAAGCGTGGCTTTATTGCCTGAACAGCTGATTTGGCCCGTTTTAGTGCCCGTACTCTTGCACAAGTGTTGTCTGTATTTGAATCTCAAGGTCTTTTTAGCAAAAGGTGAATTTCAAGGCAGGTATTCTGTTACCATTTGGTAACACTTGCTGTAGTTTTCATCATGCCTCCCACGTGTATTTCATCGCTAAAATATCTCCACTGTGATAGATACTAATTGTAAAGTAAGCGAAGGATGCCAGACGGAGTCTTCAAGATCAGCAAGCGTACCTGTGTGACCTCCGTCGCGCTACTCTGTCAGCATGCCCCCGTCCCCCTGAACGTAGAACGGGTAGTAGTGTTTCTTACGATGTGGACATCACTTACTAGAACCTGGAGCGACATCATAAACTCACTTTTTGTTATTTCTTTGCGAATGAAAAGGCATGAAATTGTTGTCTTTTAGAATCAATGATCTGAAAGGCGAGTTGATTGGGCACTTGTTTCCTACAGCGTGAGCAGGCTGGTCTGCTTCTGATTAAATGCATTTCTAAAGCTGACAGCTCTTCCCTTAAATCTTCAGGTGCTAATGCAATAGCAACATAATTAATTGTCCTTTGTTCAGAGTTTCAGCAACCAGCAGTTCCATAAAAGAGTCCATTTCAGAATTAGTGAGCTTCACGACAGAAAGTTGTGAGCCAGACTGCCCGGCTGCACCCAAGCTCATTAACAGAACCAAAACCAGCCTGAGTTTGCAGTGGAAGGTAAGCAGTCTGATGCATTCATGTACGGTATGTTTAAATTGGCTTTGTCAATAATTTAGTGTGTGCTTTAGGTGTTGCTCAGCCTTAAGCTGATAACTGAAATCCTGATTGTTTCTTCCTCTTTCTTTCACCGCTTGCTTAGTTTCTTACCTGTGGGTTTAGCGTGGCAGAGTTGGTAGCAGGTCTCTCCAAGTATGAACTGCTCAGTAGGAAAGTTCTTCTCTGAACTGGCAGCATAGGAAAGGATAGAGCATTGATATTTTCACTTGGGGTTCCTGGGTGATGAACAGATATAACTTAACGGTGTAATTCACGGGTCTCGTTCTAACCAACTCATAGCAAATTTCTCCGGCTCGTTTGTAGATTTAACTTTTTGAATCTGACTTTTGAATATATACGGTATCTGTGAAGACTTGCTGGTAACTGTGTTTTCTTGTCTCTTCATGTTTTTCTTATGACTACGCTTTTACCTGGAAAATGGTTTATAGCTCAATGACTTTAATTAGTTAGATAATTTGCATAATCTGTACTCAGAAAGTAAAGGTTGTTCCCAATTCGTATGTTGTAACAAATACAAGCGTTGCTTGTCTGAATGCTTACGCTGCTCAGACAGTTGGTGAACACATGGTGCAGGGACACAAGGAGAAAAGCTATAAGAATATTTGCATTATTCACAGAATAAAACTATTCATAAAGTTCATATTCTAAACTATCAGAATTAATAGAAGTCGTATAGCAGCCTGGAGAGCCCTCGGGAACGAGCAGCTGAACTAGTTAAAATAGCCGCTAGTCTTCCCCCTTTCTAACTCAGGGCACTGAATACATGCGTCTGCCCACAGTAGAGTTTCAGGTGATCAGCAGTGTCTTTGTGGAAGAAGAGGGCTGTTCTGTATGCCTACTGCAGATGCCTTTCAGCTCTACGTTAAATATTTTGTTTTAAAAGGCAGTTGGAATATATTACATTCAATTGTTAAAATGTTTTTTTAATGTGCAAAAATGCGTGTAAAAGTACAGCCGTTTGATTTTAACTCTTCTCATTGTTTCTTTATTTTCAGTCCTCAAATGACAATGGTTCCAAAATAACTAATTTTCTTTTAGAATGGGATGAGGTAAGACCTTTTCTAGTGCAAAAAAAGTCATAATGACATCTGTAGACCAATTATGCTTAAAAATACTTTTTGCTTAGGTACATCAGCTATTTTCAGTGCAACTGTCCAGACAGTTTTAAAGGGACAAGGCAGTTAAAAAGCTGGAATCCAATGATGTGTACTGCAGCAATTCGAGTAGACAGGCCTTTCCGGCGTCTGAGAGGCCAGTGTGAAACGCCCTCGCTGGGTTCCTCTCATCCAGAGCATCAGTAACTCCTAGGCGCTGTGTGCATGGATGAGCATTTGGCTTCTGTCTTCGGTAGCTGTCACAAACATCACTCAGCTTTTGAACTTCGTACTGAACTGTATTCCGAAGTGATGAAAAACTTGAAAAATGTGTTTTGTTTTCAACTGCAGTCATTTATTACCATTTTGTCAAATCTACAGTGCCGAAAAATCGACAGATACCTCAATTACAATGGGGTTTTATTATCAAGAATGCTCAGGATTACTGTCGGCATGCTCGGTATGACCATGATGACATTAGTTTTGTACATTCTTTAGGCTTACTCTTTTTTTTTTTTCCTATTATTATTAAATTAGTGACATGAAATTTAGGAAATTGAGAGTGAAGAAGTTGACCTTAGCAGGGAGCATACAGTTGCCATGCAAAAAGTTACTCAGGTTGTTCTCACTTTTTTAAAGGGGAAGAGCGGACCCTTCAAAGAATGCTACTACGGGCACCTGAAGCAGTATAAACTTACCAAACTCTCTCCTTCTACGAAATATTCACTCAGATTAGCTGCTAAAAATGATATTGGAATGAGGTAATGAACACAGTGTGTCATATCACTTATTTTCTCATCAACGACGTCTGCTGTTGTTAATGTTTTCTTTAAAAAAAACACTTTTCCAGTGGGTTCAGCGAGACAGTGACGTACTACACGGCGGGAATTGTCCCGCCAGCCCCATCGCCCCCCGTGCTCGTCGAAGCAGGAGTGAGCTGGCTGTCGGTGAAGTGGAGCCCGCCCAGCGGGGTGGCCTCTGATGACTCTCTCACCTACACCTTGGACATGGAAGAAGAAGGTTCTGTAAGTGCTGGGGTTTGTTACACAGGCAAAAGCCCGATAGGCAGGAGCGCTTAAATAAAAAATTAACTCTGTGTTTTACTTTCAAGTAAAATGCTGCAAAATACCGCAGCAGTTGGCAAGTATTGCATGTATTAGTGAAACGAAGACGAAGTTCAAGCTAGAAAAACATTTGATCGATCTGATCTGGTGGTTGTCTCATCGTGGAAAATTAGCGACTGCGTTTTGTTCTTGTTTTCCCTCCTTTACAGGGTTATGGTTTCCAACCACAGTACAACGGAGATGAGCTCTCATGCACTTTAAGAAATCTTAGGAGGAGTACATCCTATAAGTTTCGGGTTTGTACTATGTTTCGTTTCTAACTGAATTATGACTGAATGCTTTTCTGGAGTGTTAGCATTTTCATACAGCTAAGACGCTTTCTCTGGCGACAGCAGAAAATTACCTGTAGTACTTCTGTTGTTACAATAGTTTTTGGTGGAATTGTAATACAAATCAGATTTATTTTTTTTCACTAGCTAATTTTGTTTTCTTTTTTAAATTGTCGTCTTTTCTGTTGTGGGGGTGTGTTTTTTCATGGAAGAACTTTATAAACCAGCAGGATATTGCTTGTCATTAAATCAAGCATTTATTACATATATTCCATTCATTCCTGAAACAGCTCTTTGCCTACAACAGTGAAGGAAAAAGTAGTCCTAGCGAGGTGGTGGAACACAGCACCGATCCCGACAAACCTGGACCACCAGGCAAACCAGCCGTGAAGGGCAAGGTCCATTCGCACAGCGTGAAGGTTACGTGGGGTAGGTTACCTTCTGTGCACGCCGTGTTTGAGCGCTGCGTGTGTATGTACAGTCACTCGGTAATGCAGGTAAAAACCAGGGTAATTATTTGTCTCTGCAGATATTGTTATTGCAGGAGAGACACTTAGCATTACCAAAAACTTGCAACTTGCTTTGTTTTGGGGCCGCAGCACAAAAGTAGTGGTTTTCTTTATTCATTTTAGAGAAGCAGTCAGTGCTATTAGCTGTTGTAGTAGCCTCTGGATTTACTGTGATGCTGAAATAATTTTCATGTGCTCTTAAGTAAGAGATGATACCTGAAATCAGCAGTATTTTCCTACTTACTCTCCTTCCTGGCATAATCACGATTAATAATAGAAAAAACCTGTTTTTCTGGAAAACGTATTGTGAATATATGTTTGCTGTTTTCTGTTGCTGTTTGAATTGAGTTTTCTACTTGAATGTGTTCTGCAATGAATGGATATGTTCTCTGAAAAAGCTGGTAACGGAATAATGCATTGTTTTTAACTCTCCTGCAGTTTATTTTAAGATGTTGATTTCTTTCAGAACCACCCAAAGATAATGGAGGATCGGACATTACTAAATACTTTTTGGAAATCTCAGAAACATCAGTTGGTAAGCAATCATCTTTAAGTCGTAATTCAGCTTGTGTGCTAATTCAGTGTACTGATGCACTGCTCTGTTCTAGCAGTTGCTGTTCTGTTTTCACGTGTGTGTATTGTGTTGTACATGCTCTTTGCATAACTGGTCATGCAAATTGGAGTCTGTGGCCTGATGAGCTCTTGATCAGTCATTGTGTGAGAGAATTTTCAAGGCTGATGTCTGCAGAATTTGTGTAGTGTAAAGTATTTTCTTCTTTCCTCAGGAGGTAAATGGGACACTGTATACAGTGGTTCCCAGAGGGAGCACGTATGCGATCATCTCAAGCCTGGCACTTCGTACAGAATGAGAGTTTATTGTGTCAGTAAAGGTGGGGAAAGCCAGGTGAGAAAAATGAGAATGAATTTGCTTCTGAAAACCATTTCTGTCGACGTTTCAGTGAAACGTTGGTTTGTGTTTCCACTCTAAAATAACGTGTATTACTGCTAGGCTTCGGACGTTACGACTGTTACGACATCAGCTGTTCCTCCTGGGCCGTGTCGTGCTCCGTGCCCGGCAGGCAAAGCCAAGCCCAAGGAAATCACTTTACAGTGGGGTAAGCTCCGGTGTTTCGAGCAAGATACTTTTCTGATTTTAAATGTCAGAACAAAAATGAAAAATCTGTAGAACTCTTCAGCGAAAAAGAATAAAAAGATATAGATGTCGTCTGTGTCCTTAGGTTGGGTTTTTTTTTTTTAAGAAGACGAAAGCGTGCTAACTGCCTCTGATGTGGCGATGCGCGCGTGTGCAATGATACGGTGAGGCTTAAGCAGACATAAACGTCTTCCCGTGAGAAAGCTTGCTGACCGCCTCATTACCGACACGTGTTTGGCAATTTAAAAATCAACCCTCCTTTTCTCATTTTTACCTCAGTAAAGGAGATAATCAAAAAGTAACGAAGATACACTGCGTTTTGAAGGAAATATATTGAAAAATACCTGAAAAAAATGAAGGCCATCTTAAACTCATCAGTATCTGGGGGGGGAAGGCAAGGTTCATAAAGTGTTTCTGCTCAGATACATGATAAAAGCCTGCACTCAACTTTTAGAATTCACCTGATTCAACATTTAGCTTGAGAAGGCTGATGAGAAACCATTTAAAAGAAAAAGTGCTTTGTGAAATGAATAGGAAAAACAAATTCTCTTTTTATTTCATAGGCCCACCGCCTGTAGATGGAGGTTCCGACATTACAGAATACATTCTAGAGATGGCAAACTCTGAACAAGATGAACGCAGACAAGTGTATCAGGGTCCAGCATCTGAATATGTAGTGAACAATCTGCTTCCAGGGAGAACGTATTGCTTCTGGATACGAGCAGCAAATAAAGTTGGGGTAACCACTGTGCTAACGAGATCAAATTTTCTTTTTTTTTTTTTTTACACAAGAGAGAGCAATGATACTATTGTCTTACAAGCCTGATGATATTTTGTAGCTTTTGTGTTCTGTCGTAGTTCTGTTGAAGGAGCAAAATTTCTTACAGCATAAAAAATATGATTAAAGAAGATTCAGTAAATTAGGGCTGAGGGAAGGACTGAACGTCCCTAAGGGGGTGTTCGCCGTGTGTTGCGTTTCTGTTGTTGTTCCCTGGGTTACTGTCAGTACCGAAGGTAACTAGTCCAAAGTTAGGGCCAGACGTTCTCTTACTACTCCTAGTCATTGCTTTGACCGCAGTGTAAACCCTACGTTTCTGGCTGTGAGTAACCACTTCATGTTTGTGCCTTAAGAAATTGCCTTACGTTCTACGATTAGCACAGGCTCTGCAGGTGGGTGGTGTGGGAATAGTATTGTGTAGAGAGGGGTGTGTTCAAGCAACGCCAGGTTTGAACGAGGCTGGGATAAATGCTGGTTGGATAAAAGTCTGTCTGAAGCAGTACCCAGCCGCTTCGGTAAGCCAGACCCTGGCTGCAGGGGAAGGAGGTGTTACCCAGCCGTAGCAGCGGGAGTTAGTGAGAGGAGTACAGGTACCCTGTAGGCACAGGGCCAGTTCAGAGTGAACTACCTGGAAGGAATTGTAAACGGTGCTGTGAAACTAAGCACTGAGCTCTTCTATTCATTCCTCTGCCAAGTTAAAAATAACGTGTTTTCTTCAGCTGGTACGCTTGCACATCAGTTTTTGCTCTGCTGCTGTTCCTGTATTCATGCAATCGTGTTTTCTTGCAGTTTGGCCCTCACTCTGACAAAGCGGAGATCTCCACTGCTCCGGGCCCCCCTGATCAATGTTGCAAACCCCTGATAACTTGTAAAAGTGCAACCTGCGTTGTTGTTTCATGGGAGGTAGGTTTCAATGATTTTCAATAATGCACAAATTAATATTTGGCTTTTAGAATTCTAGCGACGCGTGTATGATACACAGAAATGGAAAAAACAACAAATGCTGAGGTGGAATATTCTGAGCACATCTCTCTATAGAAGTATACATCGGTTTTGTAAATTTTGCCAACTACGAATTTCCAACTTGACCGAAAAAAATGGGGTGACACGTAATCCTCCTCATGCTGTGGTAACTAGTATATGCTACATTTCATTCGTCCAAGTGGTAAGAGATTGAGAGTCATTCAAAATTCTGGTCTGAGCTGTGCTGCTGTTACAGACGTGCGTCTAGATGGAAACCTTTTAATAAGCTGAACTTAAAATCGTGCCCTTGGCTGCAGTGGAAAAGACCTGAGGTTTCAATGCCGGTGCTTCCGTCCCAATGTCTCCGTTCAGCGTAACGAGAGATCACGCTTGCGTGGTGAACGTGTGTGTGTGCGATAGCTGAAGGAAAAATTATCACTTAAACCCACAGCGTCCGGCATGCAATGGTGCAGACGTCAGCGAGTACAGACTGGAGTGGGGACAGGCGGAAGGATCGATGCATATCATCTACACTGGGCCCTGCCAGAGCTATGAAGTAAAAGGTCTCACACCTGCAACCACGTATTATTGCAGAGTCCAGGTATGAAAAGCCTTTTGTTACGTGTTACTAAGCAAATGAACAAGTACATACAGTCTGAAGAAAAACTTCAGCTAGAGATGAACAAAATTACGTACTGTTACCTACTAATGCGATATAGCAGGTAACTGGTAAAAATGCTTTCCCTTCTGCCCCAAGTCCCTCCTAACTACGAGTTTCTAGAAATGAACTTTGGATCTAGCGTTGCATTAAACATTCTGCCATATTTACGTTTTATTTGGGACATTTTCCATTCTCTTCCAAATGGCTTTTAATAACGTGCAGAAGGACGCATGATAGGTGTGACTGTCCGGTTAGGAAAATGTAGACTGAGCGAACCGTGCGTGGTCTCTCCTTCAGGCTGTGAATGTCGCGGGAGTTGGGTTGTTCGGTGAGACCGGCGTGGCGACAACCCCTGCCTCAGTGCCTGCAGCAGTGTCAGTACTGCACTTACTTGAAGAAGATCAAATGGAAATTTCTGTTCCTTTATCAACGTGCCTTGCAATTCAGTGGGAAGAACCATGCTGCCATGGGGCGGAGATCACTGGATATAATATAGAATATGGGGAAAAGCAGCTTGTAACTGTTGGAAGAAATACAAGCCACGTTCTTGAGAATCTGTTGCCTGACACTCTGTACAGGTAATAATTAACCGTTTTATTCTGAAACCACATTTGTAGGCCTTTTCTATCAATAGCTTTAAGGGTAGTAATTTAAATTTTTAGAGCAGTTTTTCATTCGGCTTACA